>NW_028318301.1:3744291-4062649 GCF_062004578.1 Staurois parvus
TTCCCATACATCTACCTTGTACCTTCCACTAAACAGCACAGATATATTTTTTTGGCAAACAAATACCAAGAAGAAGAATAATGATATGAGGCATATAATGCTGGTGTTATATTTACAGAATCCTACAAGATCAATGTACAAGTTATAACATAGTAGCACAATTAAAATAGATCCATTCTTATTCTCGAGATTGAAGATCTGCATCTCTCCGTCTTACCCAAAGTGCACTCTGTCACTTGGAAACAAGCCTGCAATGCCGTCTTGTTTGTCCCGTGAGTGGCCTACGAGACCTTTCCAGATGTCAGCATTTCTGCCAACATGTTCTTGTCCCACTTAGCAACATTTTTTTATTTGAAATAAGGCCAAATTACAAGTCTCTGAATACCTCCGATACAGATCACAGAGTACATTATGTGCATAGTGTTACAGTTGGTCAGGGATAGTATAAAATACATGCACTTATATAATTAAAAGGGATTGTATCACTAAAACAAAATATTATATGAGATCTAACACTATGCACACTATGTATAATAATTAGCATTTTAAATCATGGCAATTTTTGTGTTAAAAAAAAATCATACTTACAATAAGGGGAACTTTTTTTGAGCCATTGTTAAAGTGTGCAAAAGAACACAACTAGACCCTTTCAATCCCTTTACACATAAAAACAGTCACATCAAAGTTTATACATTTTCTATGCAAAATCAGTTACTAAGGTATATGCAATATACAGATACCAAGTTAACAATGAGATGGAAGAAGTTTGTAGTTTTGTATCACTAAAATTAAATGGTTTTATAAAGAGAAATCAATGCCATTGATTTATTCACATCTGGCAAAAAATTGATTTATTTGACTCCTCTAAGGACCACATCCCTCTCAACTGTTCCCTTTTTTTTATTCATTACTTAACACTAAATCCCTAATTTAAGCATTTTTAACAACTCTAGTCAATACATGTTCATCTATTGAAAATTAGTTATGGGGTTATAACAGATAATTTATGTTAGCAGCTATCATTTCAATAATATTTATAGAATTTTCAAAAATTTACAGGTGTCAGGACATAGGGACAGAGATAGTAAGTGTTACATTACATTCAAATTAACATTTTGTAAAAGATACCCATCAAGGCCTTCATTCAACATAAATATCAATTGTCCTCCTGCTCTAATATGACTACCTTCCATTAAGCTGCTTCATCAGCCACCCCCTGGTGCCAGTTAATCACAGTATGTTGTGTTTGTATATGTGTATATACTATGTGTGTGTGTGTGTGTGTGTGTATATATATATATATATATATATATATATATATATATATATATATATATATATATATATACACACACACGCGCATGCTCAATAAATATGCAAATTCCAAAATTCATTAATAAAAAAGTGCATAAAGTGTCCTGTGTTTCACAACAGTGCTATAATCAAAAAGTGCCCCAATGCTGCAGTCCATCCAGTACATAAGTGATTGACTTTCCACAAGTTCTTGGTATACATCACTCATATATAAAACAAGTGTTGCAAGCTGTAATTCATCCAATTGCAGAGTGAAATGTTTCACACAGACCCCTTGCAGATGTTAAATAGTATGCTTCACAAGCTACAAAGTGCTTCTTTCCACCTACAGTACATCATTTTTTGTGCACATACTTCTCACCTCTGAGCACTCACCAGATGAATTGACTCAAAAGTGAGTTAAATAGCGCTTTTCCCCCATTTTATCTCCATACACCTCTTCCAGAATACAGCTTTAATACATATTATATCCCGTGGCCACAAAAAGACAAAAGAAGGCCATTATAGTCTAAAATCCTTTATTTATAACATTGCATAAAAGCAAATCAATGCGCTCACATATCACTGGTCATGCAATTTCCTATCCATGTGTCTCAGCCAGCTCCACTTGTATCCCTGGTGTGAGCTCCGCATCCATGTTTGATGGCTTCTATAGTTGTGTACGTGATTATTCGCTATTCTAGTTGTAGAGTGTAATTCAACAAGTTAATTTATGTTTCTAAATAAGGATGAGAAGGGGAAAACTAGAAAATTTTAATTGTCACGTTCAGAAAATGATCACCTACAAAGCATTCAAAAATATTTGGATGCATGATTTAGGTTCACATTCCGAGATAGTATTGAATTCCTTATTAATGAATTCTATTATTTCATGGGATATCTTGACAGAAAATGTATGAAAACACCAGGTCTCTGTTCACACCTAGGGCACAGGGGTTAAATTATAGAGATGTTTTGATATATTCTTTGAAGCATAAATAAGATGGTGAGTCTGTGATGCAGGTAGGGAGACTAGGGAGTGGATCAGAGAATGTTTTACCACTGATCTGCTGTCAGACATCAAATACCTTTCTCCCTTTTTTTTTCCCCATTATGCGAGCCAGATCTTATAGTGATGATGACACAGAACAGTATATATATTTTTTCTTTATATATATATATATATATATATATATATATATAACCCTTCTTTAGTTGTATCTGTGCTTTTGTAGAGAAAACTGCAGCAAATCATATTTTAGGTTGAGATTACTGATGCCTGCCTTTGTTTCTTCCTAAAGATTACATACCTCCATGATATTTCGGCCCCCCCTCCCTTTTGTGTAGGTTAAGAATGTTTTTTTATATACAGAGCACACTCCTATTACATATATTTGCACTGCCCAATGCTTAGAGGAGGAGCACTGCAGGTTCCTTACATTTTACTTCTAAAGTGTGGCACCCCAGGCATGACCGTTATCTTAAAGCGGTATTTAATCCAAAAACAAAAATATATTAAAGCGGAGCTCCACCCAGAAGAGAAAGTTCCGCTTTAAGGACTGTTCCCCCCCACTCCCCATTAAGGATTGGAACCTTTGGGGGGCAGGGGGGGAGCGGGTACCCAAATTTGACAGGTACCCACTCCCACATCTGGTCTGATCGCCTAAATGATCGGCAATGGAAGGTGTTTTCTCTCCCTGTAGTCTTTTGGGGCACGTGACAGGTCCCAGAAGACTACAGGACCATTCATGAAGCGCAGCACTACTTGCGTATGCACAGTGGGTACCCTGTTCTGAAGTCGCAAGCTATCACAGCCGGGTGCCCACACTGAAGATGTCGGCCTCCTGGAATACAGGACGGCCGGTGAAACGGGCTGCGGGGGACACACCGCGGGACTGGTAAGTGGCTGTTTTTGAAAAGTCAGCATCTACAGTTTTTGTAGCTGCTGACTTTTATTTTTTGACAGGGTGAGTGGAACTCTGCTTTAAATTGCAGAAATGGTGCCTAATTTTCTTGTTTAGGCTCTTTTCATTTATTTTCACCTGGTGATCCAACCAGAAGGTTTATTATTTTTCAACTTACTTTAACAGGACTAACTGCTCAGACAAAAGTAGTAGTTAGAGGGCTTAGACAAACCATTTAACACTGACAGGGGTGCTTACAAAGGTCATGTTTTGTTCATGGATGTAAAACCTTTACCTCACAAGAAATTAAACTGTTTGCTTTTACTGCTTATGAAGTGTTAGCCTGGAGTTCAGCTTCAGTTTGTAAGTAAAGTCTATTTAAGTCTGCTAGCCCTTTGCCACAGCTTTAAAACGCTGCTGTCCAAAGGTGTCTGATTTACTAGTTCATCTAGAATGCAGATACTCTAAGACAGGAGGTGTACTACTGAGTAGATTATCAGATGAAATAAAGGGAAAAAGTATAGTAAAGAAAACAAATGCAGCCACCACATATAAAGACTGATAAGCTGATCTATATTAAAATTTAGTTTTTGGGTTTCATACCAATTTAATATACTTTTTCTAGACTAGTGAACTATTTGTGGAGCCAGGGTCTAGATGAAAGCATTTTAACTTGCAATTTGCCCTTTAATGAACAGTTAACACTGGTGCATTTTTGTGATACGTGGCACGGCAGCCCTATCATTTGCATGGGCTGCTGTGTTTCGCAAAATGCAGGTAAAAGGTCCCTACACCTTTCCAAACATCGTCTCCTGCAGTGGGAACTGAGCTGCAGTGCGTTTCCCAGTGCAGGCGGCATCCCATTAAGATGGGTCCCATCTTTTGTGTGCGGGTGGATGCAGCTGTGGGACAAAGTGCTGGTTCCGCAGTGGCTTATACCCTGCACTATTTCTAAACTATTTGTATAATTTGCTTGTGTCCTCAATCAAACTTTCAATAAAATGGCTGGTGTCATCACATGTGCAGCACCAGGGCAGTTACAGATCAAAGACAAGCAGCTTCCTTGGCTGTAAAGCATAGGAGAGTTTAATTCTGTTTTAAGGTTGTCAGCAACTCGGCCTCTACAGATTTAGCAGTGCCTAAAAACGGAGAGCAACTGGGTATGTGCAGAGCAGATTGAGGCAGTGTATTACTGGATTTTACACTGCATAGACACTTTTTTTTTTCACATAGCTATACCTGCAAAAGGTGCCTTCCTGAAGTGATCAAGCAGTACTTTTTTGACTAAAGTTCCACTTTAAATGACCACTGATACCAGGAAATGTATTTACTCTTTCTGTCGCAGATGCTTTTTTTGTTCCTGCTAACCCAGGACATGGGGACAGCTTTTACTACTGCTGATCACCAGCGTAGGAGCAACTTTTTTTACACTGATCTACAATGCCAGGGCATTTTTACTCCCACTGACCTAACTCCAGAGCCATAATGTTATGGAAAGTGAACTGGTCTTTTGTTTTAAAAAGTTTGTGGATCCCTGCATGCATTATGGTAGCTCTACTGTCAGTGTTTCCTGTTAAAGGCTGTGGAACTTCTGGATACTTTTGAATGTTAACAGACCTAGTCTGTTCCAGGAGTACAGCATATTTGTGACTATAATGTGAAAAAGTCATTATTACTCACATGGGAAGTATACTAAGGAGGCTCACATATGCCAGTAATAAGGCTGGATTCACTCTGTAGTGTTTTAGAAATTCTACCTTCTAGCACATTTCTTGCATGTTTTACTGCATTTTAGTTCACTGAGACCGCTCTTAATGCAAAACGAAGGGCAATTAATCCACACTAATAGCATTTTATAACTAGATATATAACTGGACATCCAGTCTCAGTATTCGTCTCTTGGTGCTTTTCCTCCTGTTAGACTGAATTTTAACACACACTTTAATACTTCTTAATACATTAATGTGAATTTTTAATCTGTTTAGAGATGTGGCTTTATGGGGGCTGTTGCATATATTTTAACACACAAGCCTCTTAACATGCTTTGGCACATGTGACTCAACACTTAGAGCTCTGGAGACCCTGAGCCATTAACATCCCAAACACCTTATTGTTCCCCAGATGCTTGGACTTATAGCTAAGAGGACAGTGAGGCTTAGATATAAACAATCTGGAGTAGCAGGAAATGTATGGCAAGGAGGACCTATGGTGAAGGCACTGAGTCACAGCTGGTAATGTGCAGTCTCATCTAGATGTCACTCACAATTCTCTTAAAGTGTGTATATATATATATATATATGTGTATATGTATATATATATACATACACAGTACCTTTCCTGGCCTACATTGGAAGATGCCCTTTCAATTTGAAGCACTTTTAAGACTTTATACCATTGTGTTGTGACTGTGCAAGAGAATCAATGTTTAGAGCTATGCCAGTGGAATAGAATAGCTTTTATTTTCTGCATGTGAATCGTACTACCACTCTAAATGACTTAAATTGTCAATTATATGCAAGCCAATTAGTTACGGGTTTGTTAAGACAGGTTTATTCTACTACCATAATTCACCTTGCATGAAGCAATGGTATGCAAAATGAACCTGGATTTTTGATGTCCCTTGATCTTTATACTTGGTTTATGTAATTTTTTTTCTTAATGGTGGAAGTTTGTGATTACTCATCTAATGCAAAGTCCTGATAAGGATTACTGTTAATTAGTTAAAATTGGAGTTACATTTCAGGCACAGTGAAACGCACATTTTTGTAAATGCTTTGTAATACTTTCGTTTTTGTATTGTTAACATAATTTTGAGTACTATAATAGTTCAATATTCTGTGTATCTGAACACCAAAGACCCTGGATGGACATCATAGTCCAACTTGGACTCCTGGACTGAGCAGGGCTCTCACTTTATTATGTGAGAGCCTCCCAGGAAGTACTGCACCCACTTCCATCATTGTTCCATCATTGGACTGGCCTGAAGATGAATGGGGAATGCTGCCTGAAATAGTGGGATAATAAAGGGTGACAAAAGAGACATTAAGGGCTTGAGATTTTTGAGGGTTACCTGTGAGGTCTGAAATGTGGGTAAAACCAGTGTGAGCAGGGAGTTAGGCATGGAAGTAAAAGGTAAAGTCATGAATAGTAGTACATCATCTGCAAATAAGCAGAGTTTATGGTGCTGTCCTTCCAGTACTCTTTTTTTTTTCCCTTTCTCTCTTCTTCTTTTCCTCCTTTCTTTTCATTTTTTTTCCGAATCACACTTGAAAATTTTGTTTTCAAGAGAGATTGACCGATTGTTTATTTTGTACTGTTGTATAGCCTCATGAAAGTTTTGCAATTTCCATGGTCCGTTCACCGCCAACATTATAATTTTGAGGAGGATTTACTAGAGCTAGTGCACACAGAATCTGGTGCAGCTATACATGCTAGCCAATCATCTTCTAACTTCAGCTTGTTAAATTAAGCTTTGACATTAAAACCTGGAACCTGATTGGTTTCTCTGCAGAGCTATACCAGATTTTGCACGCTCCAGTTATAGTAAATCTTCCCCATTGTGTCTGCTCTCTTTCACCTAACGTCTATACACTGACTCTTTTCACCTGTTGTACTATTTCTGGTGAACTCTATGCTCAAAGTTGTGACTGCAACATATCAGTATATAGCTTGTCATTCATTGTGTCCCTTTGTAAAAAAAATTTGAATAAAGAATGTTAAACAAAAAAATCAAGATGTACAAAAAAAAAAAGTAGAAAGAAGAGATTTCAAAATGTATATTCAGTTTTATGATTTAAACATACTCATTACAATCTTACTGTAAAATAAAAAAAGTGAAAGATCAAATAAAACCTTTAAAAGGCAAATTATGTAAATAAATTCAAATACATGTGTTTAAAGAATGTGTGTAAAGGTTTCCATTGGGGTTGTTAACCAACAGGCTGTAGAGTAGTTTACTGTAGGTTGAGATATATTGCCTTTCAGACAACATTCCTGCATGCGAGTTTTCCACTCCAGGAGCATTATCATATATTAAGCTGCTTTTTGAAGCACAAGCAACATGCATGTACATCAGAAAATCAGTATTTAAGCACCTGTTCCAACCATGAATTTTCTTGCTGTGAGTAGGAAGGCAAGTACTTCATGCTGCATTTTGTGTTTCACTTGAAGTGTCCCATTTAATACAATTTAAAAGCTTCTCACGTCTGAAATTTATGTCAGTACAATACATATAAACATATGCTTTTTTGATGTGAGCCAGTCCAATGGCCGTTTGGCGGCTTCAAAAGTGTTCCTGCATTCTGGGTGCACGCCATTTGGCGTGCTCCCGCACATGCGCAGTTTGCGCTAATGCAGAGCGGCGCAGCAGCGCGATCTGTCACCGGCCGTGCACCACGGACACGGCTGATGACAGATCCGAGTACCGGCTCCCGCTGCTGGTACCATGTGACCTGCTGTGACCATGACAGCTAAGCACAAAAAAAAAAAAAAAAAAAAGCTGAATGAATCGATTTCATTCAGGTAAATGCTTGCTTATAGCAAAGTAATTCTTTGCTATAAGCAAATTGTGTAAAAAAAAAAAAAAAAAAATACTGATCACTTCCCCAAAGTAGTACAATGGTAACATTGTACTACTTTGGTCATAGTAAAATATGAAAAAAAAATCTTAAAAAAAATTAAAAAAAAATGTAATAAAAAATTAAAAATAAAAAAAAAAATGTATTTTTTTTTTCATACTGTCACCAGTCAGTGTCCCTGTTCACCGCCATGCCAGTTATATGATGACGCTGTACTGCACTGGTGACAGTATGTAAAAAAATAAATTGTGAAAATAATTTTTTTAATTTTTTTATTTTCCGAAAAATTATGACAAAAAAAATACAACTTCAAAAAACTCGCCATTCCTCTTATGAAGTACGTCGGACTGTCTACTCTGCAAAAAGGGGTCATTTGGGGATATCTGTACTATTCTGGCATTCTTGGACCTCAAGAAATTAGATTGGCCGTCAGTACTTCAGGATTGATCAATATTCAGATCTATACCATAGTTTGTGAACTCTAAACCTTCCTACAAACTAAAAACTACATCCTAATTTGGTTTATTTTCACCAAAGACATGTAGTAGAATACATCTCGGGCTAAATTTATGAAGAACAATTATTTATTTGTAAACTTTTATAACAGAAACAAAGAAAAACGTGTTTTTTTTCAAAATTTTTGATCTTTTTTTGTTAATTTAGCAAAAAATAAAAACCCTAGCGGTGATTAAATACCACCAAAAGAAAGCTCTAGTTGTGTGAAGAAAATGATAAAATTTTAGTTTGGGTACAATGTTGTATGACCGCGCAATTGTCATTCAAAATGTGAGAGTGCTGAAACGTGAAAATTGGCCTGGGCAGGAAGGTGTAAAATTGCACGGTATTGAAATGGTTAAACAAAGACATAATATAACAATAAATATTAATAAGAAAGGGTTTATAAGCTTAGCACATGTCCTAAAAATGTATTATTTACATTTTTAAAATGAATTTCACTACATCAGACATATACACCTTTGGGGAAGTAACAGTCACGATACATTGATACGCCTCCTGCACCAGCCCTGACTTGCAGTCTTATACTCACCTATCCCTTCTGCTTAGTAAAAAAAAAAAGTCTGTCTAATGACCTCTCCATACAGAGCTGCTTCTCTTCTGCTGTTATCACTTGCCTGTCACTTTGGTATCCCTGTAAAACTTTTTTGTGACCTGCACACAGTTCCATTAAGCAATTTAGATTTTGCAGTGGCTACCTGAGTTTTGTTTTGTAGACTGCTGTATTGTAAAAGGAGAATTTTATAAATAACTTTTGAGCAAGGTACTTTTTACCCCTATTGCACCAGTTTTTTTTTAATTTTTTGTCACTTTGATATTCCAGTTCTTTACAAAATAGTGCTAGATCAATGGCTGAATAATAATTAGTTAGAGGGGGAGATCAAGAGCAGGAGCCAGGACTAAGCCTCACTCTGTGTGTCAATGGAGACACAGAGACTTGGCAAGAGCGAGCATGCACAAATGCCCCCAGAGCAAGTGACTTGCTTATGGGGCACTTGGGAGGGAGGAGTGCCAGAAGAGGAGAATTGGGGCTGCTCAGTGCCAGACCATTGCACAGAGCAGGTAAGTACAAGAACATTTAAAAAAAACTTGCATTTAGAACCATTTTACTTTTTATACCTTCTCTGTGAATAGTCATGAAATAAGTGCCCTGCAAGTCAGCGTTTGATGCAAAGCGTGTGACTACCTCCTACACCTGAGCTCTTCTTGTAGGTAGTGAGTCTAGAAGCAAGGAGCAGGGAGTTATAGGGCATTCCTCATGCTCTCTTGGCCTTTTTGGGACCCAAGTTTTTAGACAAGCGTTATTGGACTTTTATAAAAACAAAAAAAAAATGACTACAGCTTGATTAGGCTACTCTATAATAGTAATATATCAAAAGTGATTTTGATGTGTTATGTTATTGTTATAATTAGATGACAGACATTTGCAATATTTTTTGGAACAGAAGCCGTTAATGGATGCCCTTACTTATTTTTTTTTATGCACTAACAGTTAATTTTTCAGGTCAAGCTTTCAAGGCTTCACACGTTTTCTTGATTCAATCAGTACTGATAGAGGTTAGCAAAACTTTTGATAAACCTCTGTGTATTAGTACTGCTTCGGCCTAGAAAAAGGGGGTAGACCCCAAAAGCTTGTCCAGAAAAATAGCAGTTAGTGAAAATAACAAAAAGGAGCAAGGACAGTACTTAAATGTGCAGTTATGAGTACACAAATGTTGCTACAATTACTTTATGCTTATATAGAAATAATTAGATATGTTGTTGGAGAAGTTGCTATGAGAGAGAATACATTCTGCAAAATGTATTGAATGACCAATTAGAAGACTTGGATAAAATGCTTTCTGATAAGATGGGAATAGGGTAGAGACTCCATTAAATAGGTCATTAAGAAATAATTAATCACAGGATCTGGTTAGCTCTGTATCGATTCAGGCGTCTCTCCTCCTGACCTTTGTATGGGATCTTCTCTTTGGTATATCGATTCCTTGGACAAAATTAGATACTTATAGTAATTTGCATGCTGCGATCTCAGCTACTGAGTTGAGACTAACTGAGGCAAACATTATCAAGTCATGTACCAACTTCTGTGCCAAGTTGTGTTTTAAAAATGATCTCTAAAGCCAGCCATACAAAGTCAGATCTTTGATCGATTCAGACAAATGATCAGTTGTATGAGCTTTCTACCTGAGAACAGATTTCCTGGAATGATCATTATAGTCATTGTTTTTCTAATTTATTAAAGACTTGTTGGCCTATTATATAAGGTATTTTCTTCTTATGTTAAAAGATGTGTTCTTTAATATATTACAGTAGAAATGTTTTTTTTAATTGTTCTTTTGTTTGTAAAGGTATGTATTGTCTTACGCCTTTTTTTTCCTTTAACTAAATGCTAATGACACCAAGCAAGACATAGCTAAGCGATAATATGTACATACTTAAAAGGTTGTGCATGCTTCCTTTTTAATAATATTTAGTATTGCTGTACAACAGGAAATCATAGCTTTAATAGTTTAAAGTATTTGCTCTGGGATTTTGACAGACCATGTGTGATTTTGATTAATGTAAATACTTATGCAGGTGAATGTTCAACTATGATATACAGTTACTGCAGGAAATGTTTTTGATGGCATCAGAAACATATTTGTATAGACACAGGCATAGCAACACAATGAATATTACAGCTATGTTAATGTTAGCAGAGCATGACATTTGCGTACAAAAGAATTCCCTGCAACAAAGGTTTTTTAAAAATACATTTTGTTTATAGTGGATTTTGTTTATTGAGAGACACAGCCTTTGGTCAATAGTGTAATCAGAACCAATAGGTTTCAGTGCCATATGCAGGAATTTTTATTCATTATTAGAGTACAAACAATAGCCAATGTGTTTTTGGGACTTTACTGATAGCCCTTCATCAGGGCTTGTGCAGATAAGGGTAAATTTCACTAAAATGGATACAGGGCTTGATATGTCACCTAGCAAGCTGCCTGTATGATTCGCCACTAGACTCTAGGGTTTTCATGTCATGCAGTGGTGCTAGAGAGGATTTCCAGGCTGAATTGGTGGCCAGTAGACTGGACGTCCAGGAACACTGTGGAACACCTTCCTATTGTGGGCTATCACCTTTTCTGCAAAAAATTAATCAAAGGATGAGATCATATAGAACATCAATAGGGTCAGAAATACCTTTTTACCCAGTCTTACAAGGCAAGGATCCCAAACAGAAGTAAGTTTTTTTTACAGCTCAGAGTAGTTAATTTTGTCCCCTGGAGCACTCAAAAGGTCCATGTCTGCAAAGCCGTCTTCTTCTGACAGTGCCAAAAGACCCAGATGAAGCGAAACCTGCTTTCTGTTAAGAAATACAGATCAGCATAAAGGTTTGCCCCCACTTATGATTCACAGGGTGGGGGTACAATTTCTGTTTTTTTGTCAGCTTACAGGACCAGTAACATTTTTAATGTCTGGGATCATAAAATTATAGAAGCAGGCTACAAAAGAGAATTCCATTCTCCTTCGACATCTTGCCAATACCTCAGAGACTGGTGGATCTCTGGCTTTGCAGGGACTTTTGAAATACAAAAATATTGTTTTTGGTCCACCTAAAGGTTTGTATTTAAACCTCTTTCCTGAAAAGGGAGATTATCCAACTGTTCTGAAACTGAGGGCTCTCACTGGATCCCAGGATGGAATCCAATTGATTGGTGTTTGCGTCACTCTACTTTTTATATCTGACATGTTTCTGTGTTACCAAATACTGTTTGCATTGCTCTCTTTACATTACTTACTTTGTGTGAAATACCTAGTGATCATGGCAGTCCCTCTGGTTTCCTGTTTTAGACTGCCTATGTTATTCACAACCCATATTAGTGTGGTTAGCGTGCACCTTTACCTTATACTTTGCCTTATACTTGGGAGCTACAGGATGCTATGTACACTCACAGGGTGTTTATATTCCTGTAGTCAGACTTCTGCTTGACAGGCTTTACCACAACTCCTCATTTGGATCAGTGTACTGCTGTCTTTCTGCCACCTGCTGACACCCTTGCCCCCCTGTACAGCTTGTCAGTAACAAGATGGGTGTATTACTGTTTCTCTGCCACCTGCTGACAGACTCCTCTGCCCAGCTCATCACCATTTTATTTCGGTCTCTGTAATTTTACACAGGAATTTGCCTGTGTTCTGGTTGGACTACTGTTACCACCCCCCCCCCCCTTTCCCCCTCAAATCATTACAAGGTGTCTGCACGTCCACCTCTCTAAGGCCTCATGTACACTGCAGGTGCTAAACTAATGTTCAGGAGCAGTTGGGCGTTTTTTCCTAAAGCCCCTGAACTCTCTGCTATGTTATCCTATATATCTACTGTATATACACATAGTTGTTTAAAGGAGTTTACAGGCAGCTGAGTTTACTCTCAGCTAGGTGTGTTTAGAACTTCAGCATCTATTAATTTCAATGCCCAGAATAATATAAAATTCAGGCCAATGAAATAAACTCCCAAACACCAAATGCTGCTATACTAAGCTGCTAAACTGGATTGAAAAATGCAGCTGTCAGGAGAAACAGCATTTGCAAAAACCAGTGTGCATGAAACGTTAGCCTCTTATGCAAATTAGACTTTTTTTTTGTCTATACATAATATTTGGATGTGGTGTCATTTACCTGTGGTCTTGCACTCTGTCTTAGCCCGCAAGATGAGCATATATTAAGGGGGTGGTGCCATTTGGTGTTCCGAGATACACCGAGTTAAACCCCACCTGTAGGCGGCCTTGAGACACCCTTGGATTAATTGGTGGTTTTATTTCAACACCCTCTATTAGTACAGGAGCAGCTATTAGCTCGATGGGCTCTGAGGAAGAGGATAAATCCTCGGAACGCATCAGCCTGTGGATGTTCCATCGTTTCTTTACTTCTTGATGTTTTGCGATCTGTTTTTGCTGGAATCACGAGATGAATTTGTACCTTTTAGGACTTTGAGAGTATAATACTTACCGTTTTACATTAAATATATTTTTAAAGGATAATGCACTAGGCCAGTGCGCCCTCTGTTTATCATTACAAAAATTCAGCTCTCCTTGTGGAGCTCTGACAACCAGGCAAAGTGCTCTGTTTATAAGGAGCATATAGTGTTGGAGGCTGTCACACTGATAGTGAAGCATAGGGCCTCTAATTACACAGGGACAGCACGGCATCCAAGATACATTTCTCTTCTGACTGATTATAAATATGTGGTCTTTCATCCTGATTCTCAGTCACTAGCTTTGCCGGCATAGCTGTTGAAACCCAGGTGTTGAGAGACAAGGGCATTGTGTAATCTGTAATCCTTATAATGCTAAAGGCTTGCAAGTTTACTTCTAGGAAGGTTTATGCATTTGGAAATCTTCAAGTAGTGTTTACTCCATTGATGCCCTTTCAAATGGCAGGATATAATCCTCTTAAAATCAGGGAGTGGAGCGGTTGATGTGCCCACAGCACCACAATGGGAGATGTATTGGCCTTGGTTATCCTGTTTCAAAATCAGTTAGCCAAACTGTCCTTTGTTCATACGTTTATGCAAGAAGCTACTTATGAGAATTAGAGACATTCCTTTGTTAACATCAATGCCTTTCCTATGGCAAGGAGAATCTCAGACTCAGTAGGCCTATTGCGCAAGACTCCTTTTTTAATTTTGTGTGCAATAAAGGGCAGTTTTCCAAAGGTGGACTTTTCTTTGAGCTCATTTAGAAGATTTTGTTTCCTTTCCTTTTGCTAGGTCCCAGTCAATCCCAAGGAGAAGATTGCCTTACACACACTGGATATACATAGGGCCATTGGGGTGTACCTACAGGTCACCTCATCATTTAGCAAGTAGGAATCATTGTTTATTTTTAAGACTGTTTTCCACAAGGTGCTGGCATCCTCTTCATCCACTAAATCTAGATAGGGTTAGCAGATCATATTGCAGGCCTGTGCCCTCCTTTCCAGCCACTACCTATTCCACAAGGGCAGTCTGTGCTTGTAAGGCGTTTTGCCATTAAGAATCGGCATCACAGGTCTGTAAGGCAGCACCTTGCTCTTCTGTCAACACTTAAACTATATTTTACAAATTGGATATGGCTGCATTGGTAGATGCTAGCTTTAGCCCCAAGGTTTTGCAGATGGCAGTGAACAGTATTAACCACTTTGCAACCATTCCATTGTAGTTTTATTGCTACAGGGCAGCTGCTCTGAGCAGAATTGCATATATAAATGTGATTCTGCATTTCCGGGTAGGAGGCGCATGCACCCACCTGGCTGTGATTCATCACAGCAAATGCAATCACTGTGTGCCAAGCAGGGATTGCCTGCTGGCACTCGGAGATCAGCTCTGAGACTCATGGAACACACTTCTGTCAGTGTAAACAGCACTGTTCAGTGACATGGGGTCTAGTTGATTTTTCATTCCCTGCTAAGCAGGGAGTGAAAACAACTAGGTCCACAGTAAACGCTGCATACAGTACACACACAAACATGTTAGGCACATATTTAACCCCTTGATCACCCCAGAAATGATAACATCTTCCTACCCAGTGTCATTAGTACAGTGACAGTGCATATTGTTAGCACTGATCACTGTAAAAATGGCAGTGATGTCAATGGTTGGTGATGTCAGTGGCAGTTAGTTCACTCCAGCATCAGTTCATGTCAGATTGACTGCGCAGTATCAGTCCTGTTTTAAGTCACTGATCACTGACATTACTAGTAGAAAATAAATAAATAAAAATTCCAGTAGATTCCATAGTTTGCAGACACTGACATTTTCACACAAACCTATCAATATATACTTATTGGGGCTTTTTTTTCTTACTTAAGATGTAGCAGAATACATTTTGGCCAACATTTATTAAGAGATTTTATTTTTTTTTTTATGGTATATATTTTATAGCAGAAAGTAAAAAATATTGTTTTTTTTTCTCAACATTGTCAGCCTTTTTTCTTTTATATAATAAAAAATAATAGAATAGGCTTTTGCTCAGCACGACCTTAACTCAGATTGGTTGATGAAACCTGGGAGGCTTCTCAACCCTTCTATAATGAGCCAGATATCCTTGAAGGTAGATTTGTGGACCCTCAGCTTCAAGCCCAATGGAGCATTATTTTTTTTTTATGATCTGGGACACTTGACCTATTTTCCTCACCAGGCTTCCCTGATTCCTTGACTTACCGCATTCCACATTCCGTTTGACAAATATATCCCTTTCACTAACTTGTGTGCCATTTTAGTCCAGACTTTCTTGCTATACTGTGTATACACACAGTGCTTACAAAGTGCAGTATATCAAATCGCCCAAAAAAATATTGTTCATAATTGTGGCCAAATCAAATGCATCTTTGATCAGTTTAGCAGTTCAGTATGTGTGAAGTAATTCACACCAGTGCGTTGATCTGTGTTCTAGCACAGCTGTAAAACGCAGATCAATAGAAGGGCATAGTTAAATAGTTAGTCTGGCTGAAAAATACCAAAGTCCATCCAGTTCAACCAAAAAAAAAAAGAAAGTTATCATATACTCACAGTTGATCCAGAGGAAGGCAAAAACCCCCCCAGCAAAGCATGATCTAATTTGCTCCTGCAGGGGGAAAAAATCCTTCCTGATCCCCCGAGAGACAATCGGATATTCCCTGGATCAACTTTACCTATAAATGTTAGTATCCAGTTATATTCTGTGTATCCAAGAAGTAATCCAGGCCTTTTTTAATGCTGTCCAGAGCCAACTCTTGAGGGAGTCTATTCCACATTTTCACAGCTCTTACTGTGAAGAAACCTTTCCATATTTGGAGATTAAATCTCTTTTCCTCCAGACGTAAAGAGTGCCCCCTTGTCCTCTGTGATGACCTAAGGATGAATAAGTTTACACCGAGTTCAATATATGAACCACTGATGTATTTATACATGTTGATCTTATCCCCCCTTAATCTCCTCTTCTCAAGAGAGAATATGTTCAGTTCCTCATAGCTGAGCTCCTCCATGCCTCTTATCAGTTTGGTTGCCCTTCTCTGCACTTTCTCCAGTTACGCGATATTCTTTTTGTGAATTGGCGCCAAAAACTGAACTGCATATTCCAGATGAGGTCTTACTAATGATTTGTACAGGGATAAAATATCTCTTTCTCTGGAGTCTATACCTCTTTTAACCACTTCAAGTCCGGACACTTTCATCCCCTTCCTGTCCAGGCCAATTTTCAGCTTTCAGCTCTATCACACTTTGAATGACAATTGCGCGGTCATGCAATACTATACCCATATGAATTTTTTACCATTTTTTTGAGACCGATAAAACTTCATTTTGGTGGTATTTATTCACAACTGGGATTTTTATTTATTTTTTGCTATATAAATGAAAATGTCCAAACATTTTGAAAAAAAGTATTTTTCTTATAAAATTTTGCAAATAAATAATCTTTCTTCAGAAATCTTGGCCAAAATTTATTCAG
Source organism: Staurois parvus (assembly GCF_062004578.1). Taxonomy (NCBI): domain Eukaryota; kingdom Metazoa; phylum Chordata; class Amphibia; order Anura; family Ranidae; genus Staurois; species Staurois parvus. The sequence continues at coordinate 3,761,029 of NW_028318301.1, forward strand.
TTATCTTTTTGCAGCCATTGAGAAATACTGTGTGAGTTTTGATTGGTCACAGCTTGTCACATGGTACAAGGCTGTTGTGAATAGTCTTGTACCATGTGACCTCTGTGATCATTCACAGATTTCACACGTAGTAAGTAATAATGTCAGAAGTGACATCTTGCTTACTACTTTTCATGTGATCGGGACCTCACACGGAGGTCCTATGTAACGATCGGTGTACCACTGTGTCCGGAGGACACAGCGGGCACCGGATCACGGTGCTGTGTGCTCCCAGGGAAAAACACAAGCAGGGGGTGGGGAGGCCATTTATAAACGTCCACTGGCCCTTTCACTGCTCCTGTCCGGCTGTTTGTATACATGGGCCGGACGGGAAGTGGTTAAAAGAGAGGATTTTGCTCACTTTAGAAACTGCAGCTTGGGATTGCATACCATTATTAAGCTTGTGATTTACCAGAACTCCCAGATCCTTCTCCACCATTGATTCCCCCAGTTGCACTCCCCCTAGTATGTATGATGCATGTATATTCTTAGCCCCCAAGTGCAGAGCCTTACATTTATCAACATTAAACCTCATTTGCAACATAGTTGCTCAATTAAACAGAGCATTGAGGTCAGCTTGTAAATTGGGGACCTCCTGTAAAGACGTTATTCCACTGCAAAGTTTGGTGTCATCTGCAAAGACTGAAACAGTATTTTTAATCCCAGACCCTATATCGTTTATAGTTATATTAAAAAGTAAGGGTCCCGACACTGAACCTTGGGGTAACAAACTACCACTAACAACCCTAGACCATTCAGAGTAGCCAGTTTTCTATCCATTTACATACAGATGTTTCCAAGCCTGTAGACTTTACCTTACACATTAGCTGTGTATGGGGAACTGTGTCAAACGTTTTTGCAAAATCCAAGTATACCACGTCCACCGCCACCGCTCTGTCCGAGGGTTTGCTCACCCCCTCATAAAAAGAAATCAGATTTGTTTGACAACTTCTGTCTTTCATGAATCCATGCTGTCTGTTGCTTAAAATATTTTTTTCCAGCAAAAACATATCTATGTGGTCTTTTATTAAACTCTCCAGTATCTTCCCAACTATAGATGTTAAACTAACAGGTCTATAATTACTTGGTAAAGATTTTGATCCCTTTTTAAATATAGGCATCACATTGGCCTTACGCCAATCCAATGGTACTATGCCAGTCATTAAATAGTCCCTAAGCATGGGAAACAATGGCTTTGAAATGACAGAGCTCAATTCTTAAGGACCCGGGGGTGTATGCCATCCAGTCCAGGTGCTTTATTCACCTTTATTCTGTCTAAATATTTCTGGATCATATCAGTTGTGAGCCAATGTGGATCATCTGGGGCTGTGTCAATACCATGACCGTTATGGACAAGAGCTCCCCCATGAAATTTGTATACACAGAGCTGAAGAAGGTATTTAACCACTTGCCCTCCAGAGGATTTACCCCCTACCTGACCAGGCCATTTTTTGCGGTACGATCTTGGTTACTTTAACTGACAATTGCGCAGTCATGCAACACTGTACCCAAATGAAATTTACGTCCTTTTTTCCCACAAATAGAGCTTTCTTTTGGTGGTATTTGATTGCCTGTGCAATTTTTTTATTTTTTGCGCTATAAACAAAAAAAAGACTGACAATTTAAGAATAAAAACAATATTTTTGACTTTTTGCTATTAAACATGTCCAGTAAAAAAATCAAATTTCATCACAAATGTAGCCCAAAATGTATTCTGCTACATGACTTTGCTAAAAAAAATCCCAATAGGAGTAAATTAATTGGTTTATGTGAAAGATTAGTGTTTAAAAATGGCTGTATATATACTGGAATTTTTTTATTTACTAGTAATGGCAGCGATCAGAGACTTGTAGAAGGACTGCAGCGGGTATTCTGACACTGGGGGGAACTGACTTGGTGTCACTGACATCTCCAGTGACACCAATACAGTGATCAGTGCTAATAAAAAGCACTGACACTGTACTAAATGGCACTGGGCAGGAAGGGGTTAACATGTGGGGCAATCAGAAGGTTAACTGTGTGCTGTTTCACCGTGTGCTGTGTGTGCTTTACACAGAGCCATACAAAGCAGTGTGCAGGAGCTGACAGGGGAGAGAACTGTATTGTTTACATACAGTTCTCTCCCCCGTTGGTAATACTCGGCGATCACTGGGTGTCGGTGAATAATCACCGGCCTGGACCCAGTGATTGACAGCCAAGGCTGCGAATGGCGAGTACCCGAAAATGAGAAATCACGTATATATGTGATTTTGCGCACCCCTGCCGCCCTGTAGCAGTATTTCTGCTATAAGGCGGCAGGAAAGCAGTTAATATATTTGAAGAATTTTTGGGGGTTGGTCCTGCTGTCTTTTGCAATCTGTTGCGTTTTCAATTTATGTGGCCTTGATTTCCTTTTTACATATTCTGTTATATTCTTTGTAATGATTAAACAATGATAGTGTTCCTTCATTTTTAAATTTAATGAAAGCACTTTTCTTATTATTTATAGCTTTTTTAATTTTGGCCGTAAGCCACATGGTTTGATTTTTAGCCTTTTAAACTTGTTGCCCATGGAAATATATTTTGCAGTGTGTTCACGTACAGTCTTTTTGAAGAACTCTCATTTCTGTGTTGTGTTCATTGATTCCAATATTCCCACCTAGTGTAAGTCTTGGAGAGCAGCTCTCTCCTTGGAAAATTAGCTTTCATAAAGTTGAGCATTTTTATTTTTCCCGTATGTGCTTGTTGTTTACAGCTAACAATAAAAGAAATCATGTTATGGTCACTGCTACCCAGATGTTCTTTTATATGGACATTAGTAATAAGCTCTGCATGGTTTGAGATTATCAGGTCCAGTAGAGAATCATTCCTAGTTGGGGCCTCTATTAACTGTACCATAAAATTGTCCTGTAGTAGGTTTATACATTTTCGTCCTTTTAACTGTTCCTGCAGTACCATTACTCCAGTCAATTTCTGGGTAGCTAAAATCCCCCATTATTATCACTGTCCCAGTGATAATAACCTTTTGATCCTGATAATAACCTTTTGATCTGTGCAAGCAGCTGAGTCTCCTCCTGTCACATATCTAATGGGAGACTGAGTTGACGAGGTCGGCCTCACTTGTGTCTTTAGCCCTGACCCCACTGAGGTTGGAATAGGCGGAGTCTAGGGACCAGGGGGACAAGAGCGCCAGGCATTGTTGCTTGTGGCTCTTGCAGATGATGGCCTGGTAGACTGAGTATCCACTGATTTAGGGCACAGTAGCAATAGAGCAGGCAGGTATTGTGGATTGCCGGATGTGCAGCAGAGCAAGGTAGGTAGCCAGGAACAGGACTGGAGCAGGGTCAGACAAGCCAGGGTCATAAACAGTCAGGCAGTGCAGTACCGAATCAGAAGAGAAAGCCAAGGTCAGGAGCAGAGCCGAAGTCAGGAACCAGGAGCAGGAGAGCAATCGGAGTCGGGTCAGGAACAAGCCAGGTCAGCAACAAAGGGAACATCAGAAACTAGCAGGACACGGGGGGAGCCGAAAGACCAGTCAGCACTAAATCAGCACCGAGGTGCTCTTTAAATAGCCCGTCCAGTGCCGACAGGCCCGCCTGGGTCATAGTGCCTGCCCGGCACCGTCATCGGTGACAGGTGTACCTGGGTCCTAGTGCCCGCCTGCCTGTATGCCTTGTCGGAATCCTGCGCATGCACAGATTCATGCGCTGCGGCGATCTTCTCGTTCCCTGATACCACCTCCTCATTAACACTGGGAGGTCTATAACAAAACCCAATGATTACCTTTGTAGTACGGACCCCCATGTGCAATTCCACCCATAATGCTCCAGCCTTATCACACTCTCCATCAACTAGGTCCTCTTTCGCATTTGCTCTGAGATCACTTCTCACATAGAGACAGACACCACCACCTTTCCTTTTAACCCTGTCTCTCCGAAAGAGAACATAGCCAGGGATATGAATGGCCCAGTCATGTGAAGAATGAAGCTAAGATTCAGCAATACCAATTAAATCATAGTTCTCTTCATGCACCAAAGCTTCCAACTCACCTATTTTACTTGGCAGAATTCTGACATTGGTGAACAAACACTTTAATTCATTGACACCTTATGCACACATATTTTGCGTATTTTTTATTTTTGTACAAATGGTACCAATTCCAATGGTTGTTTGTAACATGGGCACCTTCTTATCACCTGCCATAGCCCTTCCCCCATCTTTCCCCATTCCACCCACCAATAAGGGCCGATCCCTGTCTGATCAGTCTGCCCCATTATAATTTAATTCTCCCTCCCCCCAATACACTAATTTCAAATGTGTCCTATTTACACCTTAATGCTGCGCATGCATGTCAAAGGACGTCAAAATGTATGTCAACAGATGTCCTCGCATTAAAAATGCGACTAAGGTGGATGGAACTGTATATGCATTTTCCATACATTTTAATGCAAGTCAGTGTGAATTGGAACGTATTTGTCAAAACAAAAGTACATACTGTACTATTTCCCAAATTTTTCCCAACCTTCTTCATTCACATTTAAAAAGCACTAATATTTTACTATCGTTTCTGTTACAGAACAGATTATTACATTTTCACAATATAGAACGATAAAACCCCACTAACAACTACTAACCTTCACTGTGTTATCAGGCTTTGATCAGATCTGGAGGGTAACAGCTCGGAAATACAAAGCAAACTACAATGTTACAGTGTAACACTCATCTTTAAAAAACATAAATTGTTCAACTCACATGTCAAGTAAAATCCTGTTTTTAACAGTGCTTAAATCTACAAAGCAATGTTCTAATCTAGCTGAATAGCCCCTCCTAACACATTTCTGTGAAGCTTTTAAAAAGCTAGACTAGGTACTGCTTAGGGTTACCATGGAAACCTGATGCAATTCACATCCTAGCCTAATTTCAAATGTACAAAAGGTGGTACTGGGAGTGTTAAAGCCACCCTTAGGTAACTTATGCTGTCAATAGATGGATCTGTATCTTTTTTTTGGATCAGCCCACTGGCTGAAAAAACTGAATGGATTCCCCCATCCAAGCAAGCAAGTAAGATGGATGGAGGCACCCTCCCCGCTGTGTTTTTGTATTCTGACAACGGGGGAAATCCTCAGTTGTCAAAATACATTGATCAGCTCTGCAGCTGACTGGCTGCAGCGCTGATCAAACAAATATTTTCCTATATGTCTGTTTGAGAGAAGTCATTCTAATTAACCAGATGAGTTTTTATCCATCTATGGCTTTCTTAAGACTAGGTTTTCTAGTGCAACTACCCTTCAAACCACCCTTAAATTCTAAATTAAACTTTTAATGTCTTTAGCCAAATTAATGAATAACATATGTTAAAATAATAGTACATCAACATTGTAGGTGTACAACTCCTAGTCATATAAGTAAAACTTTCTAAAATATCTTAACCTTTCTATTTTCTGTTATTTTAACAACAAACATTGTTACTCATTTTTGACTATCTTATTTTTCAGAATGGGTTTGCTTCTTTAACCGCTTGCCACCCTCTGACAGTACAAGTACTGTGGGTTGGTGGCAGATCCAGGCTAGGCGATGTATCCGTGTGTTGCCACCTGTTTCTGAGCTTTGGGCACATGTGTGTGCGCCCCCTGCTAACCTGTGATTAGACACAGCAGGTTTGCCAGCAGGTTTCAACTAATGAATTTTTCTGAAACCTTCTGTACACAGAACAATTATCTGACTGTTTATTCTCCCTGAAAACTTGGGAGAAAAAGCAGCCAGATCTGTAGTTAAAAGCAGCACACATTACACTTATTAGACACACCACAGTTAACCCTTTCATTGCCCCTTGATGTTAACCCTTTCCCAGCTAGTAGTATTAATATAGTGTACATTATTATTATTATTATTATACAGTATTTATAAAGCGCCAATGGTTTGCTCAGCGCTGTACATTACGAAGGGGGACAGAACACGTGACAGAACAATACCAATACAATGCAAAACATGAGGGGATCGAGGGCCCTGCTCTTTCGAGCTTACAATCTAGGATTAGTGTTACTAGCATTGCCAGTGTCCTTTCCAGCCAGCATATATTTGTGCCAGATTGCCCACAACACTATCACAGTCATGCTATAAGTTGCTGATCATCGCCTTTACTATTATAGTGCCTACAGCTGCATAAATTCCAATATCTAATATTCCATAGTTTGTAGACGCTATAACTTTCACATAAACCAGTTAGTATACACTTATTGAGATTTTTTTTTACCAAAGCCATGTAGCAGAATACATTTTGGGCTATATTTAGAAAAAAAAATATTTTATTGGATATGTTTTATAACAGAATGTAGAAAATATAGGTTTTTTTCAAAATTTTCACTCTTTTTTTCATTTATAAAATAAAATATGTAAAACCCAGTGGTAATCAAATACCACCAAAAGAAAACTCTGTATGAAAAAAATTATAGAAAATTAATTTGGGTACAGTGTTCCATGACCGAGTCACACAGTGCTGAATAGCAACAAATGCCTTGGTCATGAAGGTATAACACCTTCTGGAGGTCAAGAGGTTTGTTTACTAACATTCCTGTATTTTAGCTGGATTCAAGAGAAGACCTTGCTCCGAGGCAATGTAGCCAAGGAACAGTACCAGTGTTTATTCAGAGAAGTATTTCTCTAATGTAATGTAGAGATTTTTCAAGCCACTGTAGAATAATTTTTAAATTAGGATAAGTGCATAGATATAGATAGAGAGAGCAAAATGGTATACTGTAACACAAGTATGTATGTTGTCGCTAAAAACTTTGGGTGAATTAAGCCAAATGAAGCGATTTCTAGAGATTTTCCTAGATATGCTCTGACATGGACTGCATTTTGGGGTTGACAGAGTATAATGGAACAAAAAGCATGATGAGGTGGAAGGCAGTCTGTGCCCTTTTCTGCAAAAGACACCTCAGGAGGACTGGTAATGCAGTAGTAACATTGATGTGATATTAGTTCTGTCCACCTAAAAAGTGGATGGTGGCTGGACCTTGAGTAAATAGGTCTTAAGACACTAACTTCCTCAGAACAAATTTGTGTTGATTTCCATCCCAGAGAGGTTGAGTTGTTTGCCACCAATAATGGCTTAGAATGATGGGATTAGTAGACAATACTCCTCTTGATGCAAAGCTCTGATGTGCAAAGCTGTAGAGGAGGTACAAAATCGAATGGAACCTAGGGAGCTGATGATGGCAGATACAGTGAGAGGAGTTGCAAAGGAGATCAGAAGAATGCCTAGCTCTGAAACCAAAGACTGTTCACTGAAGTTCCCAACTACACTAAAATCAATATATTTGTAAAGTTGAAGAGAGTGCAGTTCTCACCAGATGAAAACTGGTAAGGCAAGTCAAGAAAAGCAATGAGTAATAGGCTTAAATCACCTGAATGAACTAGACCTGAGAGTTTCCCCAGACAAACAGGGTAGGTCTTCAACAGGTGATCTTCTGACAGAAGAAATGCCTATACCAAGGCTTTACCTTTGAGTAGATCATACAGGCTACCCTGGAGTGGTCGATAGAAAAGTAGAGATCTGAAAGTTTGAAGTGGACAGAGCACTGTTTTATGAACCCACGCAATGCATTAGGGACACCAAAGATCAAAGTTGGCAGAGGGAAATGGAAACTGGAGGAGCTGGCTATCATGGGTGATGCAGTGACTGCTGGGGTTTAAGCTGGAGATGAAGGACCGGGGTAATACTGGTTTTTAGGTGGTTGTTGCAGTGGGAAAAGTCCTGAAGCATCAGCATGATTGCTCTTGGTTAGCCTGCTGGGAGTTTATCCTCTGAGCCAGCTTTCTAAAGCAAGTTGCGTGTTTTCATCAAGCTTTCCAGCCAGTGAGCAAACAAAATCAAAGCTGTATATGAATGGTTTCAACAACCTGTCCTGCACTGTTGTTCACAATCCGTATACAAGTGTGAGTAGCCAACGGTGACATTATCTGAATCCAAAATTTGAAGAAATAGCCAGCACACCTTTTGTATTAAAACAGAGGTTCGTATTGTATAAATGTGCAACTATATTGATGCCACACTGTCCATTGCTGTCAGATTTTTCGCTGGCAAAATTCATCCTCCATATTTGTCTTGGTGACCATTGTTCCTGGGACTGAGTGTGAGGGAAAAATCCAAAGCTTTTAGCTGTTACTGTAACAAGAATAGAGGGAAAATATTCAAATTGAGACTAGCATCCCAGTGGCAGATGTCTGAAAGGATTTCTGTTAAACTGACCATACATGTATAGATTTCTTTTGTTCAGCCTGCTGGCTGAACGAAATATAACAGATTCCTCCATCCATCTTAACAGCTTGATCAGATGCATTCCCTCTGCCTGGGCTATTGTATTCTGACAGCCAGCCCTCTGCGCGAGCAGAATACCCGAATGGTGCTTATATCTGATTTAATGCAGGCACTCTTAAGGCAGACAACATTGGCAGATTTCATATGCTGCTCAAAGGTCAGCTCAGTCAGCTGAATTCAGACAAAATTTGAGCAGTGTAAGACTAGCTTTAGTTTGGAGAGAGTTCTTATTTTCTCTGTATCTTGAGAACTGAAGCAAAGGAATATGATCCTGCTGGACAGATGGCAGACGAGACAGGGGTTTTAGACATTCCCTACTCTATCCAAAACTAAAACAAAATAAATGTTTGAATATATTTTGTCATCTGAACAAATATAATTTTTTTCACAATGTTAATTTTAGTCCTCAGTCAGGACTGCTTTGTTCAACCAAAATGGGCATATTTATAAAAAGCATGCAAAGCTAGACATATTTGCATGCCTAAGTTTAGATGAAAGCAAAGGCATTTGCCCTGCATATTCCTGGAAGAATATGAGCGCCGATGTACTGCGCTATAGGATGTCGCATACATGCAGAGTTGCATTATCTGCACAGTTCCCACATGGCAAGAATCAAAAGGTGAACAACCTTCACTGGGAAAAGTGCAGAACCTCAAAACCTCATAAAAGTATAATGGAGCAAAATAAGTATTGACTACAGTTTATGAAGCTGGTTATTTTACCACTTTTTTAATCTATCCAGAAAGGTAGATAAATGTAGAGTTCTCCTGTATTTAAGTTTTTGCGTAGGGTACTTTTTTGTAATGTATTATGCATTGGATTTTATTTCTTAAGAAAAAGTTTTATAAAAAATATCTACCACATGCATGTTTAGTATGAATAATAACTGGTTGGAGAAAGCATAAGGATTTATGATTTTACGTTGTAATTTAGACTTTGCCATTAAACAGGACCAAAACTGTTCAAGCTGTGCTCAACATAGGCAAGCGGAGGGCAAAAGACCAGTCACTAGTGTTGCCTATAGCCTCTCTGCAGCTGATCTTCCCCATTCCTGAGTAATGCCTTGTTCTGCACAACTGTGGTTGTATAGAGGTAGCCATCTTGTTAGAAAAGGGGTTTTGCTTTCCCATGTTAGAGCTACCCCACTAATGTCCAGTGATCTGATGACTGGTGTTATAATATTTAAGAGAAGAGGTGGAGGGAGCATAGATCCAGGCAATGAATTAAGCAAAGGCAGGGAGATCCTTGAACTGCGTTTTTAGCTTATTTCTCTCCTGAAAGGGGAACATGGAGCAGCACAGGTCTTAGACTGCAGAAATACATAGGAGTCTACAAAAAAGGGGTGCCTAGACACAACTATATGTCAAAAAAGTGCTCAACCTTTTAGTAGGAATACAATACAAAAGGGTACTACTTAGGCACAATTAACATAGATGGCTTGTATAGGATAGCAACTCCTTTTTTTTTTTTTTTTTAATTCAGGTCCACTTCAATCTGCTCCTGCCCAGCCAATAGCAAAATAATGTTCGAGTGGAACTCTCGTTGATCGGGTGGGCGTAATATGATGTCCTTCCAGATCGCTCGATATGTTGACATTATACTACATTGGTCATAGTGCATTATGGAAAAAAAAATCGTAAAAAAAAGAAAAAATGTAATAAAAAAAATTATAAATAATGAAAAAATTAATTTTCTTTCCTACTGTCACCAGTCAGGGTTCCTGATCGCCACCACACCAGTTAGACGATGACATTGTACTGCACCGGTGACAGCATGTAAAAAAAAAAAAAAAACCTGAACATTTTTTTTTTTAATTTCTTCACTTTCCAAAAAATTATGACAAAAAAATTACAACTTCAAAAAACTCGCCAATATTCTTAAATACTTTGGACTGTCATTTGGGGGATATCTGTACTGTCCTGACATTTTGGGCCTCAACAAATTAGATTGGCTGTCAGTACTTCAGGATTGATCAGTTTTCAGATATATCCCATAGTTTGTGAACTCTATAACTTTCCTTCAGACTAAATAATAAATACTGATTTGGGTTATTTTCAACAAAGAAATGTAGAAGAATACATCTTGTGAACTGGCAGGTCTATTGGTGCTCTTTAAATAGCTCGCCCAACACCAACAGACGTGCCTGGGTCCCAGTGCCCAGGCTGCACCTTTATTCATACTTGAGGGACCCCTGCATACCAGGAGTACAATATACAACGCACTTTCAATTAGCGCATCTGGTAAGTGCACACTCTGTATATTTATTACATCATCCCAAGGAGAAATAACATTCTGGGACTCCATACAAGTTCTTTGAAAATTGCACTTGATCTTAAGATATTTGGACATTATAATACTTCTACGCATGTCATGATCATGTGTTTTTCATGAACATTCACACACTAATCATTCGTTCACCTCCAGTGTACTTTTGTTTATATTCATGTTTACTATATATATGCATAACACATTTATTTCATACATGCGTGTACAAAATATTCTACTTGCTTTCCAACCAGCTGCCCAGGCCATAGTGTTATCCTGGTCTAAGATAACGGTGTCCTCATTCTGATTTGTAGAGGTCATCTACCAGCTGCTAAGTGTTTAGGTGTGCTGTCTGTGTTGGTTTTGAAGTCTGTTTTATGTACAATATACACTCAGTATGTGTGTGTATCTATCTATCTATCTATCTATCTATCTATCTATCTCCTGACACAAAGTTGTGTTTCCCTTTTTCCAGTGTAGAGGGTTGACAGACTCCCTGTTAGCTAGGTTTCTCTCTATCTCACAATGGAAGTCATAATTCTTCACTCAAGGAAATTCTGTTCTCCACACTCCCTTCAAAATCACCTCCTCAACTCCCCCTTATGTACACACAGAATGCTTTTTACTTTTATCTTTCTTCTATAGTTTATAAAGAGCACACAAAGTGACACTTTATAAATAGCCCAATGCATTCTCAGCCCATAAAAAAGAATATTCGGAATGACTCTTTTATTGTTTCAGGCTGCAGTGAAAGAGCTGCTGTTCTCCTTTATGATATCATTTATTTATCAGGCGTGTCAACTAGGAGTCTTTTTCATCTTCTCTAGAAGTGCCTGTTACCATCACCACCTTCCATGTATTTATTATTTACTGTTATTAGTGCGCAAGATATGGCGCCCTGCATTAACTAGTGGATGCCCTTGGGCATAGGAAGCCCTCATAGCTTTTGCTAGGTGAATGCTGTGATCTTATGGCAGAATTGCTTTATATATGCATGCTTCATTTTTCATTGATAAAATAAATATAGCAATGTTATCTCTCCTGAGAAAATATCATCCCTAGCCTGAGAGTTTAATTTAAACATATCAGTACACTCTTTTTTTTTTTCTTCTAAATTCGTGTAAGTGGCTAATGTAAAGCTTTTAACTGGTTTAATGCTATATATTGCAATGCTTAATACACCTTTTGCTATAATTCCTTGTTACACCCAAGGCTAAAAATTCAGTTTTGGGTTGACTTTATTGATTGTTGTGTGTCTTATACCATTCTGCAAATACTTAGAAACCTATATTCTGTTGATATTCAGCTAGACTATTTACTTTATTCATTGCACCTGCATGCAATGAGCAAATTGGACCATGCTTTGTTTTTACTTTGTTTTTTTGCCTTCCTTTGGATCCAATGTTGGTATAGACTTGTATACATCAAAGTTTTCTTTTTGTTCATTTTTACTATTGGTTGAACTAGATGGTCTTTTTTACTCTGACTACTCTGATGTAACTATTTATGCATTCATTTTCTATAAATTATTAGGGAGGAAGTTAAAGTTTGCTGCCATGGGTTTGCGGTGGATCCAACAGGTTCAAAATCCACTGCCCTAGCATTGGATTATATGGAAACTTGCCAGACCGAATTCTCTGTAACCATAGTGCACACTCCTTTGAAGTTATGTCATTTGGCTTAGAAGGGGCTTTTGGATAAGTGAGTAACTTCATTATAAAAGGGTGAGGTCACAGCACCATATTGACAATGTCCTTTATCTGTGTTAAGGAAAACTTTGGAAGCGTTGCAGACAAACTGCATAAGGATAGACTAGTGTAGGCCTTTAGGCACTGGCAGGTCTGTTACAGCAGATATAAACCCATGGTGAATGTCATGTTGGTAGCAAATAGCCATGTATCTTAGTGAATTGGGGGTGGGAAAGGGTTTTTTCCATTCCCTGCTTTGTTACATTTCACTGTTACTGATGTCCTGCAGCCTGTCCCCATGAATTACAGTGAAACAGACTGCTTTCCTTTTCTGTATAAACACAGTGAGTGATCAGTACCAATTTTTGTTTTTTATTATGGTTTTCATTTTGTGAATTAACAGGAAGCCTCTGTATAGAGCATTTCCTCTTCATTCACTGAGAGTCTCTTTAATCTCTTCAAAAGTAAACATCAGGGGTCTGTTGTAGACCCCTGATATTTCATAACATCCCCCTTCCCCAACAGGAATTAAAAAAACTAAAATTTAAAATAATAATAAAAAGAAATAAAGCCTAATGTGCACACAGAGTGTATTTCTGCACCTGAGAGTCAAAGGTGTGTGCATACAGCTGTGGGCAGCAGCCTGTACAAATCAATGACATGCTGACAGATGCAATGGCTGTAGAAATGTAACTTCCTAGATGCAAGCTGGGTCACTCATATGACCCTGTATGCATGAAACCACTCTGATGTGTAACCAGCTATGTGGTGTTTGTCAACCTGTACCTGATTTGTACAGGTGCCAATTTTTCTCAAAGATCTAACAGTGAATATGGTTTTCATTTGGGAAATTCTAGGAATGTCTATTCACTCCAAAATCTAATGTTAAATAAAACATGTTTTGTAGTACTTTTGAATATACTGAGAATTTTTGTACAAATGTTGATATATAAATCTATTAGTGTATGGCCAGCTTAAGAAAATCCTGGGCTTTGGGATGCTACAAGATTTACAGTATGGGAACTGTGTGTGAATGTAATGGTCAGCAGATACTCTTTTGCAGCCTAATTTTAAAGCGATGATAAGCCCTAAAAGGTGACAAACTGGTGTCAGCAGAGGCGCCCAAATATGAAGGAGAAGCTGAAAAATGGATTCTTTGTTGATTCAATATTTATTGCTCACAGAATATAAAACCCCATCCATGCATTTTGTGGGGTCATAACCAAAGGAAATCGCACAGGAAACAAGCAGGACACAGGGGAAGCTGAAGACCAGTCAGCACTGAATGAGCACCGAGGTGCTCTTTAAATCCAGCCCAGCGCCAATAGACGCACATGGGTCCTAGTGCCTGCCGGTGCCGTCATTGGTGACAGGCGCGCCTGGGTCCTAGTGCCTGCCTGTATGCCTTGTCGGCATCTTGCACATGTGAAGATTCATGTGCTGTGGCGATCTTCTTGTTCCCTGACAGTGAGAGTAACCACAGAATTGGCATGTTAGTTTACTGACAATCATAAAGGCCAAATTTTCACTAACTTCTGACAAACCAATATCTTTTGGGATACAATTTTCTGTACTTGTTTTTACAGCACAAAACATCTGTAGTAACCCTTTGTGAGCGAAATATGCTCATTGGTAATTTTATCTTGCCCAGTTCATTTTCAGGAAAATAACATCTATACTGACAGTTATAAAATCTAGATAATTAGATATGAGTTGTCCTCTAAATCTAATCATTTATCCTTATATTTACAGAATAGAAACTGTTTTGGAATTATAGATAGGAAAATGAGTTTAAATACTGGTCTTTATGCTAAATGAAACAATTTCCTTTTCCATTTGCATAGTTGCTATTCTTTACACCCACTCTGAGTATTACAGACTGTAATGTCAGCCATGCTCTGTCATTAGTCTAATGACTTCATTAGACATTTTATCTTTAAGCTTTCAAGTGAAGGCATGCTCCACTGATCCTACTCTTATAAACATCCCTATCACTCACTATCTTGCCATGGGCTCTGTATGGACATTGTGCTTTTGACCTTTCAAAGCAGTAAATAGAAATGAAAGGTTTAGCTGCTTAGAGGCACTCTTGAACTTTTATTAATTTAGCAAAACTGGAGTAGATATAATATGGAGCAGCTACACATGGCAACCAATAGGCTTGTTTAGGTAAAATTTGAAAATAACAAATAGAAGCTGATTGGTTGCCATACACAGTTGCTCCAGATTCTGGTTGCTCTATGTAGCACCACCCCTAAAGGAGCCGCTTGGTAATTTTGGGTTTTCTGTTCTGTGCCTTAACTCTGGCACACCTAGTTGAATTAAATAACTGCAAGCGCAAGTGAATACATGATGGTAAAATATCTTTTTCCTGACTGTGGGTTACTACCAGTAAATAAACACACACCTATTTAGCGGTAAGCATATGTAATCTATTGATACAAATTAGAATAAATTACAGTTTGAACTTTCATAAGCTCATAGCAAGAACATTAGAACACAATCTGCTAGAGAGTAATAACTATGCCATGTAAAATAAATAAAAGAGAAAAAAAATCAGGTTCTATACATCTAACTAGAATCATAACATGGATTAGCAATTCCACAATAAACAATGTAGATCAACTCTAAATGAAGTAAGAATGATAACGCTACACTGGTTTTGAGTGTACTCTAAGGGATTGGTCTGGGTATAGTGCAGCATCTCCTAAGGGGTACCTCTTTAACTAGCAAAAGGGCAAGGGCTAACAGCGCAACAACTGTTAGGGACAGCCTTTAGTCCTCACAATTTGGCTGGCTAAATCATTGGAACTCTTTAACTGTTGGCACACTTTGAGGCAGTGAGTAAGGCCTGCAGGCAGTATTATAGCTATGAAGTAGTTAATTAAGTGGCTCCTAATTGCTCAGTCTCTAGGGATGGTAGTAGATCCCTATGGCTGGACCTCCACTTGCTGGGTTGCCTGGGAGACTCTGGTCATAGTGCAGCACATTTGTACCCTAGTAGTGGCTCAGTCTCTCTCCCTCTGTCCGCGGTCACAGTTATACTTGGACTGACACGGTGAGGTGTGTTTAGTGGCTTGTTCTCGCTTCCTCTGGTGGTACTGGGCAGCATGGTTCTCTCTCCCCCTGATGGCTTCCCCTCAGTCCACTCCTCTGCTCCTGGGTTGCCCACACAATGTTTCCAGGGCCCTTTTTCCTGGACTTCTCTCTCTACTCTCCTTGCTGCTAGAAAGCTTACAGGGAGCTGTAGTTTCTCCTCTGCAATCTTCAATAGGCCGCACTGTCTACAGGAACTATATTTCCCTTGATGCTCCCCTCCTCCTTGTTGATTTGTCCTTTCTGTTGCTATGGAGGAGGGACAGAGTGGGCAGAGAATGGGATTAAATAGAGTCTTCTCTCCTCTCGGCAAATCCTTTAGCTGTTTACAGGAGGAGAAGGGCGAACAGAGAATATACAGGCACCCTAGTGACAGCCTCGGTCATTTGACATGTTGCCCCGCCACAGAAGAAGGGCGGGGAGGGGGAAGAGACCGCACACAGTCACAGTCCACAACTGTGGGAGGGCAGAGTCTGCAAGTAGCACCTGGGCTACGTCTAGTTTTGATACATTCTGCTCAATGTGTTGTGGTCTATAACAAGGTGACAGTATGTAGATGTATATCAATAACACATTCCAAGAAGAATTAAAATTAGTGTGTTTTGGGATAACCAGAATATTTAAAGCAGTCTTAAATGCTCCCTACTTGTTCAGTTTTTTTCTTTCTAGGAAGATATGATGGAATTCTTTATTTTACAAATATTTATTGTATTTTTATATACCTGGCATGTTTGCAAATCATAATGAGACTTTATTTAAGAAACTCCAGCACAACCTTTATGCTTTTGGCCAGCTTTGGTACTCTTACCAGTTTATACTTTGTCGTTTTTGCTAGATAAGTAGGAGGGGTGTATTTCCTGTAGACATGGGTCATTTTATGTAAAACATACCTGCAGAAGAAGAATGAATATACTTACCTTTTCAGTAGCCTGTTTATTAAAAAGCTACTGCTTCACTGCCTATCTTGTTCTGCAAACATTCAACCACTCTTATGGGCCTAATACCCATTTCCCTTATTGCTTGCTGTGTTTTTCTTTCCCACTATCTTTTACACCCTATGGTAATGACAAGCTGGCAGGAGAAACCACATTGTCCTGTTTTCCCAGTGCACCCCTCATTTCCCCATCAGTGTCTGACCATGGTGCTCACAAGCAGATGAATGTCTGATGAGGTCTGAGTGACAACAAGGAGAAGGGTATATGTGCTGGAGAGGAGCACTGTAATTCACAACAACACAAGTCGGCTAGCTGCCGACTAGCTGTCTTACTCCCAAGAACAGCAGACGGGTGTTCCTCTGCTCTGCTTCCTGTCTGCCCCATCTACTTGTGTCTATCCTTCTCTGTCTCTGTAGCTCCTCATCTTGCTGACTTCCTTCTTCCTGTATGAAGCTTGTCTGTGCCTGGGCTAGCATTTGGGAAGAAGCTTCCTCTCCAGGTTTAATCTCCCTGCCATTCCTCTGGCTCCTGTACCACTGTGGCATTGTGCCGAGTACACCAATCCTGCAGCTACAGCTCATGCTTTCTACAGCTCTCCACCTGTAGACAGTGCTCTCTTCATCTCTACAGAATCATCTGTGTTTGAGTTCTTGGTTGGCAAACGTGATAGATAATGCTTTATAATTAAGCAGAACAGTATGGGCAAAATGTGTGGGCTCAGAGGGTGAGAATGAACAGGGTTTGGTGGCTACAGTGCTGTAATTCCCCCATAGGAATACTAAAAAATTGGGCTTCAGCCTGGGGTGGAGCTGAGATCCAGCACAAGCAGAAAAAAATTATTTGATTTCTCACACCACAGATCTGAATGGATCTGAGTGCTATACATGCACTTGGCCCCAAAGGGGATTCAGCAAGGATGTAGTGATACTTCATTAAGTGAAAATGACAGTGTGTGATAGCTGTTCTCAACAAAGGTGAAAATGAAAATCTACAGTGTGATGATATAATAAAATAAAGGTAATATGTAATGTTGTCATTAAATTAAGTCTTGTTCTAACCACATGCCAAAAATATCTTTTTTTCCTCCCCCACTGTAGCTATAATATACATTCATCCTTCATATTGGTAATAGCCATCCAAGCCACACCTGTGTATTTGCCTTAATTTGTAGTCCACCATTCACTGACCTAACCCCTATGTCCTCTGTTACGTTTTAATAAAACACACCACCTTTTCACATTTATGAATGCTTTCCAAGTCATTTGTTATTAATGCTAAAGCTGGCACACAATTTGCAGTCTGATTTTAGAAACTGCTTTGGATTTATCATCAATTGTGTAGTACCCACTACCTCATTGGATAGAAATTGAATGAATTGTTTGGGCATGCCGAAACATTGGTTGTTTCTAAACCGGAAGAAAATTGAAGCTGTACAGAAGTACAATCCAATTTTAGTGTGTATGTGAAACTTTGGACTCTATTGCAAGTCTTTTGTTTTCTGTCCCATTCCATTTGCTGTCTCACTTAGTAATGAATCATAAGTATACAGTAAATATTTTCAAAGTGATCCCTTTGTGCCAAAACTAGGATTTAAATCAAATGTGGCCACATCAAATGAATATAACAACCAGGGGCGGACTGACAACTCATGGGGCCCCTGGGCAATAGGGGATCATGGGGCCCCTGTGCCCTTTCCCAAACTCAAAAAAGCCTAATGAAAAGGTACCAGGGGCATCTCATGGGGCCCCCTACTGACCCCGGGCCCTTGGGCAGTGCCAAGTTTCC
Organism: Staurois parvus; assembly: GCF_062004578.1. NCBI lineage: Eukaryota > Metazoa > Chordata > Amphibia > Anura > Ranidae > Staurois > Staurois parvus. Next base: position 3,779,136 of record NW_028318301.1, read on the forward strand.
AAATGGTCAGTCCGCCCCTGATAACAACAAAGCAACAGCCAGCACATGATTAGAAAATTTTTAAAATGGTTTTCACACACACACACATATATATACACACACACACACAAGCAATAAATTGAAAAAGAAACACAGAAAAAGAGGGAGCACATCGATGGTGAAATCTGCATGGTTACAAACAAAATGTCACATAGCAACAGTAGGGAGGCCTTCAGAACCGTACATTTGGAGAAAGGTGGGAGAAGGTGAAATTATCCCATGGGTGCCACACTGCCTCGAACACAGCAATCAAACAGGCGTGTAGAGCAGTCAGGTATTCCATCTGTCTCACATCAGCAATAATTTTAAACAGAGTTGGCATCGAAGGAGATATAGAGGATAGCCAACACATAGGAATGCTTCTAGCCGCTGTCAGAATATGTGTGGTGAGTTTCCTGGCCATCTTGGGAAGACCTGGGAATGGCAGGCTCAGTAAAAAGTATACGGGCTCAAAGGGGAGAGAGGTATGCAATAGCAATTGTAAAAAGGACAAAACCTCTTCCCAAAAGGGAACGATGTGGAAGAGGGAGCCAAGGTCTTTCCCGCAACGCCAGCAGGTGGAAGAAGCATTCGGGTTAAAGGCATGAATTACATTGGGAGTTTTGTACCACAGCATCAGAATTTTGTATGTATTTTCATTATAAACCACCCAGACAGAAGATTTAGATGAGTTTTCCCAAATTTTCTTCCACTGTGTCAGATCAATGTCACATTGTAAAAACTGGGACCACTTGCGCATGTAATGGTGAGTGTCATTAGAGAGGGGGGAAGCATCCATAAGAAGTTTATATGTATTAGAAATTATGCCCCTTTGATGTGAACCCTGTATGCACAGATGCTCAAAGGGAGTAGGTTTCCCAAGAGTCAGTGTGGGGGACATGGTAGAGAAAAAGTGGCGTATCTGGAGATAGATATATAAGTGTTGGGAAGGTAGATCCTTTTTCTGGAGGTATGCGAATGGTTTCAGCTTCCGAGTCACAGGGTGTACTAAGTGGCGTAGTTGGAAGAGGTTAGCTGTGACCCAAGGGTGCACCCGGGACATGGCCAAACTGTCTGGCAGATTGGGATTAAAGAGGATATTAGTCAGTGGGGAGCAATCTGATGTCAATGCAAACCTAGTCCTACATTTCTGCCAAATACTCATTGAGAATTGCATGGGGCCAAGGAAAGAACGACGGATAGGGGCAAGATCCAACGCCAAGGTTGACCAGAGGAGAGAGCAAGGATGAGTCGGAGTCAATTGTAAGGACTCGATCTCAGTCCACAGGTTGGGAGGGTTATAGGAGGACCACGATGTGAGGAAGCGGAGATGAGTAGCATAGTAATAGGTCACGATATCCGGTGCCCCTAAGCCTCCCCTAGAACGTAGAGAAAGTAGTACACTACGTGCAATTCTATGTCGCTTATTATGTCAGATGAAGTGTAGAAGGGATTTCTGGAGGGAGTGTAGTCTGGACATAGGAGCAGGAATGGGGAGAGTCGCAAATAGATACAGAAGTTTGGGCAGTACAGTTATTTTTATAACGTTGATGCGTCCCAGGAAGGATTTGAGGAGGGTATCCCAAAATTTCAAGGAGCGAGAAATAGCTATAAATAAGGGGAGGAAATTGGCGTCATATATAGAACCGTAGGAGGAAGTGAGACTAGTACCCAAATATTTTAGAGAATGAGTGCACCATCGATAAGGGAAGGATTCCTGGAGAGATGAGGAAACAGCTGGTGGGATGTGGAATGGGAGTGCTTCAGTTTTGGAGGTATTAACCAAACTGTCGTAAAATTTTATGCAATACTGGAAGAGAGATTTGGGGAGGATATCGTCCGCAAATAGGGATAGCTTGTACTCATGGCCATGAGATAATATCCCTTGTATGTCGGGGTGAGACCAGATTGCAATAGCCAAAGGTTCCAAGCAGAGGATAAACAATAGAGGGGAGAGTGGGCATCCCTGTCGCGTACCATTCGACATCTGGAAAGGAGGTGAGAGAAAAAAAGCTAATCTGACCTGTGAGAAAGGATAACAGTAAAGAGCTTTTAAAGCTGCCACGAAAGGGCCACGGAAGCCAAACTTCTCCAAGACCATAAACATATAAGGCCAGCTGAGGCGGTCGAACGCTTTTTGGGCATCTAAGATCAATAAAATGGTGGGGGTAGAAGACCGGTTAACCAAGTCAACCAGATCAATGGATCTCCTGGTATTGTCTGCTGCATGTCTGGCAGGAAGAAAGCCTACTTGGTCTCTGTGTATGAGCTTGGAGATGAGCCTGGACAACCTATTGGCTAGGATCTTAGAAAAATCTTGTAGTCCGAGTTTAGTAGAGCAATAGGACGATAATTATCTAAAACAGAAGGATCCTTGTGCGGTTTGGGAATTACAGAAATATATGCACGGGAAAAGTCAGCCTGGGGAGTAATACCCTTGAAAAAAATCTTAATCGAGGGGGTCATAAGTAGGATCCCCATTTGGCTGGATGAGATGGTCTGGCAATGTAGAGGGAGTTTGGGCTTTGAGTCTATTGACGAGCATACGGTGAGGTTTGTTGGAAAATTCGTAGAATTTCTGTTTGACCCAGAGAAGAGATTTTGTGGACTTACAGGCATCAAGAGCCTTGATTTGGTCACGAAGAGAGGTCACTTTACGCAGGCCAGAAATAGATGGTTTTGCGAGAAGGCTACGTTCCGCCAAGGTTAACTGGTGGACTAGGGTAATCCTGGCACTCTCTGAGGATTTCTTCAAGTGAGAACCCATGGAGATACACAGACCTTGAAATATCGCCTTGTGGGCTTCCCATACGATCGAGGCGGATGGTACAGAGCCCACATTGTGGTGGAAATACATGTCAAGTCCCTGTGAAAGCTCATGGAGATGTTCTGTGGTTAAAAAAGTTTAATTGAGGCACCAATGACCTGCCTTTGGCATAACAGTAGGGAATAACAGGTTTAAGGTCAAGGAGGCATGATCAGACCATGTGATAGGGTTGATGTCAGAGGATACCAGAAGGGGAAACAGAGAGGCTGAAATAAAAAAGTGATCTAGGCATGAATAGCTATGATGAGGGGTGGAGTAGAAGGTGAATTGTTTATGGAGGGGGTGCTGAATCCACCAGGCATCAAAGAGACGATGCTCCCTGATCAATTTGCGAAAGGATTTCGAGGAGGAGCATTGCCGCTTCAAAGGAGTGGACTCAAAAAGAACCTTCATATCTTTGTGTGGTGAGAGGATTAAGTTAAAGTCACCCCCTATAATCATGTGTGGAGTAGAGAAGGAGCCTAATTTGGCGAGTGTTTGTGTGAGAAACTGTAACTGACCTGAGTTCAGGGCATATAAATTCATCAAAATAGGAGGAGTGTCACCAAGCATACATTCTAAGATAATTAAGCGACCGTGGTGATCAGCCCTGGAGGAAATGACCCGAAGGGAGCAATGTGTCTGAATCAGTATTGCCACTCCTGCCTTCCCAGATGGGTCAAAGGCCGAATAGGATTGGGAAAAAAAACCTTGAGGCAAAACGAAAGAAGCCTGTCGATTTTAAAATGGGTCTCCTGGACAAAAATAATGTCTGCTCCTGAAGATCGGAATTCCTTCAAAGCCGCCCACTGTTTCTGAACAGAATTAAGGCCTTTGACATTGTATGACAGAAGTCATAAAACCATCACAAAATGACAATAAATATAGCATATGTACCAGCAGAAAAGGTAAATGGAAAACCATCGATGGAGCAAAACAGAAAACAAATGACATTAATAGATAAACCGGAAACATTACAGTAAAAAACATAGATATCCGTAAGGATATACACTTGGGAAAAACAACTATACCGAAGTCGTCCAGGCCAAGGGCTGGACAGGATCGGGGGCAACACAACAACCGAAACATAACAGTCGTCAAACCCGGCCAAAAGAACAGGACAATGAAAGCACCCAGCAAAGGCTAAGCCAGAAGAACAAAAAAAAAAAGGGGGAGGGAAGGAGGAGGGGAAGGAAGGGGAGAGGGAAGGATGAGGGAGGGGATAAGGGAAAACCCCAAAGTATCCACAGGAAAACACCCTAGAAGAGCATCAGGTAGGCTCAACGCTGGAACGGGGACGTTGAGTACGTGAAAGACGCTTCCGGCCCCAGCGAACTGGTGTCCAAATCTTGTTGGGAGGGGCGAGATGGAGTAGGCAGTAATGAGGAAGCGTCTTCTGATAGAGGAGGTAGTGCCAATTGCTTCAGAAAGGAGTCTGCCTCTAAATGATCACGTAGGATAACTTGGGAATCATCTTTGGAGACAACCAGCTTGAAGGGAAAACCCCAGTGATAAGGGACACGGTGATGTTGAAGATGCGTGGTGATTGGTTTCAGTGCCTGCCGTTTGGCCAGGGTAATCGGAGAAAGATCACAAAAGAGCTGGAGCCTATCCCCTTTAAACTCCAAGGAAGGCTTGTGGCATACAGAGGCTAACAAGGCTTCTTTGCTTTAAAAAAAATTAAAGCGGACGATGACGTCGCGTGGTCTGGTGCCGTCAACAGGTCTAGGGCCTAGTGATCGGTGGGCTCTGTCCATGCGCCAATCTTCTTCTGGAACCATGCGGGCGGTTGCGGTGAAGAAGGATAAGAGATGTCGGTGGAGTTGGGAATCGGCAATAGATTCAGACATATTGCGAATACGGATGTTCTGCTGATGGTCCCTGTTTTCCAAATCTTCCTGTTGGAGCTGTATTTGTGACATGGTGTGTTTCAGATACACATTATCTTCTTCTAGGACACGGACGTATTGCACCAATTCATCAAATTTGTTCTCCAATTGATCTGCACGTTCACCGATCTGGGCTATTTCTCCTCTAAGATCCAAAGCCAATTTGCCCACTTCGGCGGATATAGAGGCGGTAATGTTGCTTAAAAAAACTTGTAGTTTTTCCTCCAGCTCAGATACCGTGAGAGAAGATGATGTATGTGGAGCGGAAGGGACAGAGGGAGGATGGCTCGTTGAAGGGTGTCCTAATGCCCCCCCTACCAGTGTCAGGGGTTCGGGATCCTTCATCTGGGGATTAGGAGATGATGGGGATGCTGGCTGCACAATGCCTAGTGAGGTTGCAGTACCTCTGGCCGCCACTGGGGGCCCGGAGCTCGTTCCTGGGGCCGCAGCCGTAATTGAAGCCGGGGATTGAGGCCTATTAAGGAACCGCTGCAGTGGGGAGGGCCGCGGACCATGCGGCAGTGGGGAAGGGGGTTTCCAGCGCCCGATCTTCCCCATTATCTCTCCCCTTATTGTGCTGGGCCGGGTGCGGAGCTGGTGTGACTCACCCAGGGACGCCTGGAGGCGGACGCTGCACCGTGGGTGAGTCGCTGTGGCCAGGGAAGCACGGAGCTTCAGAGGAATGCGACCTTCATCTTCCCTGGTCGCGCATGCGCCCCCCCTACATACATTTTAAAATGCCGAGAAATGCATCATCTAACTGTAGTAGTAGTTATGCAGTCTGTGGTTCCACTTGTTGTAGCACTACTCTCTTGAAGGCCACTGGATTTGGTTATGGTCCCCCTTAAGCTCTGCATGGCCAGGCAACATGCATTTTCCACACTTGCACATCCAGCGTCAGTAATACAGTCCTTGAGCTGGTTTTTAGTTGTTTTTATTAATGGGTTAAAAGCTTGGATGGGGTCTAGGGGTATTTGAGATGCTCAAGGAACTGTAAAACTTGAGGACAAATTCCTTAGCACCAAATACTGTACAAAAATGTGAACCAAAAATAGTAACTGTCCCTGTTAAGGAGCACTGAAGTCCCCTTGGTGTACCTTCTCAGACCACAGATGAATCCTCCTCTACATCCAGCTGCACTGAGGGTATCCCTGGGAAAGGGGTCCCAAGAGCTAACAATGAAGTAGTCCCGGATGAGAACTAGTAAGGTCTTGCATCTGACTGCCCTCTCCCCTTATCTGGCCCAGGGGGTGTAGAGGTTCTCGCACTGTCCTGTTAGCTTGATGGGTTAAAGCTGCTTTCAGGCCTTTCGCTGGGTTGGGTCCTTCCCTGCTGCGCAGGTTGTCCTTTCCTCCCTGGGACCCCCTCCCAGGCTCTACACTGTAGCCTTCCTCTCAGTCCATTTTCCATCTGATGCTGCACACTGCTCCCCAGGCTCTGTCATATTTAAGGGTTGTCCTTGGTCACCATGCCCAGCCTCCTGCCAGGTGATTGGTTAAGGTCCCTCAAACATGCAAATCTGCCCCTCTTCCAGAAAGTTATGCCAGTTTATGGAAGGGTGGGAAGCCCTGACATGTAGAACCTCACAGCCTATACTGAAGTGAACTCACTATCTCACTCCCAGGATGCTACCCAGCCTCTATTTAAAAACAAAAAAAAAAACTATCTAACTAAACCTAGAAGACGTTACACTGTGATCCCCGGTTCTAGAAATACGCTCACCTTTTGGTGTGGACCTAGAGTAAAATCAATTAGTTAGGTCAAAGGTGCTTGCACCCGTTGTAGATTTAAAGGTGGTACCTGATCTGTCCAGCATCTGTTCCTCTCAGCAGGATTTACTTAGAGAGAAGATGATGTTCAAAATGTCCAGTAGTGAAAAACCATTAAAAACTCTTTTTTATTATTATTAATGACAAAATCTTCACTTACAAAAACCTCCCTATGCCCAATAATGGCTCATAGCCCTTGTGTCATTTATAGTTATGGTGCAGTGCAATGTCAGTCTCTGCCTTACTCACCTGATAGTCTTTCTGATCAACAAATCTACTTTAATGACCAGATTTCTACTATAATCATTTTGGTAAAAAATGGTAAATGTGTGTGATTTTGTACGCTTCTAGTATAAATCCATTTCTAAATATCGCAACTACTCTGGTATGCAGCCTCTGTATAAATGTACCACAGTTCTTTCCAGTAAAAGCACCTTGTTATCCAGGCCTGTCAGAATCTTCTCCATCACAATGAGGGATCACATCGCCACTGCTGTTAGAAATCCAAGAACATAAATTATTTTTATTACTGAAATTAATCTTCCAGCCTTTTCTCAGCATGTCAGACATGCAGTGTCTAAAACGTCAGTATGGGCTAGGTGTGTTTTTAAGCAGTGGTTTAAAGCATTTGGGTTATTGTGCCCATTCATGCTGCAGTGAAGAGTGATCTTTGCAACTGGTTAATAATTGGTCCCAGCATCCTACTTGACATTTCACTACTATCCTTTAGCTGCCTCAATACTTAAAATTTTATTGCCTTCCCCACTTCCCAAGTGTCCATATTAAGTCATCATTTTGCTCTGCTTTCTGGATAACAGCTTTATTCTCCTCATGTTAATTACTAAGAGAAGATCAGAACATCTGCCTCAACCACAGTTTCTCTCCTAGTGGAAGAAATAGTTCCATATTCAGCTGATGCAAAGCTTTATTTACTGCGGCCAGACGTTTTCAGATCCCTAGAGAGAGTATGCTGCTTGCTAAATTTATTTATTTTTTTCTTTCTAAAGGCAAAAAACTATGGAGTTTCTGTGGCTGTTGAGCAAGTATTTCTATATGAAAAGATATCAGGTGTCCTATGATAGGCCATAAAATTGGCTGTCAACATCCCCAGAAATATTTATGACATCAGGAGCCTAGAAATGTGAAGAGATTGTTTGAAGCTAAAGGCCAGTGTTGTTAATAGCCTTTTAAAAGGCTTGTATTCCTTTCTTCCATACCACTTTAATCTGCATCAGCTATATTTTAGTGTTCACCTGGGATAAGGCAGAGTGTTCAAAAGGCTGGTAAAGATTCTTCTCTGCTGTACTGCACTGTGCACCCCAGGTCAGGTCTTGTGTAAATGTTATCATACATGTAATAATGGAAAGCAACGTTTCCAAGTTCAAAGATTCATGTAGATATTTGCATTTTTGTTTTACCAAAAGCAAATAGGCTGTTTACTTTGCTTCTGAGTTTTCACTTAATTTTCACTTAGATGCACATTAACTTTGGCAAGAATACCCAATCACATGCAAGGAATAAATGCAGTATTTTTGCTTGCACATGCTTGGGTAACTTGGCAGAACGTCAACTCATTCAGTAAACTACAGTGGGGATCGAAAGTTTGGGCACCCCAGCTAAAAATTTGTATTAATGTGCATAAAGAAGCCAAGGAAAGATGGAAAAATCTCCAAAAGGCATCAAATTTCAGATTAGACATTCTTATAATATGTCAACAAAAGTTAAATTTTATTTCCATCATTTACACTTTCAAAATAACAAAAAACAAAGAAATGGCGTCTGCAAAAGTTTGGGCACCCTGCAGAATTTATAGCATGCACTGCCCCCTTTGCAAAGCTGAGACCTGCCAGTGTCATGGATTGTTCTCAATCATCGTCTGGGAAGACCAGGTGATGTCAATCTCAAAGGTTTTAAATGCCCAGACTCATCTGACCTTGCCCCAACAATCAGCACCATGGGTTCTTCTAAGCAGTTGTCTAGAAAACTGAAACTGAAAAAATAGTTGACGCTCACAAAGCTGGAGAAGGCTATAAGAAGATAGCAAAGCGTTTTCAGATGTCAATATCCTCTGTTCAGAATGTAATTAAGAAATGGCAGTCATCAGGAACAGTGGAAGTTAAAGCAACATCTGGAAGACCAAGAAAAATATCAGACAGAACAGCTCGCAGGATTGTGAGAAAAACAATTCAAAACCCACGTTTGAATGCACGATCCTTCCAGAAAGCTCTGGCAGACACTGGAGTTGTGGTACACTATTCCACTATAAAGAGATACTTGTACAAATATGGTCTTCATGGAAGAGTCATCAGAAGAAAACCTCTTCTACGTCCTCACCACAAAAATCATCGTTTGAACTTTGCAAATGAACATATAGACAAGCCTGATGCATTTTGGAAACAAGTTCTGTGGACCGATGAGGTTAAAATTGAACTTTTTGGCCGGAATGAGCAAAGGTACGTTTGGAGAAGAAGGGGCACAGAATTTAATGAAAAGAACCTCTGTCCAACTGTTAAGCATGCGGTTGGATCAATCATGCTTTGGGGTTGTGTTGCAGCCAGTGGCACAGGGAACATCTCACGAGTAGAAGGAAAAATGGATTCAATAAAATTTCAGCAAATTTTGGATGGTAACTTGATGCCATCTGTGAAAAAGCTGACGTTAAAGAGAGGATGGCTTCTACAAATGGATAATGATCCTAAACACACCTCGAAATCCACGGGGGATTACATCAAGAGGCGTAAACTGAAGGTTTTGCCATGGCCTTCACAATCTCCTGACCTCAACATAATTGAAAATCTATGGATAGACCTTAAAAGAGCAGTGCGTGACAGACAGCCCAGAAATCTCAAAGAACTGGAAGACTTTTGTAAGGAAGAATGGGCAAAGATACCTCAAACAAGAATTGAAAGACTCTTGGCTGGCTACAAAAAGCGTTTACAAGCTGTGATACTTGCCAAAGGGGGCAGTACAAGATATTAACTCTGCAGGGTGCCCAAACTTTTGCAGACGCCATTTTTTTGTTTTCTGTTATTTTGAAAGTGTAAATGATGGAAATAAAATCTAACTTTTGTTGACATATTATAAGAATGTCTAATCTGTAATTTGATGCCTTTTGGAGATTTTTCCATCTTTCTTTGGCTTTTTTATGCACATTAATACAAATGTTTAGCTGGGGTGCCCAAACTTTCGATCCCCACTGTAAAGTAAGATTCCCTTGTAAACTTAAAATCCCCCTTGCAAAGTTAAAGGCCCATTAGCCTTTGGTAAATCAACCCTATGATCAACTGTAGCAGCAATGAATATTATAAAATGAAAAGACGAACATTAGGTTCTGTGAAAGAAATTAAAGGGTTAGTTCAGCAGAAAAAATGTAAAGGTGACCTAACTCTGGACACACTCCCCACCCACAATTCCCACTGTGCTTATCTCTGGGGTTGCCGAGGTACCTGCAGCCACTCCAGAACTCTGAGGATTTGAAATCTCTGCTTTTCTTTCTTTTCTCTGTGAGTGATTCCAGGACACATCAGATGGATTCTGATTGGTCAATGCCGTCACATATTTTGGGGAGGGGGGAGAAGGTGTCTGGTGTCAGTTCCCCTTTACATTTTTTCTGAAAAGGTGAACTAAAACTTTGAACAGTTTAACAACAATTGAAAGAATTTTATTTAAATGTATTTCTTAAGCACTTATTCTACATATTTCTGTATGTGCTTGAACTTTAGATTGCTTTGGATTGTCTCAATTGTGATTTGCAAAAGGCAAATAAATCACTTTGCAAGGGAATATTCAGAATTTGATCTTTTGATTGACTTTTGTGGAATGGACATCTTGGAAATTGTTTCTCAATCAGCAGCTGGAGCCATAGATTAGCGTATTCTGACAGCAGTGAGTGCAGCTGACAGAATACAGTATCCTGGTGGAGGGGTATGTGGATTCCTACACCCACCTAATTTGTGTGCACAGAGGAATCTATTAGTTTCTTTTCATTCAGCCTGTTGGTTGGACCTAACCTGTACATGAGCAAAATACTTTTCATACTTTTTTTTACTGACAAATTAATAGATGGGCATAAAGAGATACAACTGTAAGGTGGGGTGTGTGGATTGGGCAGATGGACTGACATGGGGGGATACCTGAAGACACAGCAAACCACAAAATGAAGTTTAATTTCATAATAGCTCTGGGATGTACTGTATAGCCACTGTCACATAACTGTTTTAAAATGGGACTGGGGGACTCAAATTGTTACTTTTTTTTTTTTTTTTTTGAAGACCTGATCCTATCCCCCCCTCTTCTTTCTCCCCCATCCAAGCAGCTCAGTATCTACTTATCAGTTCTATTAATGATCCATTATGGACTCATCCAGTAATAGACCACGATAACAGTGATCTGTCCCTAGGCTTGGTACTGACAAGAAGTGCTGTGATGTTAAATCAATGCTGTATGAACGCTGTGAGGAATCATTATGGTTACCATGATGTGCTGAAGGGGCTTCCATAGATAGCTATTTAGCATATTCTGAAGCTAAAGAGTTATATGATTCATATACATTGTATATATGATGCAGTCTGTCCCTAGCATTAACGCAGCAGCATTTATTTTTGTGAGTTCAGCAGAGAAGAAGCTCAGCATGGGACCCAGAAGGCAGCAGAGATCATTGGACAAGCAGTGTCTACTACAGTGATTTGAAGCTTCTAGAGGGATCCATCAGGTGTGGTATATGCATAGTTACATGCACAGTAACTGTGTAAAACTATGCCACCATGATTGGAGACAGCACAAGTTTGTCAGCAGGTTTTAGCCAAAATTGGCTATGGCCAATCACAGCACAGAGTTCTGTGTTTACAAACACACAGAACACCGATCTGACTGTTTCTTCTCCCTGAAAAGCAGGGAGAAAAAACAGCCAGAACTATGAGTAAAAGCAGCACACATTACAATTTTTTAGACTCACAGTTAATCCCTTCATTACCTCTTGATGATAACCCCTTCCCAGCCAGTGTCATTAGTACAGTGTACAATGTTTTATCTGGCCACTGTATTAGTGTCACTAGCGATGTCACTGTCTGTTAGCGCTAGATTGTCCTCCACGCTATCACAGTCGCACTATAAATTGCTGATCACCACCAATCTTAGTATAGGTCTGTCTATAGCTGTGTAAATTGCTGTATATATACCATAGTTTGTAGGTGCTATAACTTTTATACAAACCAATTAATATACACTAGGTGGGATTTTTTTTTTCTTTAACAAAGACATGTAAATGAATACATCTATATTATTGAAGAAATTTGATTTTATTGGTTATGGTTTTTAAACAGAAATGAGAAAATATTGTTTTTTTTCAAAAGTTTGTCTTTTTTCATTTGTATAGTAAAAGAAAAAAAAACGGTGATAAAATACCCTCAAAAGAAAGCTCTGTATGAAAAATGATATCAATTTTATTTGGGTACAGTGTTGCATATAGTTACATAGTTAGTCTGTTAGAAAAAAAGACAAAAGTCCATCCAGTTAAACCATAGAAAAAAAAAGTTATAATCCTATACCCACAGTTGATCCAGAGGAAGGCAAAAAAACCCCTAGCAAAGCACGATCCAATTTGCACCTGCTGGGAAAAAATTTCCTTCCTTATCCCCCGAGAGGCAATTGGATATTCCCTGGATCACTTTTACCTATAAATGTTAGTATCCAGTTATATTCTGTGTATCTAGGAAAGAATCCAGGCCTTTTTTGAAACTATCCACTGAGCTGGCCAGAACCAACTCTTGAGGGAGTCTATTCCACATTTTCACAGCTTTCACTGTGAATAAACCTTTCCGTGTTTGGAAATTACTTTTTTTTTCCTCCAGACGTGAAGAGTGTCCCCTTGTCCTCTGTGATGACCTCAGGGTGAATAGCTCTACACTGAGTTCACTATATGAACCACTGATGTATTTATACATGTTGATCATATCCCCCCTTAATCTCCTCTTCTCAAGAGAGAATAAATTCAGTTCCTCTAATCTTTCCTCATAGCTGAGCTCCTCCATGCCTCGTATCAGTTTAGTTGTCCTTCTCTGTACTTTCTCAAGTTCCCCAATGTTCTTTTTGTGAATTGGTGCCAAAACTAAACTGCATATTCCAGATGAGGTATTACTAATGATTTGTACAGGGGTAATATGATCTCTCTCTCTCTAGAGTTTATACCTACAAGATACAATACAAGAGAGGATTTTGCTCGCTTTAGAAACCGCAGCTTGGCATTGCATGCCATTTTTAAGCTTGTGATCTACCAGAACTCCCAGATCCTTCTCCACCATTGATTCCCCCAGTTGTACTCCCCCTAGTATGTATGATGCATGTATATTCTTAGCCCCCAAGTTCATAACCTTACATTTATCAACATTAAACCTCATTTGCCACATAGTTGCCCAATTAAACAGTGCATTGCGGTCGGCTTGTAAGTTGAAGACATCCTGTAAGGACATTATTCCACTGCACAGCTTGGTGTCATTTGCAAAGACGGAAATGGGATTTTTAATCTGAGACATCGTTTATAAATATATTAAAAAGTAAGGGTCCCAACACTGAACCCTGGGGTACACCACTGATGACCCCAGACCATTCAGAGTATGAATCATTAACCACTACACTCTAAATATGATCTTTTAGCCAGTTTCCTATCCATTTACATACGGATTTTTCCAAGCCCGTAGACTTTACCTTTCACATTAGCCATGTGTGGGGAACGCTTTTGCAAAATCCAAGTATACCACGTCTACTGCCACCCCTCTGTCCAAGGTTTTGCTCACCCCCTCATAAAAAGAAATCAGATTTGTTTGACAACTTCTGTCTGTCATGAAACTCTGCAGTATCTTCCCAACTATAGAAGTTAAACTAACTGGTCTATAATTACTTGGTAAAGATTTTGACCCCTTTTTAAATATTGGCACCACATTGGCTTTAAGCCAATCCAGTGGTACTATGCCAGTCATTAAAGAGTCCCAAAAAATTAGAAACAATGGCTTTGAAATGACAGAGCTCAATTCTTTAAGGACCCGTTGGTGTATGCCATCTGGTTCAGGTGCTTTATTCACCTTTATACCTTTATACTGTCCAAATATTTTTGGATCATATCAATTGTGAGCCGATGTGGATCATCTGGAGCTGTGTCAATACCATGCCCATTATGGACAAGAGCTCCCCCATGCTCCTTTGTATACACAGAGCTGAAGAAGGTATTAAATAAATTTGCCTTCTCTTTGTCCCCAGTGACCCACTCTAGATTATTTTGTAAAGGGCCTACATGCTCGGACCAAACCTTTTTACTATTAATATATTTGAAGAATTTTTGGGGGTTTGCCCTGCTATCTTTTGCAATTTGTCGGTCGTTTTCAATTTTGCGGCCTTTATTTCCTTTTTGCATATTCTGTTATATTCTTTGTAATGTTTAAACGATGATAGCATTCCTTCATTTTTATATTGAATAAAAGCTCTTTTCTTATTACCTATAGCCTTTTCAACTTTGGCTGTAAGCCACATAGGTTTGATTTTTAGCCCTTTAAACTTGTTGCCCATGGGAATATATTTTGCAGTGTGTTCACATACAGTCTTTGACAGAGCAATTGCCAGTTAAAGTAGCACAATGCTGAATAGCAAAAAATGCCCTGGTTATGAAGGGGGTAGAATCTTCTGGAGGTCAAGTGATTAACTTGCATGTCACTTATGTAAACTCCATCTAAATCTATTAGGCAAGCAAACACCACCCTCTTGACAGTGCTGCTGTCCAAGGGTGACTTTGCTGCTCCTCTATAGATACGGCAGAGATTGAGCATAGTCAAGACAGAGTTATGTTACAGGCTGGGTCAGTATCTGAAAATAAAGAGAATAAAAGAATGCAGCTGAGAAGCTGCAATATATTACATTTTTCTTCTTTGATTAAGAAAACCATTAATACCTTTTTAAACCCTTTGGCTAAACACCTAAGGTCTGATTCTGTTCAAGTGAGAGAGAAAGGAAGAAGCACTGCTCACTGACCCAGTTCATGAATATGTGGATGAGTGTGGCCTCAGAGAGTTCCGCTCCAACCAGGCCCTCTGACATGTTTTGCCCCACACACCGGGGCTTGGTCACAGACCTCTGTGTCCACACTCATCTGCATATTTATGCACTGGGTCGGTGAGCGGTGCCTCTACCTTTCTCTGATGATGCCTCTACACCCCTGAATGATGCATCAGCACCTGTTCCTTTCATTGCAACTGGCGGGGATATCCTTATCTCACCTATACCTATTTCGTAGACTGGTTGTCAATCTGTAGACCTTCAGAACATGAAACATTCCAAACATTTAGATAATTTTGTGAGAGATTTTAGTTAGATGCATGGTAATAGAAGTTCCAATCAAAATCTAATTGTAGTTTTATCTTTTATTTGCAAATTCTTGATAATTAAACTATGATGATGTTTTCCTTCAATTAAAATAAGATTTTATTGCTCACTGTTTCTAACACTGTTACTCATTCCTTAACATGGCTGGATGATGCCCATGGATGGATCGAGCTAGGTGTTGCCTGTTTTTCATAGGGAAAATCAGCTTTCCCAAAGGGAAATCTACATTGTAGATCACAATTAGAGGGATGTTCTCAAAAGTGTGGTGAACACTCATTTTTGTTTTTGTCCTTTTATATAATGCATTTATAGGCCAACTTATTTCTGAGCAATCTCCTTCTCTAATTGATAATGCATGAAACTTCTTTCATAAAGTGCTTCAATTCTTGCCGAGAGTAAATTTGTTTTTTTGCTCCTTTACCTTCCAAGACCTCCATCTCATTCAGCAATGATACTTATATATTTTTTTAATGTGTCATATCTTTAGGGAATTGTTTAGTTAGGAAGAAGGTGAGGATTTAGAAACCGACAATGAAGAAGTTTGTTCTTTATAGAAAACCAAGAACTTTTAAGTTTTCCATGTCACTCTAAACATTGCCTAGATATTGAAAAAGTCATTTTCAGTAGAGAATTGGATTTATGGTGTTGCTAGAGGTGTCACAGTGCAGGGTGTTGACTGTTTCCATGCGTATTCACAACCCTATTTTAAATTAGAGAAGCAAAGTGTGTTTAAAAAAAAAAGTTCAAGAAAGGTACCACTTTGATAAAGCTTAGAAAGTGTGGTTCAGTTGTCCTTAAATAATATTCCATATGTTACGTCTTCCAAGACATACCATTGCCCTTAGGTGATTTAGGGCAGTGTAAAGGTCACACATAGAAAACTGGGGATTCTATTAAAAATAAAAGACATAAAGCTACTCTCTTGCTATTCTTTGACCCTTTATTGCCTGTTGCTATAGCTGTTACAGGGAGTCTAAGAATTGGATTTGTTAAACTAGACTATTCTATTACAAATAATGGTAGCTATAGATTTAGATTACCCTCCGGTCAAAGAACTTGAATGGTGGTTGTCACTGGCAATTGGAATGGGAATTGTGAGGCAACACATTCTTCAAGAATGCCAGATACATTTGGATAAAAGGTATCCATGGTCTCATTAAAAAAAAAAGTAAACTTGGTTAGTGTAGTATCCATGTCCTTTTGCAAGAGGGCACCTGCATCTACTGAACTAGTCTGAATAGCTACTTGTTGATTAAACTTTCTTCAGCTGACAATATCAACTTTTGTGGACCAGTGCCTAGCATAATACAGTTGGAGGCGAAACATCAATCCTCAAAATTAAGTTAGAAATGTGATACTTTTTTTTTTTTTTTTTCATGTTTCCCTCTTCTTGATTTCTCTGAGAGCGGCCCGAACATGCTCAGACATATGATGGACTAGCCTCCAACTCTGGGTAGTTTAAAGGCCAGCTGTGGGCAAAACATGAAGCCTCTCCCATCCCCTTCTAAATAGAAGTCCTTGAGGCTCACCAATGTAATAAACTTTGTTTTACAGCTATTGAAACCATAAAAATGCTGGTCTATTAGAAGGAGCTCCGATAAGCACAGTACCGGCCATATAGCAACCAATGCCATGTCAGGAAAGTAACCACTTAAGGCCTTGTGTGAATAATATATGCTAAAGGTGACGTTTCTTTTCACCCATCCAATCTGCTTCCTTAAATTCCTTTCAGATCTGGAATGTAGAAATAACAGGTGATTGCAATTTAAAATCAAACCCACCACTCATACATTACAGTTTACGGGCCCAAAGTACCTCTACCAGACGTAATACCTAAAAAATGTAAGCCTCTGTGGCCAATTTAGCAGCTTGTTATCGCCGGTTTGATTCAGGCCATCAGGTTCTAGAAGTTTTATATTCATTTTTTTTTGCCTATCAATCTGTCATTTAGGATGATAGAATGGAAGTGGAGGTCCAAATTCGCCCCCCCAGAGCAGGCACCACAGAGTACAGGCATGTCCTTCACGTTTGGACTCGGTGTGCTTAAGGAGACCCCAATCCCAGGCATGCTCCTTACATCGGACTCAGATACTTCTTCCACTATGGGTCAGTACAGGATTCCTAGAGCTCAGATCTGAAATCCTGATGCTAAGAGGGAAAACACAAGATGGTCTAGACCAGGGGTAGGCAACCTGCGGCCCTCTAACTGTTGTGGAACTACATTTCCATTCTGGACTCCAACCTATCCTTCCAGCCCCAAGTCCAATCTTTAACAAACTCGTGCAGACCCCACCTCCGCAACATCGCCAAAATCCGCACGTTCCTAACCCCAGAAACCACTAAACAGCTCATCCACTCCCTCATCATATCACGACTCGACTACTGCGACTCCCTCCTCACTGGCCTGCCTCGCCGCTGGCTATCAGTCGATCCTGAATACGGCTGCCAGACTCATTCACCTTTCCAACCGCTCCGTTTCCGCCACCCCCCTCTGCCAATCCCTCCACTGGCTTCCGATTGCCCAACGGATCAAATTTAAAATCCTAACGCTGACGTACAAAGCCGTCCACCATACTGCCCCGAACTACATCACCGACCTAATATCCAAGTACCGCCCAACACGCACACTCCGCTCCTCACAAGACCTCCTTCTCTCTAGTTCCCTGGTCTCCTCCTCCCATGCCCGCCTTCAGGACTTCTCCAGGGTGTCACCCATCCTCTGGAACTCCCTGCCCCAACCCATCAGATTATCACCTACTCTCCTCTCCTTTAGGCGCACCCTGAAAACCCATCTCTTCAGGGAAGCCTACCCCACCCCCTGCTAACTTGCTGACCTCCTCCACTCTTCCTACCACTCCATCCCCCACAGCTATCTCCTCCTGTGCCACCATCCCCTCCCTCCTAGATTGTAAGCTCCAAGGAGCAGGGCCCTCGATCCCCTCATGTTTTGCATTGTATTGGTACTGTTCTGTCACATGTTCTGTCCCCCTTTGTAATGTACAGCGCTGAGCGAACTATTGGCGCTTTATAAATACTGTATAATAATAATAATAATAATTTGTGGCTATATTCAGCCAGAGTTCTTTAACGGGATGGGAGATGTAAGGAGGAGGCATAAAATTCTTTACACTTCATGACAACATCTCTCCTTTTTCTTGTTTATCTGTATGGTTGAAAATTAGTTCTGTACTGTTGAAAATTAGTTCTGTATATAAGTCAGGTAGCACGCTGCCCCATATAGTATATTCTAGCGTTCGTTTTTACCAAAAGGGTTTTTTTTTCGGATTTACCTATGGCCTCATGAAGCCCACCCATATTTTTCTTTTGGTCAGAGAGTCCTGTAAGTTATTTCAGCACTAAATTTCTGATCTCTGTGTGTTGCTATACTTTTACTAATACATTTATTTTCATCATTCCTGAATGTATATTTGTCTGTTTAAAATTAATACACATTGTGTGAGGACTTTCTTAGTGCCCTATTGATTACCTGTATTGTACTGACTAAGTCAGGGGTGTCCAAACTTTTTTCAAAGAGGGCCAGATTGGATGAAGTGAACATGGTGGAGGGCCGAACATTTTTCTGAACATTCTTTGAACCATTACAATTAAATGCAAGTAAATTATTTTATGCCAAGTTAATTGCAAACGACATACTTTTCATTTCATAACATTAAGATCAACTGACAGCTGAGTTTTCACAATGTATTGAAAATAAATTTTAAAAAAACTTACCTGCACTAATGTGAAGGGTGAAAAAGGTAGCTGGAGCTGAAGTCTGTGCTCGGCAGCCGGGAGGGGAAGAGAAACACACTTCACACTGGAAGCCCGGCCCTGACGTCACCGCCCTTTGTCGCTCCCAGCGCAGCACAGTCACGCATGCGCACTGGTCTCAAGCAGAAGACTGTCTGCCACAGAAGGGAGGGCCGTGCGACAGCCGCATTTACACAGACCAGGGAGAACGCGCCGCAGTCAGGCATGTGCACTGCCCTCTGCTCTCAAGCAGAAGACTGTCTGCCATAGAAGGGAGGACTGTGGGAGGGCCACATTACACAGAGCAGGGAGGGCTGTTTGAGGGCCGTATTAAACCGACCCCCGGGCCGTAAATGGCCCGTGGGCCGGACTTTGGACATGCCTGGACTAAGTGGATAGTGTTACAGAAAAACCTGTGTAACAAACTGCGCTCACCCCCAGGAAAATATCACCTGTCGTTTAACCACTTTCCTACCAGGCACTTATACCCCCTTCTTGCCCAGGCCAATTTTCAGCTTTTAGTGCTCTCACACTTTGAATGACAATTACTCAGTCATGTAACACTGTACCCATATAAAATTTTTATCCTTTTTTTCACACAAATAGAGCTTTCTTTTGGTGGTATTTAATCACCACTGTTTTTTTTTATTTTTGCACTGTAAACAAAAAAAACACAAATTTTGAAAACAAGAGTTTTCTTAGGTTCTGACCAAATTTTATACTGATATGTTTTTTTTGTAAAAATAACACAAATCGGTGCATATTATTTGGTCTGTGCGAAAGCTATAGAGTCTACAAGCTATGGTACCAATCATTGAAAATTGATCACACCTGGTGTACCGATGGCCTGTCTCATTTCTTGAGGCCCTAACAAGCCAGGACAGTACAAATACCCCCTAAATGACCCATTTTTGGAAACTATACATTACAAAGTATTTCATAAGAGACATGTTGAATTTTTTAAAGTTGTAATTTTTTCCCACAATTCTTTGGAAAATTACGTTTTTATTTTTTTTCCCCCACAAAATTGTTATATTAAGTTCTTTCTCACACACAGCACAGACATACTTGCAACTACACCCCAAATATACTTCCTGCTACTCCTCCTGAATATAATACCAAATGTGTGAGACTTTTCCACAGCCTGACCACATAGAGTCCCAACATGCAAGGAGCACCATCGGGTGTTCTAGGGACATAAATTACACATCTAACATCTTGACTACCTATTCACTTTCTAAGGCCTTGAAGCACCAGGACAACATAATTACCAACAAAATGGCCCCATTTTGAGAAGTAAGCACCCCAACGTATATTCTGTGAGGCATAATGAGTCTTTTGAACATGTCGTATATTTCCAAAAGTTTTCGGAATATGCGGGAAGAAAATGAAAACATTGTTTTTTTACACAAAGTTGTCCATTTATAAGATATTTCTAACACATACAGTGGGGAAAATAAGTATTTGATTACATGCAGATCTTGTATGTTTTCCCACTTACAAAAAAATGAAGGTGTAGTTTGAATGATAGAGACAGAATATCAACCAAAAATGCAGAAAAAAACACATGATACAAATGTTATAAATGGACTTGTAGTTCAGTGAGTAAAATAAGTATTTGATCCCCCACCAACCAACAATAATTCTGGCTCCCACAGACTGGCTATGTGCTCATATGGTACACAGATTAGTCCTGTCAATGTAAGAAGGTGCTCCTAACGACAACCCGTGTGTATAAAAGACACCTGTCCACAGAATCTCTTTCTTCCATTCAAACCTCACCACCATGGGCAAGACTAAAGAGCTGTCAAAGGACGTCAGGGACAAGATTGTAGACCTACAAAAGGCTGGAATGGGCTACAAGACCATCAGCATGAAGCTTGATGAGAAGGAGACAACAGTTATTCACAAATGGAAGAAATACAAAACAACTATCAATTGCCCTCGGTCTGGAGTTCCATGGAGGATTTTGCCTCGTGTGGTAAGGATGATCATGAGAAGAGTAAGGGATCAGCCCAGAACTACATGGGAGGAGCTTGTGAATGATCTCAAGGCAGTTGGGACCACAGTCACCAAACAAACCAATGTTAACCCAATACGCCGCCATGGATTGAAATCCTGCAACACCTGCAAGGTCCCCTTCCTCAAGAAGGCACATGTACAGGCCCATCTGAAGTTTTCCAATGAACATCTAAATGCTTCAGAAAAGGATTGGGAGAAAGTGCTCTGGTCAGATGAGACAAAAATTGAGCTCTTTGGCATTAACTTGACTCTACATGTTTGGAGGAAGAAAAATGCTGACTATGACCCTAGAAACACCATCCCTACAGTCAAGCAAAGAGGTGGAAATGTTATGCTTTGGGCAGGGGCGGACTGACAACTCATGGGGTCCCCGGGCAATAGGGGATCATGGGGCCCCTGTGTCCTTGCCCACACTCAAAGCACACCCAAAAAAGCCTATAAGAAGGTACCAGGGGCATTTCATGGGGCCCCCTACTGACCCTGGGCCCTCAGGCAGTGCCCCAATGGTCAGTCCGCCCCTGGCTTTGGGGTTGTTTCTCTGCTAATGGTACAGTCTGACTTTGCCGCATTGAGGGGGCCAATGGACGGGGCCATGTATTGTAAAATTTTGGATGAGAACTTACTTCCCTCAGCCAAAACACTGAAGATGGGTCATGGAAGGGTCTTCCAGAATGACAATGAACCAAAACATACCACCAAGGCAACAAAGGAGTGGCTCAAGAAGAAGCACATTAAGGTCATGGAGTGGCCTACCCAGTCTCCAGACCTTAATCCTATAGGAAATTTATGGAGGGAGCTGAAACTTCGAGTTGCCAAGCGACAGCCAAGAAACCTTAAGGATTTAGAGAAGATCTGTAAAAACGAGTGGATCAAAATATCTCCTGAGATGTGTGCAAACATGGTACCCAACTACAAGGAACTTCTTACCTCTGTGCTTGCTAACAAGGGTTCTTCCACCAAGTGCTAAGTCATGTTTTGCTTGGGGATCAAATACTTATTTTACTCACTGAACTGCAACTCCATTTCCAACATTTGTATCATGCGTTGCTTCTGGATTTTTGGTTGATATTCTCTCTCTAACATTTAAACTACATCTATCATAAAAATTATAGACCCTACATTTCTTTGTGAGAGGGCAAACGTACAAAATCTGCAGGGGATAAAATACTTATTTTCCCCACTGTAGCATGTATATATACCACCCCCCCCCCACAAAAAAAATACATTCTGCTACCCCTCCTGAGTATGGCATTGCCAAATGTGTGAGACTTTTCCACAGCTTGGCCATATACAGAGGCCCAACATTAAAGTAGCACCTTTAGGCATTCTAGAGGCAAAAATTGCACATCTAATTTCTTGACAACCTATCACACTTTTGAAGGCCCTGGAGCACCAGGACAGAGGAAACACCCACAAAAAGAACCAGTTTTGGAAAGCAAGCACTCCAGCATATTTTTCATGAGGCATAATGAGTCTTTTGAAAATGTCGTTTTTTTTCCCACAAGTTTACAGAAAATGTGTAAAAATATGAAAACTTAATTTTTTTTACACAGTTATCCGTTTTTTAAGATATTTCTAACACATCACATGTAAATACCACAAAATACACCCCAAAATACATTCTTCTGCTCCTCCTGAGTATGGCAATACCACATGTGTAAGACTTTTCCACAGGCTGACCACATAGAGAGGCCCAACATGCAAGGAGCACTATCAGGTGTTCTAGAGACATAAATTACATATCTAATATCTTGACTACCTATTACACTTTTGAAGGCCTTGAAGCACCAGGACATTGTAATTACGCACAAAATGGCCCCATTTTGAGAAGCAAACACCTCAACATATATTCTATGAGGCATAATGAGTATTTTGAGCATGTTGTTTTTTTTCCACACGTTTTCGGAATATGTGGAAAGAAAATAAAAACTTATTTTTTTTTTTACACAAAATGCACTGATGGGCGCTGATGAGGCTGCACTTGTGGGTGCTGATGAGGCTGCACTGATGGGTGCTGATGTGAAGTGATGAGGCTGCACTAATGGGAACTGATGAGGCTGCACTGATGTGCAATAATGCACTGCACTGAGGCTTCACTGATAAACTGCCCCTGATGTGCACTGATGGGAGCTAATGAGGATCCACTGATAGTGTGGCACTGATGTGTACGAATAAGTGGCACTGATGTACACTGATAAGCTGCAGTAATTAGGTAGCACTGATGGTAACCGATGAGCACTGATGTGCACTGATAAGTTGCAGTGATGAGGCAGCACTGATGGGCACTGATGAGCTGCAGTGATAAGGCAGCACTGGTGGACACTGCTGAGCCCTCACTAATAGGCACTGATGAGCATTGATGAGCCCTCCCTGATGGGCACTGATGTGCACTGATGAGCACCAATATGCACAGGTGGGCACTGATGAGCACTGATATGCACATCTGGGCACTGATGTACACAGATGGTCACCGATGAGCACTGATATGCACAGATGGGCACTGATGAGCACTGAAATGCACAGATGGGTACAGATGGGCACTGACGGGCACCGATGAGCACTGATATGCACTCACTGGCGGGCACTGATGGGCACTCACTGGTGGGCACTGATGAGCACAGATGGGCACTGACTGGCACCAATGAACACAAATGGGCACTGAAAGGCACCGATGAGCACTGATATGCACTCACTGGTGGGCACTGATTAGAACAGATAGGGCACTGATGAGCACACTCACAATTTAGGAACCGATTCGCTCTCCTTTCCTCACACTCGGTATTGATGTGAGGAAAGAAGAAAGAAAACCCAGTCATGACCCTACTGTGTTTACATTTGTGATCACTCTTGCGATCACAAATGTAAACAGCCTCTGTAACTGGCTGTCCACCCACCTCTTTGTGATGTGCTGTGTCCGAGGGACACAGCCATCACTTAAAGTTCCCGATGCGTGCCATCACAGGAGGACATCATATGATGCCTTCCCAGAACTGGCCAGCCACGGTGAAGCTGTCATTCGGCTATCTGCAGTCAGCAAGTGGTTAAATAGCTGTGATGAGCCCAATAAGGCTCTCCACTAGCTAAGCAATTGTCAGCGCCTAATTAGGATTGTGTGAGTGTGATGAAAAAAAAACTATGAAATCCGCACGGACACTGGGTATTTTAATAATGCCGGTAGCTGTATAAAGTCAAATTAAAAGCTTATGTTTTTCTGCATTTTTTAGCATTTTTGCATTAGCTTTTAGCCACGTTTAGATGTGTTTTTCCACATTTGCGATTTTTAGCATTTTTTTACACAAAAAAGAAATAAACTTTTAGCGAAAAAAAATGCCCAAAAACGCTGGTTTGATCCATTTTTCAGCGTTTACCAGCATCACAATGTTTTTACAGCTAAAAAAACTCAGCTGGAAGCCCACTGGGTTTTTTTCTAGCCCAAAAATGCCCCTGCCAAAAAACGCTGATTAAAGGCTGTGTGTGCATAGACACATAGGGTAGCATGCTGGGGAATTTAGTGGCTGTAGAAAAAAACACGAAAAGCCAAAAACGGCAGTTGTAAAAACGTCCAGTGTACATGACGACTAAAACTGAGTCTTAGAATAAATCAACCCAAGAGTACAATATACATCTAATAAATGCTAAAAATATACAAACAATTAAGGAATATGGGTATAATGGATATATTAATATCTAAAGTGGGTAGTCCTGATTAAATAAACAGTCCAATAGCTGCTATAACTAAGAGCAGAGGTGTATTTAGGAATTGTTCTGCCCTAGGCAACACAAAAATTGACCCTGAAGTGTAATTGACTCTAACCCTGAAGTGTAATATTCATTACCTGACCTTTTAATGCTAGGAAATATATATATACTGTGTGTGTATACATATATATATATATATATTTTTTTTTTATTTAAAGTTCGGCTTTACTTTAATATTCAGGGAAAAAAGCATTTACACAAATGAAATCTATACTTATTAAAAATGTAATGCATGCAATTTACACAGTGTTATGAATTAGAAAACATATAAAGAAGAAATAGTGAATCTGTCTATTCACATGCAGTGAAGCTGGAGCAATCTTCACCCTGCTTTAACTATCTAACAAAGTAATAGTAATCTGCCTCCTCAGTAAAAGGTTGCATAATTTACATCAGAAACTTTGAATTCTGATGGCTAATGCATGATTATTTCAATATCAAAGGTGTGCAAAAATAAGAAAACTATTGTATTAACAATAGTGTATCGATTTTCCTTCTACGTAACTCATAATTCCTTGTTGTTGGGATTTTTTTTTCAATTTTTTTTTAAGGGTAGTCTTCTCATGTGAATACTGTATGTGACTAATGAAATTGAGAAACAATAGTCTCTTTGTAAGCATAAATGTTATAATTACAAAAAAAATTACTAACTGAATGACAATAAGTGCATATGGTAAATTATGTAGTTGTCATTATTAAATAGGTCCATGTAATGTTTCTAAATTGCCTCCTTGTATACAGGTACATCCTTCCTAATTGTATACCTGTTGCAACTACTGTATGTGGTGGGCCTTTAAACATATATGTCCCAATGCAAAATAATGTATTTTCCTTTTTTTCCTATTAAAAAAAAAATCTTACATGCTTGGTTGGCAGACACGCTTACAAGAGTCTCTCCATGCCTTTGTAAGCACGTTCTTATAGGGGTTATGTGCAAAATAAACTTCTTTATTTTCTATTGGTTCCTAATAACTTGCTGTTAATATACAGTATGTACTTATCATGCAATGGGTAGTGAGTTAAAGGATGTTCAGGTGGGAAGGGGTAAACAGAGGCTCTGGATTTTCCCGAGCTTTTTGGGCTCTGCCTTCCACCCTGTGTTGCTAATGAGGAGGAGGAGGGTTCTGCTCTAGAGAGTCCTTGGAGCACATGGGAGACAGCAAGCTTTATAACATGGAAAGATATGAGCTGCCAGCCTGGGGTAGGAAGTGAGGATTATTCTGCAAGATATCGGTGAGAGACTGTAACTATGAGAGGTTCTTCAGTAAAAACCTTTTAACTGTTTAAATGCCTGGTCTGAAGTTCTTCCACAAAGGGGTGCATGCAAGGCAGGGCTTGTTCAAAAAGAAATGAAGAGGAGATACAAGAGGGCCACCATTAAATGGCTAACCATGCAGAGGAGTTAGTGGGATATGCGGTTATATTGCCGTTGGTATAGATAACCAGTGAAGTGGTGTGGATGCAAGAGCAGCCAACCAGCAAGGAAGACAAACAAACGAAACCAGCGCTCAAATCCTGATGCAGACCAAAGACAATTCTGAATGCCAAACGAAGAGGTGCTGCCCTTCAAAGATCGGGGAATCTAGACATTGGTGAACAAAAGCAGACAAGGGCGCACTCTCATCATGCATTACCGTGGTACACCACGTATTTATTGTGTAGACAAATAGATATATACTCACAAACCAAAGGAAATTAAAAGCAAATGATGTAGTCCGCAAAGACAGTCAATATTGCTGTGCCCTTGATAGGGATAAGCTAACGCGTTTTGGGAGACGAACCCCCTTCCTCAGAGCTAAAATGTATGCCTGCTGGTCCCAAGCTTATATCAAGCCAGCAAGGAAGGTCGATACCCAGCAAGAGAGACAGTCACCAAAGTAGTGAGGGGGTTGGTGAGCTTAGTCTCCTCTCCAGTGATAGATACCTCATACTCAGGGCCTATAATGCGGAATGAGAGACCTAGGGATCTAGCCTGGAGGTACCGAAACAAGAGGCAGTAATGAAGTGGTTCAAAGTCAAGTGTAAAGCTTGTTAGCAACAGAGGTCTGCGCTTTGAGAATGGTGGGAACTCACATGGCCACTGGGACCAAGATGATCATTATGGCTGTACTGGTGAGACTCGGTGGTATCCCTTTGGGAATTGCTGTATTCGTGAAGAAAAGGTATACAGTGACATGTAAAAAGTGCTTAACTATGAAGTGTTTAAGTCTATCAAGTGGAACAGTGGAAGGCGAACAGCTTGCTTCTGATTTGGGGTGCCTCATTAATGCCTAATGTATGACTCACGGCCCATGCCCTTGTTCCTAGAGCATTAACAAGTGCATTTGTGGCACCCCCATATTTGGTTGCTAAGCATCACCCACACGTAGTTAATAAACATTTCTATATAGAAAAAGAGAGGAAGGCACCTCTAAGTGCAGTATTGACTCAATACTGCACTTAGAGGCACCTTCCTCTCTTTTTCTTGTTACTGTATTAGAGCCTTGCTTCCACTCTAAGAGCTGCCTCAGTGTTGCTGCTCCCATCCATCCCTGATATCCATCTGGCACCTTTATCTTACAGCTACAGAGGTTGGGCTCCAACAAGCGCGCCCTATATAATATACATTAAACATTTCTATATACCCCACTCTGCGATCATATATTTTTCCTAATTCCTGAAGTTCTGCTTTAACCTTGCTGAAACGAATTTTACCACTTAGCTCCTAAATAGGGAATTCTCCTTAATTGCTCCCTAAAACTAGATTAGCCAGTAAAAAAATGCGTATTTTATCAGCGTCAAGATTTTATAGCACTGATATATTTATGCTGAAAGCAAGTGATTCAACCCTGGGCTTAGTTTCTGGAAAAGTGTTCAGAATTTACATTTTATTTTTTACTAAAATTTTATTAGGCCACATGCAGTGTGGTATATCTGTCTGTTAATATGCTTTTTGCATTAAGTGAGCCCATTCATTTTGAATGCTCTGCCAACACACCACAGTTCTCCAAAAGCAGACTTGTGCCTTTATCTTTAAATAAACAACATTACAAAACACAGATGGAGTTCCATTATTATTTTACGCTACCAGATGATGGCACTACCATTTTTTGTTACCAGAACACATAGATGTGAACTCAGTCTAAAATAAGTGTTGCAATGTGTGTTTTTTTTTTTTTTTTGAACAGTAAGAGACGGTTGGCATGGCAGTTAAGCTGTGTTTTTTGCTGCCCCCCCACTCCTGGCTGTAATGCTTTGATTCTCGATACAGGAAAAATGATTCCCACTGATACACTTTGGTAGAACAATACCTAATGGGGCTGTGCTGCAACAGTGAGCAAGTTTTACACATTCTGTAGTTTTGTCTTATTTTGGTCCTCCTGTCCAGCTCAGCTCATGTATCTCCTTATACTCTGCTTCTTTCCTTTCACATTTGTTTCTCTTCAGGTTTTACATGTTTTGTCACTAGCCCCTAATGTTTATTATTACTTTTTTCTTGCCGAACCTTTGTTCTGCTTTTTCAGTTATCTAAATTTAGGCATTTCTCTAATATAAACAGTATGACTGGTGGCACCTCATTCACTTTGCTAAACCCAGACCACATCAGGATGGATTCCAGTTATTTACCATCAGTTCTGTTTACCCAGTAGGTTAGATACTGTTCAACACACCTAGGTGATCATTCAGATTTGTTTATTTCAGTGCCTGGGCTAATAATCACCTTGTATTTACAACTTATATTGCTTTTCCTTGTATATTCTTTCCCCCCTTTTGTTTAATACATTCACTATATTTCATATCTTTATTGCACAAATCATACATTTTGATCTTCCTCTAATGCTTGTTTCCTGACTCTGTGTTCCTATTTAGACTGCATTCCCATGGCTTATTCAGACATTGCACTCTCTCCTAAGTCACTGTCTTCATTGGTTTTAGAAACACTATAAATTTCTTCTGGAGAGAAGGATCTATTCATACACCTTCTTAATATTCCCAACAACACCTCCTGGGTTCACCTTAAAGTGTTTCCTTGTAGCTAGAAACTGCAATTTAAATTGTGCAGTGTACTCCTTGTAGACTTCATGAGATAAGCACAATAATAGAAACTGAATATGTAGGCTGCTGTGTGTACATAACATCCCCAATAGCATGCTTTTCAGAAAAGAAAGCTAGTAAGTACAGTATTAACTTACAGAGGAAGGTAGGGTTTTAACGACCGATGGTACAGAGCAATCCAGTGACTAGTAAACCTGTTACATTATGGGGTTATGGCCCTTGACTCCAAAAGGTCATAATTCTAATGTGCTTTCCTGGGAAAAAAATTAGTACTTAAAGGCTCAAGCACTCAGGTATATAGAACAGGGAGTTCAGATTCATACTGTGTGCAGTGTTATATTGATCTGAACACAGCCGTATTGTAGGATATGGATTCATGCACAGAGCTGCAATGTTGTCCACTAGGAAGCTGCGCAGGAGCAAAATGACCTTATCCTTCAGTCATTCTGAACAAATACAAAAGTGAATAATAGCAAATTGCTCCATTTTCTATCTGGTAAATACAAATATTTTATTGACAGAAATATAAATATAGTAAACCATACATCAATGTAATATTGCAAACATACAGTCAGGTCCATAAATATTGGGACATCGACACAATTCTAACATTTTTGGCTCTATACACCACCACAATAGATTTTAAATGAAACGAACAAGATGTGCTTTAACTGCAGACTGTCAGCTTTAATTTGAGGGTATTTACATCCAAATCAGGTGAACGGTGTAGGAATGTGCCTCCCACTTGTTATGGGACCAAAAGTAATAGGACAGAATAATAATCATAAATCTAACTTTCACTTTTTAATGCTTGGTTGCAAATCCTTTGCAGTCAATTAGAGCCTGAAGTCTGGAACGCATAGACATCACCAGACGCTGGTGATGCTGTGCCAGGCCTCTACTGCAACTGTCTTCAGCTCCTGCTTGTTCTTGGGGCATTTTCCCTTCAGTTTTGTCTTCAGCAAGTGAAATGCATGCTCAATCGGATTCAGGTCAGGTGATTGACTTGGCCATTGCATAACATTCCACTTCTTTCCCTTAAAAAACTCTTTGGTTGCTTTTGCAGTATGCTTTGGGTCATTGTCCATCTGCACTGTGAAGTGGCGTCCAATGAGTTCGGAAGCATTTGGCTGAATATGAGCAGATAATATTGCCCGAAACACTTCAGAATTCATCCTGCTGCTTTTGTCAGCAGTCACATCATCAATAAATACAAGAAAACCAGTTCCATTGGCAGCCATACATGCCCACGCCATGACACTACCACCACCATGCTTCACTGATGGGGTGGTATGCTTAGGATCATGAGCAGTTCCTTTCCTTCTCCATACTCTTCTCTTCCGATCACTCTGGTACAAGTTGATCTTGGTCTCATCTGTCCATAGGATGTTGTCCAGAACTGTGAAGGCTTTTTTAGATGTCGTTTGGCAAACTCTAATTTGGCCTTCCTGTTTTTGAGGCTGTTGGTTTACATCTTGTTTACATCTTGTGGTGAACCCTCTGTATTCACTCTGGTGAAGTCTTCTCTTGATTGTTGACTTTGACACACATACACCTACCTCCTGGAGAGTGTTCTTGATCTGGCCAATTGTTGTGAAGGGTGTTTTCTTCACCAGGGAAAGAATTCTTCGGTCATCCACCACAGTTGTTTTCCGTGGTCTTCCGGGTCTTTTGGTTTTGCTGAGCTCCTTTTTTTTAAGAATGTTCCAAACAGTTGTTTTGGCCACGCCTAATGTTTTTGCTATCTCTCTGATGGGTTTGTTTTGTTTTTTCAGCCTAATGATGGCTTGCTTCATTGATAGTGACAGCTCATTGCATCTCATCTTGAGAGTTGACAGCAACAGATTCCAAATTCAAATAGCACACTTGAACTCTGGACCTTTTATCTGCTCATTGTAATTGGGATAATGAGGGAATAACACACACCTGGCCATGGAACAGCTGAGAAGCCAATTGTTCCATTACTTTTGGTCCCTTAGCAAGTGGGAGGCACATATGCAAACTGTTGTAATTCCTACACCGTTCACCTGATTTGGATGTAAATACCCTCAAATTAAAGCTGACAGTCTGCAGTTAAAGCACATCTTGTTCGTTTCATTTCAAATCCATTGTGGTGGTGTATAGAGCCAAAAATGTTAGAATTGTGTCGATGTCCCAATATTTATGGACCTGACTGTATATTTTGGATACATATTCTTTCAGCAAACAAGTGTAAAGAGTCCACTGAAAAGTCCCATTAATATCCACGTGAATCTCACCAAAAATACTGTACATAAGTGATAAGCTCCATACAGATAATGGATCAACACTCTTGAGAGGATTTTTAAACACGCCTCTTAAGTGGATCAATGGCTGTGCCTTCACCTCCTGTTCTTGAAGTCCCAGTAAAGTAAGAGAATATTTGTTTTAGAAGACCAGACTCAATAGATCTCTTTTCACAGTTACGATTACGTCACATCACATCAAAAGTCTAGTATTACTTTAATGAATCGGGTTCTACAGATATCCTTCCTGTTATTATTATACAGGATTTATATAGCGCCAACAGTTTGCTCAGCACTTTACAATATAAAGGGAGACAATACAGCAACAATACAGTTCAATACAAGAGGGACAGGAGGGCCCTGCTCCTTGGAGCTTAGAATCTAGGAGGGAAGGGTTAGTGGTAGTAACTGTGGGGGCTGGACTGGTAGGAAGAGTAGAAGATTCCATTATTAGCTGAGGGCAGGATAGGCTTCCCTGAAGAGATAGGTTTTCAGATATCGCCTAAAAGTGAGCAGAGTAGGCGATAGTCTGAAGAATTGGGGTAGAGAGTTCCATAGGATGGGGGAAGCTCTGGAGAAGTCCTGGAGACAAGCATGGGAGGAGGAGACAAGGGAGCTAGAGAGCAGGAGGTCTTGCGAGGAGCCGAGAGTACGGTTTGGGTGATATTTGGAGACAAGATTGCTGATATAATTTGGGGCAGAGTTATAAATGGCTTTATAAGTTATTGTTAATGTTTTGAATTTTGTCCGTTGGGCAATGGGAAGCCAGTGGAGGGATTCGCAGAGAGGGGTGGCTGATACAGAATGGTTAGTAAGGTGGATGAGTCTGGCAGCAACATTCATGATAGACTGAAGAGGGGAGAGCCTACGATGAGGTAGGCCAATGAGGAGGGAGTTACAATAGTCAAGGCGAGATATTACAAGGGAGTGAATAAGTTGCTTAGTGGTTTCCGAGGTTAAGAACGGCCATATCTTGGAGATGTTGCGGATGTGAAGTCTACAAGATTTGGATAGCGATTGGATTTGGGGCTGAAAGGACAGATGGGAGTCTAGGGTTACACCTAGTACCCTGGCATGAGGGGAGGGACTGATGATTGTGTTATTGATCTTGATGGAGAAGTCAGGGGAAGGGGCACGGGCTGGAGGGAATACTAAGAGCTCAGTTTTGGAAAGATTGAGTTTGAGGAAGTGGAGTGACATCCATGCCGATATGTCACTTAGTAGGTTAGTAATGCGAGAGGAGACTGAAGGGGTGAGGTGAGGGTTATAAAGATAGATTTGTGTGTCATCAGCATAGAGATGGTACTTAAAGCCATAGGAGTTTATCAAGTGACCAAGGGAGGAGGTGTAGATGGAGAAGAGTAGGGACCCAAGGACAGAACCTTGAGGGACCCCTACAAAAAGAGGGAGTGAAAAGGAGGAGCCAGAGTTATAAGTAATGCTGAAGGAGCGCTGCGATAGGTAGGAAGAGAACCAGGAGAGAGCAGAGTCTCAGAGGCCAAGAGAATGGAGTTTTTTGAGGAGAAGGGGATGGTCAACTGTCTCAAAAGCCACAGAGAGGTCGAGTAGTAAGAGTACGGAATAGTGGCCATTGGTTTTAGCAGTAAGTAGATCATTAGTGAGTTTTAATAGGGCAGTTTCAGTGGAGTGTAATGAGCGAAAGCCAGACTGCTTTCTTAAGGATCAAGAAGGTTGTTGTCAGTGAGGTAGGAGCTCAAGCGATTGTAGACTAGGCTTTCTAAGAGTTTAGAGGTAAACGGGAGCAGGGAGATTGGTTTTAAGTTGTTCAGGTTGGCGGAGTCCAGGGAGGGCTTTTTAAGTATGGGAGTGATTTGTGCATGCTTTAGAGGGGAGGGGAAGACACCAGTAGAGAGGGAGAGATTGAAGATGTGAGTGAGAGCGCATCGGACGGAAGAAGAGGATGACCGTAGTAGTTGTGAGGGGACAGGATCCAGGGGGCAGGTAGTGAGATGGGCTTCTGAGAAAACCTTAGTTACCTCTTCGGTGGTAGCAAGGTCAAAAGAGGAAAGTGTTGAGGGAGGTTTAGTATAAGGTATGCTAAGTGGGATGCATGTCCGTGCAGTGGAGATGCCCCTACGAATTGCATCAATCTTGCTTTTGAAATTATTTGCAATCTCGTGAACAGTGAGTGAGGTGCTGGGTGGAGGTGAAGGTGGAGAAAGTAGAGAGTTAAAAGTAGAGAAGAGACGATGAGGACTGGATGATAAGTTATTGATGAGAGTGACAAAGTAGGCTTGTTGAAGGGAGGAATTGTATGTTAACAAAGAAGAAGATTTATATAGGGTGGAAGCTTGGTGAGATTTGGTTTTACGCCACAATCGCTCCAGCGCACGACTATGATGTTTAAGATTTCTGGTGTCGTCAGTCTGCCAAGGTTGTAATGGTCGGGGCCTGGAGCTTCGTAGAGGAGCAAGTGAGTCTAGTGTGGATGAAAGCAAACTGTTGTAGACAGTAGTGGCCAGGTGAGGGCAGGACAGGGGACAGATTCTGTCATAGAGTTGGTCAGTTGCAGAGTGGAAAGGAGCAGGGTTCAAGTTGTGAAGGTTTCTGCAGGTAATAGTTTGCTGCTTGGAGGGATAAGTGTTTGAAGATGAGGACACTGTGAAGGTGATGAGATTGTGATCAGAGAGAGGAAAGGGGGTGTTTGTGAGGTTGTAGGGAGTGCAAAGATGGGAGAAAACAAGCTGTAATGTATTCCCATCTGAGTGAGTGGAGGACTGTATACATTTCGCTAATGCAAAAGATGAGATTAGGTTGAAGAGTTGGGATGTAGCCGGGTTGTTGACATTAATGGGGATGTTAAAATCTCCAAAAATGATAGTGGGTAGTTCAGAGGAGAGAAAGTAGGGTAGCCAGGCGGAGAAATCATCAAGAAAGCGGGACACCAGTCCAGGAGGCCTATAGATCACTGCAATCCTCAGAGAAATTAGGGAAAATAGCCGGATGCAGTGAGTCTCGAAAGAAGAGAAGCATAGAGAGGGAGGATTAGGGAGGACTTGAAAGGTGCTCAGTGGGGATAGAAGCAAACCAACCCCACCTCCTTTCTGACCATTATCGTTCTTCTTTCAGGGACTCAGGCATACACATAGGAACACAGACACAACTTCATTCATACCGCAATGTTTATTGTTAAATAGTTTAAGAGCAGATCCACTCGCATCAAAATATATAGATCCAGGCATATATACATAATTCACAGTCTGCAATTGTTATTGGCTTAAAGAGATTCCAGAATGCAGACATGGGCCAGCCCAGCATGATAACATCAGTGCAACCATTCCCACTGACACATTGCGTCCCTCCAGACATTTTCAAAGGTAGGAGGTGAACAATTGACTTTGCTTACATCACCGTAAACCTGGAAAATTTTGCTGTGCCGCTAAGAGAAGAGAATCCAGGTATGCACTTTTTGTAGCAGCGTCGGCAAACTCATCAACACTTACAACTGCCCATACACACCTTAACTTATACAGACATACATGTGTAAGTAAAGGTTTGCTCAAAGGCCAATTTTTATGCAGGATCTACTGGTCAGCGATATCCAGGGTACATTTTTTTTGACACAGCGCATCAAAATGCATGTGTGTTGGCCATTACTGTACAGTGTGTTGGGCTGTCACTTGCTATTAAAGGCAGTGCAAAGCACTACACTGCAATACAGGCTTTAAACGCCAGACTTCCTTTCCCATAGCTAAAACAGGAAATTAGAAAAATCCCCCCAAAATTAGAAAATCCCTAGTTGTCACTGGGGAACTAGTGTCCCCATTGGAAGATTTATGCCTCTATTCCTGTACTGGAGACAACCCAAAATTTGGGATTTTCTTTCACTCTGAGGACGGTAAACTGGACTAATAGGGAGAGTGAGTCTCAAAAACAAGGGCGCAGACAGCAATAAATACCTAATATATGTTCTAATACCTCAATACTGTATCCAAAAAGTATTTTGTCTTTACTTATATACATTATTATTTATTTTAAATATTATATAAAAGGGAAACCAAGACTCTAAACCGTCTCAACTACTGATGGCTGAAAATGTCCCAACAGGTCCCGTTATGAGATCTTACTTGAGGATAGGAGCAAACAATAAGAGACACATAAGCACAGCACAAGGACTTTGCAAATAATGTCAGAAGTAATGGCAAAGTTTGTACAAGTATGTATTGCCTCAGTTGTCTATTATTTGAGATTTGAGGAAGAGGCAGTGCCGCAAAACATGTCATCTTGGAGACTGTGCATGTCTATTGGTACTTGCTGATGCTGAAGGCTCTAAAAACATGGCCGCCTGAAGACTTTCAATCTAGCGGTGGCTTACTTCCAGCCTGGGTGTCCCTGTAGACTTGCATGCACTCACATCCATCCTTCTCTGCAGTTGTGGATGCTTTCATACCCGTCAGCTGTATGATACCCTGTGCCTTCCCTGTTCATTCCAACAGAGTACAGATCATGCTGGTTCCTCATTGCACATTGCAGATGCCTCAGTAAGCACCTTAGTAGTGATTAGAGTGTGAAGTGTTATATTTTTAGTTGATTTATTTTTTTTTTATTGAATAAAGCTCTTATTTGGACTTAAGATCGATCCCATAATGGACGATTGCAGCTATATGTTTTCTGTTGCTGTTCTGCAAAGTCTTTCCGCTGTGTTTGTGTTTTTTAAATAAAATAATATTCTTTCTCTCAGAGAATAGTTATAGCTTTCTTTTGTGAATAATAATGGTGTTTGTGATGGGCGTGGTGTCAGACCCCAGCCCTTCTCACCAACTTGTGACCGAAGGACTAGCCAATCTAAAACCGCGCTGCCACTTGCGTAACAATGCCACTCTCAGCTGCACCCTGCACAAATATTTTCCAGCTCACTGGACCCCAATCTAGATGCCAACAGCCTGAGAGCGATTGTTACTGGGTCAGGTTAATTACGCAATTAACCCTTCACACTGCCACCACCTTTTTACCACCTTAGCAGTAACACTATGATGTTTGAATAAGCGTCTGTATACACACTGTCACCGCAGACAGATGTATCCAGAGGTTTTAAAACACACAGTAGCACTCTTCAGAGACAGGGATTCTTAGTTTGCATTAAAGATCTTTAGAAACGGTTCAACACTTTTCAGAAAATAGGATTTATTACTAAAAAGGTCAAATTGGTGCAATAAAAATATTTACAGAAAAGATATAACAAATATATATATATATAGAGAGAGAGTGCGAGCGCGAAATAATGCAACAGAGAGATAAAAGAAAGAAGTTTAAGAAGGTAGGATACTTGCAGAAATCCAGGTTTAAGCAGCGTTCAAGTGTCCGAACAAAAGGGTGCCTTTTCTCCCAAAGTTGGTTCCTGATGTTAAAAGGGAGAATCTCTTCATCTTTCTTTCTAGGCATGACAGCCTTTTTTCTAGGAACCCAGCAGGGTGTCTCCTTAAAGCAGAGAACCAATCGTCTCATTTGCGGAGGGGTGTTTAGGCGGTGACTCACACTATGACCAAATCCCTCGCGCGTTTTTACCATGGTCAATAACTTTCTATAGGTACATGTAGCATCCTAGTCACTGGCAGATTAATATGCAGAATGATATCCTGAACGTCCAGACATCAAATATGACATATCTTACCGTTCCTGATAAGGACATATTGCTTTCTACTCTCATGTAGGTGCCACATAGGGGTGTAAGGTATAAGGTGACTCGTATTAAACAGGGATGTATGTTTTACTGCCATTCTGGAATGCTTTTCATGTCCAGTGATGGACTGATTTATAGCTTTATGACCAGGCCAAGGCAAGAGCCTGACAGACATCCTGGAACCAGCTAATTGGGTTTATAACCATGAAGCGTATCCAGCTGTGCCCTGTGCATTCCTGAACTCAGCACACACACAGACCACTTTCCTTGCAAGGGGAGGGGGGCTGGAGGGAGAGAGAATTATATTTGCAGAGTATGATACAAGATGGTAGATCTTTAACAAAATGGTTGTCCGCGTCCAATCGGCAGTGTTGTGTTGTGGATCCAACTTAACTTGTCTTGTACCTTAGGCATGCCACATATGCCCAGAATCTTCATCAAGGTACTAACTGGGAATATATAATATTTTATTCTATTACCTGTATGCGGTCTGTGTCTGTAGTATAATATATGAATTCCTTTTTTATTTCATATATCTTTATTTTTTCATGCAGAAATTATACTTACAAGGGTTTGGACAAATCAGAAAGGCTGCTTATAATCAGCTTTTATACATTTATTTTAAACCTTTTTCCCTTGTTTAACTACTTGCCGACCGCAGATAGTCGAATGACGGCTACACTGCGGCCGGCCAGTTCTGGGTGGGTGTCATATGACGTCCTCCTAGAACGCGCTCTCCTGCACGCCCCCGGGGGCGCACCCGGCAATCTCCGTGATCGCTGTGTCCTACAGACACAGCTGATCACGTGATGTGGTAAAAGGCCAATCACAGCGGCCTTTTACCACGTGATCAGCTGTGTCCAATGACACGCTGATCACCGGGAAATGCAATTGCCGGTTCTCGGCTGCACTTTCCTCACGCTGTCAGATCATGAGGAAAGTACTGCCAAGAGCCAGCAGTTGTCAGAGCAGGGATTGGCACCGATCATCAGTGCCCTGATGATCGGTGCCCAGCAGTGCCACCCACAAGTTCCACCCACCTGTGCCCAGCAGTGCGCCAACTAGCTCCGCCCACCTGTGCCCAGCAGTGCACCCACCTGTGCCCAGCATTGCACCCACCTGTGCCACCCAGCAGTGTCACCTACCTGTGCCCAGCAGTGCCACCCACCTGTGCCACCCACCTGTGCCCACCAGTGCCAGCCACCAGTGCCCAGCAGTGCCGCCAGTCAGTGCCCAGCAGTGATGCCAGTCAGTGCCACCTATCAGTGCTATCAGTACCCATCATCAGTGTCGCCTATCAGTGCCGCCTATCCGTGACACCTCATTAGTGCCGCCTATCCGTGACACCTCATTAGTGCTGCCTATCAGTGCCCTTCAGTGCTGCCTATCAGTGCCCATCAGTGCTACCTCATCAACGCACATCAGTGAAGGAGAAAAATTACCTGTTTGAAAAATTTTATAATAGACACAAAGAAACTTTTTTTTTTTCAAATTTTTTGCACTTTTTTTGTTTATAGCGCAAAAAGTAAAGCGCCCAGCGGCAATACCACCAAAAGAAAGCTCTCTTTGTGAGAAAAAAATGATAAAAATTTCATATGGGTACAATCTTGCATGACCGCGCAATTGTCAATAAAAGTACGACAGCGCTGAAAGCTGAAAATTGGTCTGGTAAAGAATAGGGTATAAGTGCCCGGTAGGCAAGTGGTTAAAGTCCATATAATTCTCCATGTCCATCTTTGTTGATTGACAATATAACTCAAGTAACAATGAAGGGAGAAGCAATTATGAGTGACTTTAACATGCTGGACATTACCTCATGTTTTTAAACTGTGCTTATGAGCAGGATTAGCGGTACGTTGAGTACATTAAAAGGGGGTTCCTCTAAAACCATAAATAGTGACCACCAATGTCTTTGGCTGTATATTAAAATAGAAAATGAAAAATTATATGCAAAAACAGTAATTGTAGATTTCAAAAGGACACATTTTGCTGAAAATGGTGAATTTCAAAATATTAGGGTTGAAGCAACATGGCAAGAGTCCGTAATCAGTGGGCAGTGGGTACTACTACTAAAGTCTACAATCCTGGAGGCATCTACAGTAAATATAAGTATCCATCTAAGACTACCCTGTCCACATTACGACAGCACTGATGCTTAATTTCCTTGCAGAACGAGCAACATTTTCACCCTGTTGAAAGAAATGAAAAAAAATATGGATTTACTGGCAAGCTGGCAGTTAATACATCCATGCCGAAGGGTTGTATATTAAAGTGGTTGTAAACCTTGAAAATGAAGTACAATCTGAACAATAAATGTAACAAAGAATACCAGCACAAATCAGTTATGCATATTTTGCAGGGTTTACAACTACTTTAATATACAACCCTTTGGCATGGATGTATTAACTGCCCGCTTGCATCATACATACTAGGGGGAGTACAACAGGGGGAATCAATGGCGATGGATCTGGGAGTTCTGGTAGATCATAAACTTAATAATGGCATGTAATGCCAAGCTACATTTTCTAAAGCGGACAAAATCGTTTCTTGTATTAAAAGAGGTATGTACTCCAGAAAGATATCATTCTACCCCTGTACAAATCATTAGTAATACCTCATCTGAAATATGCAGTTTAGCTTTGAGCACCAATTCACAAAAAGAACATTGGAAAACTGGAGATAGTGCAGAGAAGGGCAACAAAACTGATAAGTGGCATGGAGGAGCTCAGCTATGAAGAAAGACTAGAGGGACTGAATTTATTCTCTCTTGAGAAGAGGAGATTAAGGGAGGATATGATCAACATGTATAAATACATCAGTGGTTCATATAGTGAACTCAGGGTAGAGTTATTCACCCTTAGGTGATGACCTAAGGGTGAATAACTCTACACCAAGTTCATTATAGACAAGGGGATACTCTTTACATCTGGAAGCTTGCTGGAGTGGATTGCTTTAAAAAAGGCTCAGATGATTGCTTTAAAAAAGGCCTGGATTCTTTCCTAGATACATACAATATAACTGGATACTAACATTTATAGGTAAAGTTGATCCAGGGGATATCCGATTGTCTCTCGGGGGATCAGGAAGGTATTTTTTTCCCTGCAGGAGCAAATTGGATCATGCTTTGCTGGGGGTTTTTGCCTTCCTCTAGATGAGTATAGGATTATAAGTTTTTGTTTTTTTTTGTTGAAACTAGATGGACTTTTGTAATTTTTCAGCCAGACTAACTGTGTAACTATGTAAAAGAAACAGCCTGTCATCTGCAATCCTCCCAGCTCTGCTGATTAGAAAAAATATGACACCAGGAAAACAATGGTGACGACCCTCCCCTTCATTTTTGACTGACAAACCGTGTGAGGAGACACATGCTCAAGCTTGTGTAAAGTGAAGTTCTTCTCTTGCTTCTCTGTACTTCCCCCTTGACTGAAATTGGTGGCAACAGAGTTTGATTTTTTTTTTTTCTCCCTGTTTCAGGATTGATTCAGGTACCAAGTTTACTAAGACTGTTTGATGACATATTTGTAGGTATTTTTTATCTTTGACATAGAGAGAGATAGACAGGCAGGCACACAGACAGAGAGAGACAGAGGGATGTACAAGTCTTTTATGGAGTTGTGTACAGCTGGGAGGTGGAACGTGGGACATCATGTATCCACCTCCCAAGCTCCAGGTTTGGACAAGCCCACAGACTGGAGTTTTTACTAGGGATCACACAGACTAAGGATTTCTTTTTTCTTGTATACATTAATTATTTGAGAGAAAAGTACAATCCAAACATTGACATGAACCAGGGAGTATCAACATTTACAACATTACTGCGCAAGGTCAATTCAAGATTGGTGTAATGCAATCTAGCAACCTTTGTCTTTCCTCCCTGTTAGCTCCTTTTATCAGTTTTAAAAAATAAACACGAAGCTATAAATAAGAGGTAGAGATTTATCATAAGGAAATCATGGAAAAACACCCAGAAAAGGAAGGTGGGGAGAAGGTAAAAAGAGAATAAACCAAGATTAGCAAGGAAAAAAAAGGGGGGGTCATCCTTGTGATAATCTAGTCTATAAAAGAATCCAGGTCTCCTTGTTTGCCAGTACTTCTCATCTTGCTCACGGAATGCCATGTTAGGTTTTTCCCTCTGTTTAATTTTTGTGATTCTAGCCTGCCACTGCTCAATAGTGAGGAGCGTGCTTTTTTTCCTCATTGGTAAAATACAGGGCTTTGCAACATTAAGAAGGTGCATGAATAATGATCTTTAAACAGAAAGCAGAGTAATTTTTAGCAAATAGGCCGCTGACATTCTTTGCAGAGACACCAATGTAAGAGTCTTAATCGTAATCTCTACCACATCCCAAAACTCATGCAACTTCGTACAAAACTCTGGAAGGTCATTGAAGAAGCTGGTCAATTGAGCCAGGCAAAAGAAGTCTAGTTGTTTGAGAAATTAGTCTCCACTTCCGTCTAAGACATGCAGCAGGTGCCAACTGAGAAATGGATTCCCTGCTGTATAGGGCATTGAATTGTGGATCTTGTCTAGTGTTTCTTAATTCCCCACATACTAGAATAGGAAGCATAGAGCTAGGAGGAGGTGATAGTAACGTAGTTTTCAGTATCGCATGTACGGTTCGAATTGTTGCAAGGATTAAATGTTACTAAACCCAGGACCCTGCATTCACTCTATTCGGTCTCCCACAGTGCACACTACATGGAAATGCAATTATTTTAGTAAATTTAAACTGCTAAATACTTTTTCTCATCAGCAGTTAGAGCAGTCTTGTGACTTCTATCAGTGTCAAGCAGAGCACATGTTAAAGCTTGTAGGAGGAGTTTTCTTTCTTCTCTAGGAGGATGCAAAACCCCTGACCTCTGTCTGGACAGTGCTGATTGGCCCTGTGCTGATCACATGCACTCTCCCAAGAAAAAAAACACCTCTCTAGCAATACACCCTAAACTGAGCATATGCAGAGTGCCTCCACACATACACCATATTGCCACAAGTATTGGGACACCTCTCCAAATCATTGGATTCAGGTATTCCAATCACCTCCATGGCTACAGGTGTATAAAATCAACCACCTAGGCACGCAGACTGCATCTACAAACATTTGTGAAAGAATGGGTTGCTCTCAGGTGCTCAGCAAATTCAAGTGTGGTACCATGATATGTTGCCACCTGTGCAATTAGTCCATTTGTGAAATTTCCTTGCTACTAAATATTCCGCGCCCAACTGTTAGCGGTATTATAACAAAGTGGAAGCAACTAGGAACAACAGCAACTCAGCCACAAAGTGGTAGGCCACATAAAATGACAGAGCAGGGTTAGCACATGCTGAAGTGCACAGTGCACAAAAGTCGCCAACTGTCTGCAGAGTCAATAGCTAAAGACCTCCAAATTTTAAGTGGCCTTCAGATTAGCACAACAACAATGCACAGAGAGGTTCATGGAATGGGTTTCCATGATCGAGCAGCTCCATCCAAGCCTTACATCAACAAATGCAATGCAAAGCATCGGATACAGTGGTGTAAAACACGCCGCCAATGGACTCTAAAGCAGTGGAGACATGTTTTCTGGAGTGACGAATTGCGATTTTCTGTCTGGAAATCCGATGGAAGTTTCCGGGTTTGGCAACTGCCAGGAGAACAGTACTTGCCTAACTGCATTGTGCCAAGTGTAAAGATTGGTGGAAGGGGGATTATGGTGTGGGGGTTGTTTTCAAGGGTTGGGCTTCCAGTGAAGGGAACTTTTAAAGTGTCAGCATACCAACAGTTTGGGGATGGCCCCTTCCTGTTCCAACATGACTGCGCACCAGTGCACAAAGCAAGGTCCTTAAATACATGGATGAGTGTAATGCCTATGAAATGTGTTGGCCTTGGACCCTTTGTTTCTTAGGTAATTTTTACAATAAAGCATTGTTGCGCAAATGCCAGGGTCATGAGAAGTGACTGATTTCATTTCTTTACCCAAAGGAACAGAGTCACAAGATATTCTGCTGAGAGCAAGATAAAACCTTGTTTATGGAATGAACCGTGTTTATGACATATAGTAACCTCACATTAAGAGATAAAAACCTGTTTAAGGACATCTAAGTTAGAAATCCTTAAGTCTGGGGGAGGTGAAAAGAGGTTTTGGGGTAGATAAGAAATAAAAGTGTGACTTTTCAGATAACGGATATGGTGGTTGAACATGGCTGTTAACCTTGTGGAACTCTTCTGCTAGCCCCTCCTGTAGTGGGTGTGGCGCCCTTCCAGAAACATGGTTTATAAGGCGGAGGCCCAGACAAGACCAGTAGAAGCTCCCCTAGTGGCCAGAGGATGCTCTGACGCTGGGATTTTTACCAAGGCTATATGGGCTCATCGACTGGTCGAGCCTGTGGCTTCTTCGTGACCCCCTGGGCAGTTTGGTTCCGATGGGATTTGTTCCTCCCAGCTTCCACATAGCTTCGGTAATGTATTAATTCTATGCTGTGACGCTGTCAAATGATGTTTCTATTTCATGCTGTAATGCTCACATTATTATTGGTGTGTGTTATTATGAAGATTGTGATGACTATAAGATATATCCTCCTGTGTGTCATGTGATAATAAAAGTGGAGGTTTTGACAGTGCAAGAATATTGCAGTTGGATTCTGTTATTTCTTGGAATGCCAGGTGAATGTGCCAGGGCAGGTATTCATTGGGTAGTTGGTCTTTCACAATGCATAGAACATGTAATGGATTAAATGTTGATTAAAAGTACCTGTACGACTGCATGTTGATTGTGTGCATGTATATGACTTGTTTTTAGTAATTGCACCCAGCATCACTATTACAATGAGCAATCTTGGGGTGGAGGAACTTGGCTGTCCTGCACAGAGTCCTGACCTCAACCCGACAGAAAACTTTTGGGATGAACTAGAGCGGAGACTGGAAGCCAGGCCTTCTGGTTCAACATCAGTGCCTGACCTCACAAATGCGCTTCTGGAAGATTGGTCAAACATTCCCATAGACACACTCCTAAACCTTGTGGACAGCCTTCCTAGAAGAGTTGAAGCTGTTATAGCTGAAAAGAGTGGGCAAACTCAATATTGAACCCTACGGATTAAGACTGGAATACCAAGTTCATGTGCGTGTAAAGGCAGGCATCCCAATACTTTTGGCAATATAGTGTATGTCTTATCAGGAAATAGTAAGGGGACACTGTAAGAAGGGGAGGATCAGAGAAGTCAGGATCAAACAGAATTTTTAAACAATGCAGAGGATTAACCCCTTAGGTTCCACAGTGAGTATAACAAGCAGGCTTTACTGCATATACAGACTGATTTTACTGCTATGGGTTTAGTAACACTTTAAGGGATATTTACTAACTTACCTAAGATTTGGTGAGTTGGGGAGCCATGGGAGTCCTGCCAGTGGGAAGTCTATCAAAGATTGTTCCAACGTGACCCAAGGTTTGTGCTGTAATTGAATGCACCAGTTGAGCAGTCTTGGTAGGTGCA
The DNA here is from genome assembly GCF_062004578.1 of Staurois parvus. Lineage (NCBI taxonomy): Eukaryota > Metazoa > Chordata > Amphibia > Anura > Ranidae > Staurois > Staurois parvus. The sequence goes on from NW_028318301.1 coordinate 3,822,924, forward strand.
TTGTTTTATAATTTTTGATCAGATCAGGAAAACTTCTGCCTCCCCACATAAATTACAGTAACATGATTCTCAAGCCTCTTAAAATGCCAGAAAGTAGTGGGATTGGGAGGGCTTCCAAGAAATATAAAAGACACAGGAGAACATTATTTTTAATAATACTGTTTCATCCAAAGCACACAAATGCTTCTTGCTGCATTTGTGATAAGTTTCACATTTGATTAAAACCCCACCAAAGGATAATAGGGATGTTTGTATCATAGTAGCATATGTTACATAGTCCATATAGTTCAACCATAAAATGAAAATAAACAATTTTATGTCCTATACCCACAGTTGATCCAGAGGAAGGCAAAAAACCCCAGCAAAACATAATCCAATTTGCTCCTGTTCCCCCCAAGAGGCAGTTGAATATTCCCTGGATTAACCTATGAATGTTAGTATCTAGTTATATTATGGATATCTAGGAAATAATTCAGTCTTTTTATAAAGCAATCTACTGAGCTGGCCAGAACCAACTCTTGAGGGAGTCTATTCCACATTTTCACAGCTTTTACTGTGAAGAAACCTTTCTGTATTTGGAGATTAAATCTCTTTTCATCCAGACATAAAGAATGCCCCTTTGTCCTCTGTGATGCCCTTAAGGTGAATAACACTATACTGAGTTCACTATATCAACCACTGATGTATTTATACATGTTGATCATATCCCCCCTTTATCTCCTCTTCTCAAGAGAGAATAAATTCAGTTCCTCTAATCTTTCCTCATAGTTGAGCCCCTTCATGCCTCTTATCAGTTTCGTTGCCCTTTTCTGCCCTTTCTCCAGTTCCCAGATATCCTTTTGTGAACTTGTGACCAAATTTGAACTGCATATTCCAGATGAGGTATTACTAATGATTTGTACAGGGGCAAAATGATATCTCTCTATCTGTACTCCATACCTCTTTTCATACAAGAGAGGATTTTTCTCACTTTGGAAACTGCAGCTTGGTATTGCATGCCATTGTTGAGCTTATGATCTACCACAGGGGTTTCAAACTAGTGGCCCTCCAGCTGTTGCAAAACTACAAGTCCCATCATGCCTCTGTCTTTGGGAGACATGCTTGCAACTGTCAATCTTGCAATGCCTCATGGGACTTATAGTTTGGCAATAGCTGGAGGGCCGCCAGTTTGACACCTGTGATCTACCAGAACACCCAGATCCTTCTCCACCATTGACTCCCTCTAGTATGTATGATGCATGCATATTCTTAACACCCACTTTACATTTATCAACATTAAACCCCATTTGCCTCATAGCTACCCAATAAAACAGTGCATTGGGGTCAGCTTGCAAATTGGAGACATCCGGTAAGGACATTATTCCACTGCATAGCTTTGTGTCATCTGCAAAGAATGAAATGTTACTTTTAATCACAGTTCCTATATCATTCAATATATTAAAAAGTAAGGGTCCTGAGGTGTCAAACTGGTGGCCCTCCAGCTGTTGCGAAACTACAAGTCCCATCATGCCTCTGTCTTTGGGAGTCATGCTTGTAACTGTCAATCTTGCAATGCCTCATGGGGCTTGTAGTTTGGCAACAGCTGGAGGGCTGCTAGTTTGACACCTGTGCTGTAGACTTTACCTTACACATTTCCTAATTCCAAGTCCACAGCCACTCCTTTGTCTAAGGTGCTTACCTCCTGTTATGATCCGCCAGGTGGTACCTCTGGCAGCCCACCGGACGGGATTTCCCAGAGCGTGGAGTCTAAGTCCCGGTCTGCGTGTTCACCAGGGCCCCTGATGGTGGGGATGGACTTGAAGCAGACCAGGACCAGGTCACGACCTCTGAGCACTCCCACCCGTGGCAGAGGGGACCACAGGGGATGGATACAGGAGGAGAGCCTGATGTGAAGAGACCGGCAGGCCCAGGCATGATGGATGGATGGATGGATCGTAGTCAGACAGGCCAGTCGTTACCGTGGGAGCAGCGAGGTACAGAATTGGCAGGCAAAAGATAGTCTGGTCACACGCAGGGTCAATACCAGGATAGTCAGTCCGCAGAGAGGTCAGATAAGCCATGGTCAGGATAGGGGAAGTCAGCGTAGTCAGGGCAATCCGGGTCAGTATCAGCAACAGAATTCAGAGTACAGGAACACAGGAAAGACCTTACGGCAATTTGTGACAGCGCAGGGCATCTTTAAATACCGCTCCCTGCACTGTCATTGGTTGCCCAGCGTGTACTCGCGGCGCCTAATGCGCATGCACGAGTCTCCTTCAGCCGCGACCGGCCGGGACCTAGTGCCCATATCCCGGCGTGAGCCGCCGAGACTGCGCATGTGCCGGGACAGACGCCGCGGCGGACCCTGACATTGCCCCTCCTTATGGGCACCCTCCGGGAGCCCCACTGATCTCTCCCCCACGGATGATCACGAAAAAACTCCCGGATGAGCCTGGGGGCATGAAGATTTTGAATGGGTTCCCATGAGTTCTCCTCAGGACCATAACCTTCCCATTTAATCAGAAACTGCGTCTGGCCGCCCCTCTTTCGGCAATTTAGGATTGCTTCCACTTCGAACTCTTCTTGCTCGTCTATGGTAACTGCCTCTGGAGGTCTGGATTCCCGATCTGGGAAGGGGTCTGGTCTGGCTGGCTTCAGAAGTGACACATGGAATACCGGGTGAATCTTGAAGGTTTCCGGAAGCTCGAGTTCATAAGCCACCTCGTTGATCATTCGCTTTATCTGAAATGGGCCAATAAACTTTGATCCCAGTTTCTTTGATGGACACAGCATTTTCAAGTTGGTCGTTGCCAGCCAAACCTGATCCTCAGGTTGTAATAACAGTTCCCCCCTTCTCTTCCTGTCAAAAGCCTTCTTGTTATCTTCTTGGGCTTTTGCAATAGCCTTGTTATTGACAGAAAAAAAATTCAAAGTACTTTGAGCAGCAGGTACTGAACTTTCGGGCATCAGATCTGGTAGAAATGTAGGATGAAATCCGTAATTCGTGAAAAACGGGGATTGCCCCGTAGCTGAGTGGTTCGCGTTGTTATAAGCGAATTCTGCTGAAGGTAAAAGAGTCAGCCAGTCGTCCTGTAGGTAGGATGTGTAGCATCTTAGGTACTGCTCCAACGTTTGGTTGGTCCTTTCCATCTGCCCATTTGTCTGGGGATGATAGGCGGATGAGAGAGACAATTTGATTCCTAACGCTTCACACAATTTCCAAAAGCTTGACGTGAACTGGACTCCACGATCAGACACAATATCTTCGGGAACCCCATGTAGTTTTACCACTTCTTTTATGAAGATCTGTGCAGTCTCCGGCGCTGATGGTGTATTTTTCAGAGGTATGAAGTGGGCCATCTTAGATAAACGATCCACGATCACGAATATTGCTGTGTAGCCTTGAGATGGAGGGAGTTTGACAATAAAGTCCATGGCAATCATTTGCTAAACACAATTGGGTATTGGCAAAGGGCGTAACAATCCCCAGGCCTTGTTTCTGGAGGGTTTGTTTCTCTGGCAGGTGGCACAAGTCTGGACATAGAGCTTGCAGTCCTTGATCATGTTTGGCCACCAAAACATGCGCTGAAGTAATTCTAGAGTCTTTGTTATTCCGAAATGGCCCGCCATCGGATGGTCATGGCAGTGGGCCAGGACCAAAGTTCAGACTTCTTCGGGCACCACGATTTGACTTTCCTTCCATAAGAACCCACCCTGGCTCTGGAGGGACATCCCTGGTGGATCTGGCATTCCCACGGATGCGTCAAGAAGCTTGGAGCGCAACTCTGAAGAGCGAGAAAGTTCCCCGAAGGTAGTATCGTGTCCGGCTTTGGAATGTCTTCGGGGTCTTCAAACATGCGAGACAGGGCGTCCGGTTTTGTGTTCTTAGAGCCCGGTCGATACGTGATATGAAAAGAGAACCGAGAAAAGAAGAGTGCCCATCTCGCCGGGTGAGGTCTCAACCGTCTTGCTGTTCTCAGGTACTCGAGGTTCTTGTGATCAGTAAATATTAGAATTGGGTGTGTGGCTCCTTCTAGTAGATACCTCCATTCTTCCAGAGCGGTCTTTATAGCCAAGAGCTCCCGATCTCCAATGTCATTTCTTTCCGCTGGTGTCAGTTTTCTAGAAAAGAACGCTACTGGATGCAGGAGCTCCTTGGTGCCTTTCCTCTGGGACAGAACCGCCCCTACCGCGTTTTCTGAGACATCCACTTCTAGGACATACGGTAGAGATGAATCAGGGTGGCTGAGAATAGGAGCGGAGGTGAACAGTTTCTTGAGAGTTTCAAAGGCTGTTTGAGCCTCAGGCGTCCATTTAAAGCGGATCCCCTGTTTAGTCAATTGCGTGATGGGGGAGACCAGACCAGAGAAGTTTCTGATGAATTTCCTATTAAAGTTTGAGAACCTGATAAAACGTTGTACGCCCTTCTTATCTGCGGGTATCGGCCAATCTAAAATTGCCGTGACCTTCCGAGGATCCATCGTGACCCCCGCAGGAGAGATGACCAGCCCCAGGAATGTGATACTACGCTGTTCAAAACTGCATTTGTCAGCCTTAGTATACAGCCCATGTTGGCATAAACATTCCAACACCCTCACCACATGATCCCGATGAACCTCGAGTGAGGAGGAGAAAATTAGAATGTCGTCCAGATAGACGACCACGAAAACATAAAATGCTGGAAGGTGGCCGGGGCGTTGCAGAGTCCGAATGGCATAACCAGATATTCTAAGTGGCCGAATCAAGTACGAAAGGCCGTTTTCCATTTGTCTCCTTCCCTGATACGAACCAGATTGTAGGCCCCCCGTAAATCTAACTTAGTAAAAATCACAGCGGATTTTAATCCATTCGGGTAATGGATAGCGATTTTTTATTGTGATCCTATTCAGATCACGATAATCAATGCAAGGCCGTAACGATTTATCTTTCTTTTCTACAAAGAATAACCCGGCCCCGGCTGGGGATGTGGATGGGCGAATGAACCCTTTCCGGAGATTTTCATCAATGTATTCCCTTAGCACTCCCGATTCTAGCTCAGACAACGGAAAAATTCGACCAAATGAAATTTCGGACCCGGGCAGGAGGTCTATGGGACAGTAATAGGTTCGGTGTGGTGGGAGAATGTCTGCTCCCCGTTTGCTAAACACGTCCAGGAAATCGTGGTAGGCCGAGGGAATAGTCTGAGTCAGGCGTGGCAGTGTTTCTGACAGTACGTGGGATCGGAACTGAATTATCTCCTTTTCCCAATCAATCTGGGGGTTATGGGCCCGCAACCAAGGGAGCCCCAGAATGACTGGAAAAAGGGGGGACGTGATGGTGTCCAGACGGAGAAATTCTCGGTGATGGTCAGCTACTGTGGTGTAAATAGGGGGGAGTCTCCTGGTCCACCACCCCTGATTTAATGCAGGACCCGTCTGCCAGGAAGATGTTAAGCCCCTGCTCTTTGGTCTGGAGAGGGATCTTTTGCTGATGAGCAAAAGCGAGATCCACGAAGCAACTACATGCTCCAGAATCAATTATTGCTGACACCGACATGGTTCTTCCTGGGAGCTGTAGAGAAACGGGTATAGCCAGGTAATTAGACTGATTAACCCTTTCAGCTGATACAGAAAAAAAACTGGAAGCGGACTTACTCATTTTTGCAGGGCAGGAGCGCACCATATGGCCAGCTTCTCCACAATATAGACACAGGTTCTGTGACCGCCTCCTCTGGCGTTCTTCGGCAGATAGTGATGGCCGGGCCAGTCCCAGTTGCATGGGTTCTGTGGTGTCCCTGGGTTCCGAGCTCCGAGTTCCGCCCCACGGGGCTGGGGCTGCTCCATTCAGAGGGGTCCACGCTGCCCTTTGACCCTGGCTGGTCCTCTCAAACCGGCGTTCCCTCAGCCTGCGATCAATCTGGATGGCCAATTCAATAAGTTTTTCTAAAGAGTCAGGAAGGCCTACCCATGCTAACTCGTCCTTTAATGCCTCAGAAAAACCGATGCGGAATTGGTGGCGTAGAGCCGCATCGTTCCATCTTGTATCTCCCATCCATCGTCTGAATTCGGACGCGTACTACTCGGCTGCCCGACGGCCTTAACGGAGAGAGTACAGTGCTGTCTCAGTGGAAGTAATTCGCTGTGGATCGTCATATAGAATGGCCATGGCGTTAAAGAATTCTGTCACGGATTCCAGATGGGGGTCGTGGTTCTCCTTCAGACGATGAGCCCAGTCCTGGGGCTCATCCTGAAGTAAGGAGATTATGAATCTCACCTTGATGGTCTCGTTGGTGAATGTGCGTGGTTGCAGGTCAAAGAACAGAAGGCATGCATTCCGGAAGGCCCTGAAACGGCCCCGGTCCCCACGGAAGCGTTGCGGCAGGGGCATACGGGGTTCGGGAGTAGGTGGAGCGGCTACTGCTCCGGGAGCTGGGGTAGCTGGAGATTCCCCAGAAGGAGTGGGGGTAGCTGGACCCTGGGCCAAGGGTACGGGTGTGACTAGCGTCTCCATGCGGTTTTCTAAATGGGTGTAGCGGTCATGTAATGTCTGAACGGCCTGGGTTAGAGCCGCTAGGTGCTGGCATATATCCTCAAGGGGGGCCGGTCCTCTTCCTGGCTCTGTCATGGCCGTAAGGTACTGTTATGATCCGCCAGGTGGTACCTCTGGTGGTCCCGGTCTGCGTGTTCACCAGGGCCCCTGATGGTGGGGATGGACTTGAAGCAGACCAGGACCAGGTCACGACCTCTGAGCACTCCCACCTGTGGCAGAGGGGACCACAGGGGATGGATACAGGAGGAGAGCCTGATGTGAAGAGACCGGCAGGCCCAGGCAGGATGGATGGATGGATGGATCGTAGTCAGACAGGCCAGTCGTTACCGTGGGAGCAGCGAGGTACAGAATTGGCAGGCAAAAGATAGTCGGGTCACACGCAGGGTCAATACCAGGATAGTCAGTCCGTAGAGAGGTCAGATAAGCCAGGGGTCAGGATAGGAGAAGGCAGCATAGTCAGGGCAATCCGGGTCAGTATCAGCAACAGAATTCAGAGTACAGGAACACAGGAAAGACCTTACGGCAATTTGTGACAGCACAGGGCATCTTTAAATACCGCTCCCTGCACTGTCATTGGTTGCCCAGCGTGTACTCGCGGCGCCTAATGCGCATGCGCGAGTCTCCTTCAGCCGCGGCCGGCCGGGACCTAGTGCCCATATCCCGGCGCCAGCCGCCGAGACTGCGCATGCTCTGGGACAGATGCCGCGGCGGACCCTCACACCTCCTCATAAAATGAAATCAGATTTGTTTGACCACTTCTGTTGTACATCAATCCATGCTGTCTGTTGCTTAAAATATTTTTTCCACTAAGAACTCATCTAAGTGGTCTTTAATTAAACTCTCCAGTATCTTCCCGACTATGGAAGTTAAACTAACAGGTCTATAATCACTTGGTAAATACTTTGATCCCTTTTTAAATATAGGCACCACATAGGCAATCCAGTGATACTATGCCAGTCATTAAAGAATCCCTAAAAATTAGAAACGATGGCTCAATTCTTTTAGGACCCATGAGTGTGTGCCATCTGGTCCAGATGCTTTATTCACCTTTAGTTCTCTAATCTCCCCCTGACTTTCCTGAGTTGCGCATGGCACAGGTAATATTTCAGAGAATATCACATAGGAGGTCCTTCTCTTCAACTTGCAGGCTAGTTCTTTAAATTGATTCTTAAGGAGCCTCCACCTTCCATGTATTCTTTAACTGGTTCCAACATGGACCATGGTATGTGAGATGGATGGATGTATATGGAAGTATATGAATGGTATGTGAGATACGGACCATTTGAATGGGAAGTATTCATTTATCTGCCTTTGTGTCACATTGTCCATTTCAAGTTTGCTAAAGCAGCGGACTAAAGCTGGCCATAGATGGAACCAGCTGAAATTGGAACCATGTACGGGTAGGCTGAATGTACCCAAGTTGATCAATCTGTCATCTTGGGTACAACAAGCTTTCTGGATTTTACATGCGATTATTTCTAGCAGCTAGCCATTCTCCTAGTGGAGATGGCTTCCCGTGACACCCCCCCCCTCCCCACTTCCACTTCTGCCGGGAGAACACAATGTCTCACCAGGAAGGATTCTCCATATTTATGTTGAAATTAAATAGGGACCCATGTTAAGTACAGTTGTGACCAAAATTATTCAACCCCCACTGAAATTGAGTGTTTTGGCCAGTTTGACATTGCTTTTGATCATTCAGTCATCTTGCTTACATTTACATTAAAGAGGCACTTGTAGGTCAGACAAATATAACATAACAGTTATAATGAAATAACCACAAATGTCTTTTCTGTGCTCACAGCATTATCAGTTTTATTCAACCCCCAAGTGACATTCAATCTTAGTACTTAGTACAGCATCCTTTTACAGTTATAACAGCTTTTAAACGTGAAGCATAGCTTGACACAAGTGTCTTGCAGCGATCTACGGGTATCTTCGCCCATTCTTCATGGGCAAAGGCCTCCAGTTCAGTCACATTCTTAGGCTTGCGCACTGCAACTGCTTTCTTTAAGTCCCACCAGAGGTTCTCAATCGGATTTAAGTCTGGTGACTGCGATGGCCACTCCAAAATGTTCCAGCCTTTCCTCTGCAACCATGCTCTAGTGGACTTGGAGGTATGCTTGGGATCATTGTCCTGTTGAAAGGTCCAACGTCTCCCAAGCCTCAGGTGTGTGACGGACTGCATCACGTTTCCATCCAATATCTCCTGGTACTGAAGAGAATTCATGGTACCTTGCACACGCTGAAGCTTCCCTGTACCTGCAGAAGCAAAACAGCCCCAAAGCATGATTGACCCTCCACCATGCTTCACAGTAGGCAAGGTGTTCTTTTCATCATAGGCCTTGTTCTTCCTCCTCCAAACATAGCGTTGATCCATGGGCCCAAACAGTTCTAATTTTGTTTCATCAGTCCACAGAACACTATCCCACAACTTTTGTGGTTTGTCCACATGGCTTTTGGCATACTGCAGTCGACTCTTCTTATTCTTTGGAGACAGCAAGGGGGTACGCCTGGGAGTTCTGGCACGGAGGCCTTCATTACGCAGTGTGCGTCTTATTGTCTGGGCTGAAACTTCTGTACCCACATCTGACAAATCTTTTCTCAGTTCCTCAGCAGTCACACGGGGACTTCTCTCCACTCTACGCTTCAGGTAGCGCACAGCAGTCGAAGTCAGCATCTTCTTTCTGCCACGACCAGGTAGCGTTTCAACAGTGCCCTTTGCCTTGAATTTGCGAATGATGCTTCCTAAGGTGTCTCTTGGTATGTTTAACATCTTTGCAATCTTCTTATAGCCATTGCCCTTCCTGTGAAGAGAAATCACCTCTTCTCTTGTCTTCCTGGACCATTCTCTTGCCTTCACCATGTTTGTAACCACACCAGTAAATGTCTAGAAGGAGCTGAGTATCACAGTCATTTTAAAGCTGCCTAATTGGTGCTTATTATGCTTGATTGCTGCTCGGTGACATCCACAGGTGTTTTCAATACCTGATGGAAAGCACCTGTATGAACCTCTGTTCTTCAGAGTGGTAGTCTTTAAGGGGTTGAATAATTGTGGCAATGAAGAAACCACATAAGAACCATTTACTACTGTATTACATAAACAATTGATGTCATTTTAGTTGCATTTGGGTAGTTACAACGTCCTTGTAGGATTTGATTCTGAATACAATTCCAAATGTACACTATAGTCCCTAAACCCCTTTACAGCATTGGGGGTTGAATAATTTTGGTCACAACTGTACATTCCTTCAGTTAAATTGGGAAGAATTGTTAAAGTCAAAGTTATAAAGACAATGAGATCGTCTGCGTAGGCTGCCAGTGTGAGCACCAAAGTTAGTGTGAAAGAAGTGTATGTCCGCTCTCAATCTGACTGTACACAGAAAGGTCTCTAAGGCCAATATAAATATCAGGGACTTCAACAGGCAGCCTTGATGTGTCCTTGTCTCTTTATGTGTATTGAACGGTTCAGAGAGGGCCTCTTTGACTTTTACTGCATGAAAATTATTTATATAGCATTGACTATTAATTGGTGAAAGCGAGCGAGGATTTGGGGAACTTGGTTTTACAACCACTTTAATACTACTGGAGGACTGTGACTGTCTTCTATACAGTATGTATTTTTTAATTTTATTTCCCTGTAGTTGTTCTTTAACTTTTTTTGTTTTCATTTGGGGGATTGCAGTTAAACTGTACATTCAAAAGTGTGTAATTGCAATACTTGTGGCGAAAGCATTTTTTTTTTTTCATTGATTCATCTGAACCCTCTAATGTGACCAAAACACAATATGGGCAGACAACAGCTGGAGATAATTAACTAGTTAAAAGGTCTAGATATGTGATCTGTCAAGTGATTCTGTGGTTAATTATATTATAGAAGTCAAGTTAGTTTCACATTGTAATGCAGAATAATCATGATAAATAAGATACAGAGCAAGAAGGGAATTGGTAATCAATACATATTAGACACACATGAAATGCAGCCTGTAAAATGCTTGGCATGCACTGCAAAGCAGTTTTTCCTGGATTTCCCGGATAAAGAAACATTGTCACCCAGAGAAACTAATCATAATTATCTTTTTGTGTTTTACAACCCAACTTTCCTTTTTTTTAATAGAAACCTTACAGGGGTGTATCAAAACAAAAGGGTTTGCAAAGCATTAGGTTTGGCCATGGTTTGCATTTTAAGACAAGTTCTGTGATGAAACTTGACATGTGGCTGGACCTGCAGACAGCACCTGGTTTGACAAACTTTGAAGGAGAAATCAAAGCAGTAGGATGGAAAAAGTCAGCTGAACCATGGGTTCTGGCAGAAGGAGACTCATCCACCCATGCTTTTTAGCTTAATCGGGGACTCTATAAACTTCTCTTATTTAACCCACGGGGCTGAACGAAATAGTTTGATGTGTATGACCAGCTTTACAGTTACTGTTTTCTTTAAAAAAAAAAAAAAATCAGAGTAGAAAAGCATATTCCCATGTCAGCATGCTGCAAAGAGAAGGCACTTGCTCCTTCTGTGAAAGCATCTTTGACAGGGTCATGAAAACCCCCTGCAGAGTCAAAGCTAGAGCTCTCAATCAGCAGGAGCATGCACTTTCTTCGTTTTTCTTAGTTTTTATTTAGCTTATTTAAACTGAAGGTTCAATTGGGCTTTAAGAAAAAGCACTAGATAAATTAAAACATTTCTACTAGCAAAAAAAAACCAACATCATGAAGAGTGATTTGGTATCCATTCTTGAATGTTTGGGAGCTATTCTATATTTTTGTCATTACCCAAACTACTGAAAACAATGCTTTTTTCTGAAGGCACAGGGGCTGCGCAGCTATAGCTTTTCATAGTTTCATAGGTTGAAAAAAGGCACACATCTATCAAGTTCAGCCATTTTCTAAGGGTTTGTAAAAGTGTGGAGACACCATATGCAGTAGGTAGGTATTCACACAAAAATTATATTTTCTGGCATTCCATTTTGGCTATGTTATGGATTTAGATGCAAAGAGTTTTTAGATATAATTTGACTATTTTTTATATTATGTTTAGATTTGTGCGTTGTTTTTATGGGGTTTAGATTTGAAATGGATCATTCAGTGGAAAGCAGCCTGATATAACTTGTCCTCTCATAGGATCAATTGTTTGATTAAATGCCTTGTCTTAAAGCTTTGCAGCTCCTTTAGATAAATTGCGATGTAATTAAGATACTGAAGTCCCTCTACAATCTGTTATTCTCCTACATTTAAAAAGAACCCAAAGATAAAATAATTTTATGGTGACATTATTTTACTAAATATAAAAAAATAGACAATATAGTCAAAGAAAATTTGACGCCAGTCCTCAAAGTATTCAGCTGCATGCACTGCAAGGGTGTTAGCAATACTAATTAAATGAAGTGCTGTGCTATCAAGCAATTATGCAATAAAAGAATAGATGGTGAAAATAATAGAGACATATTGAAAAAAGAATAAGCATTATAAAACTGTGAAAAATGCAAATAGTCTGTGCTCAAAATTCACAAAAGGCTAATAAGTGAAACAATCAACTGCATGAGCGTTAAAAAACGCTCGGCAAACGCCAAACAAATGCTTGCCAAACTCTATAGGGGCATTTGGCAAGCGTTGGTAAAACAGCCAAGTGTGAACGAGCCCTAACTTACAGATTGTTATTTCAATGTGCACTGCAGCCAGCTTTTCCCTCATTGCAGCTAGTCTTTTCATTTGTGAATGTGGTTACAGAGATAACAAATTACAAAGTCACTCTTATTGGCTCTGTACTTCCTGTGATCAGCACTGCGCCATTTACAAATAATTTCGCAGGTATTGTTTACAGTTCTGATTTCCCTAATTGGCCACATTGATCAAGTGGTTCACTTTCATTGGTTCTGTACCTTTTTTTTTTTTTTATGATCTGCATTGTCCAATGCCAGTGTGACTATAGCTACTATGTTTGTGCTAGGGAGTACGTTTATTATTATTATTATACAGTATTTATATAGTGCTAAAAGGTTTGCGCAGTGCAGTACATTATAGTGGGGGACAGAACATGAGATAATACAGTAACAAAACAAAACACAAGGGGATCAAGAGCCCTGCTCTTTCGAGCTTACAGTTTAAGCCGTTTAGTTACAACAGCTGATCCTGGAGTGATTACGTCAGGGATTCATAACTTGTCTTCCCTAAAGCTTCATAAAACCTGGATTAATATTATTATACAGGATTTATATAGCGCCAACAGTTTGCGCAGCGCTTTACAATAAAAGGGAGACAGTACAATTACAATACATTTTAGTACAGAAGGAATATGAGGGCCCTGCTCGTGGAGCTTACAATCTAAAGGAAGGGGGAGATGATACAAAAGGTGATAGCTGCGGGGGATGATCTGGTGGAGGTGATTCAAGTACAGTTCTTAGGTGGAGGTGGGGTAGACTTGACTGAAGAAGTGCATTTTCAAAGATTGTCTAAAGGCAGACAGGGTGGGGGCTGACCGGACATGCTGTGGTAGGGCATTCCAGAGGATGGGAGAGGCTCTGGAGAAGTCCTGGAGGCGAGCGTGGGAGGAGCGGAGTGGGCGATATTTGTGGATGAGGTCGGTGATATAGCTAGGGGCAGTGTTGTGGATGGCTTTGTAAGCTGTGGTTAGTATTTTGAATTTTATACGTTGGGTTATTGGAAGCCAATGAAGGGATTGGCAGAGAGGGGCAGCAGACACTGATCGGTTGGTAAGGTGTATGAGTCTAGCAGCAGCACTCATAATAGACTGAAGGGGGAATAGCCTGTGTAATGGTAGACCAGCGAGGAGGGAGTTGCAGTAATCAAAGGGGGATATAACCAAGGGGTGAATAACTTGTTTTGTGGTGTCATTGGTCAGGCAGGGGCGGATTTTGGAAATGTTCCAGTCGTTAAGGCTGCAGGATTTAGCCAGTGAGTGGATGTGGAGCCCAAAGGAGAGGTCAGAGTCTAGGATTACGCCTAGCACCCTGGCATGAGGGGAAGGACCAATGGTTGTGCTGTTGATCTCAATGGTAAAGTCGTGAGTAGAGGATCGGGGAGTGTCACAATCATGCACACAGGGAGAGGTGCAGTTCACCATTTTGCTCCAAATTTCTGCATTATGGTATTTCTCTAAAAACTAATATGCAGTCACCTGAGCGGGGGAGGTGTAGCAGCTCTGGTGTTCAGGCACAGCTCTCCCTGTAGTAAGGAGGCTTCATGTATCTCCTCATTTCCCCTCCCTCAGGAATGCATGCAGCGTATGATGCTGAGCCCTGCCTAACAATTCCTCTGCCAAATAAGGTAGTGAAGATACCAGTTGATGTTGTGTAGAAAAAGAAGTGTTATCTTTTGTGTTCAGTCAGAAAAATGAGGACCATCGGCTCTGTACCATCTAGCTGACCAAGAGTCTTGTTGTACTATCGCAACTAAGTGCAAGACCAGAAATCCCTTTTAGCTCATCAGACTTGAAACTGCTTAACTCCAGGCATTTATTTGGCAAGTACTTATTTACCTAAACTTCTTTCTGTTATCTGTTTGCTGTGCTGTTGTGCTCTGTATAATTTTATATATATATATATATATATATATATATATATATATATATATGTTACATCCTCTTTCTGTAAATATTCGTACTGCACCCTTTTAACCTTTTGGTAATAAATCTTACTTTCTGAAAGAGTTGAATTGTTTCTATAGCTCCTAATTGCAATTTACGAATCCCTGCCTCTAAAAAGAACGCTACTATGAGTATTTAACCCTCTGTATAACCTGTCTGTAGAGATAGCGGGATACTGACGGTTAACCAATCATCCTAGTGTATTGCTGAGTTTCCTCTTTTTCTGTATAAAAAGGAGGTGGTGGCAGTGTGAAGGGTTAATTGCGTAATTAACCTGAACCAGTAACAATCACATTCAGGCTGCCGGTACATCGATCGTTGTCCAATTAACTGGAACATTGGTGTGCAGGGTGCAATTGGGTGTGGCATTGTTACGCACGTGACAGCGCGGTTTTAGATTGGCTAGTCTTTCGGTCACGAGTTTGGTGAGAAGGGCTGGGGTCTGATGCCACGCTCATCACAGGGAGGAGGAAATATTACAAGCTCAGTTTTTGAAAGATTGAGTTTAAGGTAGTGATGTGACATCCATGCTGATATGTCGCTTAGTAGATTTGTGATACATGAGGAGATTGAGGGGGTGAGCTGGGGAGTGGAGAGATAGATCTGGGTGTCATCAGCATAGAGGTGGTATTGGAAGCCATGGGAGGTTATCAGTTGGCCCAGGGAGGAGGTATAGAGAAAGAAAAGGAGGGGCCCAAGAACAGAACCTTGGGGTACTCCAACAGAAAAGGGAAGAGGAGCGGAGGAGGAGGAGTTGGATGTGACACTGAAAGTGCGCTGAGAAAGGTAAGAGGAGAACCAGGAGAGAGCAGAGTCACGGAGGCCGATAGAGTGGAGTTTACTGAGCAGGAGCGGGTGGTCGACTGTGTCAAAGGCAGCGGAAAGGTCAAGGAGTATGAGTATGGAGTAATGGTCATTGGTTTTAGCAGTTAGTAGGTCATTAGTGAGTTTTAGTAGGGCAGTTTCTGTGGAATGTTGTGGGCGGAAGCCAGACTGTTGGGGATCAAGAAGGTTGTGGTCGGTGAGGTAGCAGTTCATACGGTTGTGAACAAGGCGCTCGAGAAGCTTGGAGGCAAACGGGAGCGGGGAGATGGGTCTTAAGTTATTCAAACAGGTGGGGTCCAGCGAAGGCTTTTTGAGAATGGGGGCAACCATTGCATGTTTGAGTGGGGAGGGAAAGGTGCCTATGGAGAGTGAGAAGTTGAAGATGTGGGTTAGAGAGTTTAGGACAGAACAGGAAGGAGGCTGCAACAGTTGTGAGGGGACAGGATCCAGGGGACAGGTGGTGAAGTGGACCTTGGAAAGGACATCGGTAACTTCCTTGAAGGTAACAGGGTTGACGGAGGAAAGTGTTGAGTTTGGTGTTGGGCCTGGTATGTTGGTTAGAGGAGGAAGCTTGACACTGGAGATCTCATCACAAATTTTGTTGATCTTCTTGAAGTGAATGGCAATCTCCTGTGCAGTAAGTAAGTTGGTGGGTGGAGGAAGTGGGGGTGGAGTAAGGAATTAAGGCTAGAGAATAGTTGACGAGGATTGGATGAGAGGGTTTTGATGAGAGTGTTATAGTAGGTTTGCTTAGCAGCGTGGAGGCTGGAGTTGTATTTAAGAACAGCGGATTTGTAGAGGGTAAAGTCTTTCAGGGATTTAGTTTTATGCCATGCTCGCTCAAGAGTGCGGCTGTGTCTCTTGAGTCTTCTGGTGTCATCTGTTTGCCAGGGTTGAGACAGGCGAGGCCTGGTACTGTGTGTAGAAAGAGGAACAAGAGCGTCCAGGGAGTATGATAGATAGTTGTTGTAGGCAGATGTGGCCAGCTCTGGGCAGGACAGGGGTGCAATTTCATCATAGAGGTGCTCAGTTGCGGAGTGAAGAAAGTCAGGGCTGAGGTGATGGAGGTTTCTCCAGGTGATGGTTTGCTGGTTGGAGGCATGGGGGGTAGGAGGCAGGGAGGCAAGCTGATAAAGTTGTGGTCAGAGAGAGGAAAAGGGGTGTTAGAGAGGTTACAGGGATTGCATAGGTGCGTGAATACAAGGTCAAGGGTGTTGCCATTGCAGTGGGTGGTGGATTGTGACCATTGTGTTAGGTTAAAAGAGAAAGTTAGGTTGAGTAGTTGAGAGGTGGCAGGGGTGTGAGCATTGATTGAGATGTTAAAGTCAGCGAGGATGATGGCAGGCACCTCAGAGGGGAGAGAGAGTACAGTAGTCATGCTGAAAAGTCATCGAGAAAGCGTAAAACTGGGCCCGGGGGCCGGTAGATGACTGCAATCCTCAGACAAACGGGAGAAAAGAGACAAATACAGTGCACTTCAAAAGAGCTGGGGACAGAGATTGGAGGGCAGGAAGAACCTGTAAAGTGCATTGTGGGGAAAGAAGTCTGACTCCACCCCCTTTTAGTCCACTGGGTCTGGATGAGTGAGTCCAGAGGAGGCCGCCATGGGAGAGTGCAGTGGATTATTTTTATTATTATTATACAGGATTTATATAGAGCCAACAGTTTGCTCAGCGCTGGACATTATAATGGGAGACAGTACACGAGACAGTACAGTAACAATACGATTCAATACACAAGGGGTTCGAGGGCCCTGCTCCTTGGAGCTTACAATCTAGGAGGGAGGGGATAGTGGTACAGGAGGAAATAGCTGTGGGGGATGGAGTGGTAGGTAGATTGGAGGAGTTCAGTAATTAGCTGAGGGCGGGGTAGGCTTCCCTGAAGAGATAGGTTTTCAGAGTGTGCCTAAAGGTGAGGAGAGTAGGTGATAGTCTGATGGATTGGGGTAGGGAGTTCCAGAGGATGGGGGAAGTCCTGGAGACGGGCATGGGAGGAGGAGAGTAGGAGGTCTTGCGAGGAGCGGAGAATACGTTTTGGGTGGTATTTGGATACCAGATCGGTGATGTAGTTTGGGGCAATATTATGAACAGCTTTATACGTCAATGTTAGTATTTTGAATTTTATCCGTTGGGCAATCAGAAGCCAGTGGAGGGATTGGCAAAGAGGGGTGGCGGATACGGAGCGGTTAATAAGGTGGATGAGTCTGGCCGCAGCGTGTCGTCGGCATAGAGATGATAGTTGAAGCCGTGAGAGTGTATCAATTGGCCAAGGGAGGAGGTGTAGATGGAGAAGAGAAGTGGCCTGAGGACAGAACCTTGAGGGACCCCAACAGAGAGGGGGAGTGAAGAGGAGGTGGCAGCGTTATAGGTAACACTGAAGGAGCGCTGTGATAGGAAGAGAACCAGGAGAGAGCTGAGTCTCTGAGGCCAAGAGAGTGTAGTTTTTTGAGGAGGAGGGGGTGGTCAACCGTGTCGAAAGCCTCAGAGAGGTCGAGGAGTAGGAGCACTGAATAGTGGCCATTAGCTTTGGTGGTTAGCAGGTCATTGGTGAGTTTGAGTAGGGCAGTTTTGGTGGAGTGTAGGGAGTGGAAGCCAGACTGTAGGGGATCAAGGAGGTTGTTGTCGGTGAGGTGGGAACTCAGGCGATTATAGACTAAGCCAGCAATGGGCAAACTATGGCCCGCGGGCCGTATACGGCCCGGCGGACCTTTTAATCCGGCCCACGGAGCTAGGCTCCCGCTAGGCTCCTCTCACAGTCCGCCCTGAAGACCGGTGTAGCATGAAAATCTGTCTCCTATGAGGATCTGCCCCCCTCGACGTATCTGCGCATGTGCCGGAGATCGCCGATCGGCTGCTAATGCCTGAAACTGGCACATGCGCAGATCCTCATAGGAGACAGATTTTCATGCTACACCGGAACGGCGCGGGAACACGGCGAGAGGAACGCGCGGAGCAAAGGTAAGTGAATTGACACAGGGGGGACTTGGGGACTTAATATGGGGGATGAATTACTATATGGGGGATGAATTACTATGGGGGATGAATTACTATATGGGGGATGAATTACTATATGGGGGATGAATTACTATGGGGGATGAATTACTATGGGGGATGAATTACTATGGGGGATGAATTACTATATGGGGGATGAATTAATATGGGGAATTAATTACTATAGGGGGGATGAATTACTATATAGGGGATGAATTACTATGGGGGATGAATTACTATGGGGAATGAATTACTATATGGGGGATGAATTACTATGGGGGATGAATTACTATATGGGGGATGAATTACTATATGGGGGATGAATTACTATATGGGGAATTAATTACTATGGGGGATGAATTACTATATGGGGGATGAATTAATATGGGGAATGAATTACTATAGGGGGGATGAATTACTATGTGGGGGATGAATTACTATATGGGGGATGAATTACTATGGGGGATGAATTACTATGGGGGATGAATTACTATGGGGGATGAATTACTATGGGGGATGAATTACTATATGGGGGGTGAATTACTATACGGGGGATGAATTACTATGGGGGATTAATTACTATGGGGGATGAATTACTATATGGGGGATGAATTACTATGGGGGATGAATTACTATGGGGGATGAATTACTATATGGGGGATTAATTACTATGCTTACTATGGGGGAATATTACTATACTTACTATGGATGACACATACACATCATTCATCTACTCTTGGTCCGGCCCCCGGGTCCAGTATATGAACCCATTGCGGCCCTCAAGTCAAAAAGTTTGCCCACCGCTGGACTAAGCGCTCTAGGCGTTTGGATGTAAATGGCAGCAGGGAGATGGGTCTAAGGTTGTTCAGGTTGGTGGAATCCAGGAAGGGTTTTTTAAGTATGGGAGTGATGTGTGCGTGTTTTGGAGGGGAGGGGAATGTGCCAGTAGAGAGGGAAAGATTAAGGATGTGTGTGAGGGAGCGTAGGATGGAGAAAGAGGGTGATCATAGGAGTTGTGAGGGGACAGGGTCAAGGGGGCAGGTGGTGAGGCGGGCTTCAGAGAACACCTTAGTGACCTCTTCAGTGGTAGCGAGGTAGAAGGAGTAGAGTATTGAGGGGGTATTAGTGTGAGGGATGCTAGGTGGGGTGGAAGTCTGAGCAGTGGCGATGTCCCTACGAATTGCGTCAATATTGTTTTTGAAGTGGTTAGCAATCTCGTGGGCGGTGAGTGAGGTACTGCGTGGAGGTGGGGGCGGAGAGAGTAGAGAGTTAAAAGTAGAGAAGAGCCGGTGAGGACTGGAGGAGAAGGTATTAATGAGGGTAACAAAGTAGGCTTGCTTGGCAGCGTGAAGGGAGGAAGTGTAGGTTAGGAAGGCAGATTTATATCGGGTGAACGCTTGTTGGGATCTGGTTTTGCGCCATAGTCGCTCCAGCACACGTTTGAGATTTTTGGTATGGTCAGTCTGCTAGGGTTTATAGCGGTCGGGGTCTAATGCTTCATGTAGTTGGGGGTGCTAGCGAGTCTAGAGTGGCTGATAGCAAGTTGTTATAAGCAGTAGTGGCCAGGTCAGGGCAGGACAGGGGAAGGATACTGTCGTAAAGTTGGTCAGCAGCAGAGTGGAAAGGGGCAGGGTTCAAGTTGCAGAGGTTTCTGCTGGTGACGGTTTGACGTTTGGAGGGATAGGTGTTTGAGGACGAGGAGACTGTGAAGGTGATGAGATTGTGATCAGAGAGGGGAAATGGGGTGTTTGAGAGGTTATAGGGAGTACAGTGGTGGGAGAAGACAAAGTCTAAGGTATTTCCGTCGCAATGAGTGGAGGACTGAATACACTGCATTAGTTCAAAAGAAGAGGTTAAGTGGAGGAGTTGGGATGTAGCCGGGTTATTGACATTAATAGGGATGTTGAAGTCTTCGAGGATGATAGTGGGTAGCTCAGAGGAAAGAAAGTAGGGTAGCCAGGCAGCGAAGTCATCGAGAAAGTGGGACACGGGGCCAGGAGGCTGGTAGATCACTGCAATCATCGGAGGTTGGAGAGAATAGCCGGATGCAGTGGGTCTCGATAGAAGAGAAGGATAGAGAGAGGGGGTTAGGGAGGACTTGAAAGGTGCTTAGAGGTGACAGAAGTAGACCAACCCCGGCTCCTTTCCGACCGCTGGGCCTGGGTGAGTGGGTCAAGATGAGGTCTCCATAGATTAGAGTGTATTTCCACTTTTACACCCAATTTTGGTTAATGCCAACTTTATTTTTGTTACAGGTCCCCATTCGCATAGCATAGCTTGAAAAAATTAAAATTGCAGCTTATCTTTTTTAGATGTTTTTTTTTTTTTTTTTTTATTTAATCCAGCAAGGAAAAACCCTACTTAGTTGTAAACCAGATTTGAGCACTGTGTGTCCTAACAAGGGTTAAAAAGTAGAAGCTGAGCTTCTTCATTGTATGTTCAAAAGGGAACTCATTCTACCCTCAGCCCTTCTGTTAGAACAGAGTCACTAACTTGTTGAGAAATGCTTGCAGTCAGCCATACCATCTTAGAAAGTATATATTTTTAAAGTAAGCTGTGCAAATCTAAACCCATAGCAAACACATAGTGTGTTTTCTTCACATTTGACTGCAGAACTGGAAATGTGCTTTCTTTCTCTGCCTGTATGGAAACCAATAAATACATTAAGCACTTGGCAACCGTACTATAGCTGAATGACGGCTACAGCGTGGCTTGTCCAGTTCTGGGAGGGCATCATATGACATCCTCCCAGAACGCGTCCTCCAGCGATTGTGGTAAAAGGCCAATCACAGTGGCCTTTTACCGCGTGATCAGCTGTGTCCAATGACACAGCAGATCCCTGGGTAAATACAGTTGCTGGTTATCGCCTGCACTTTCCTCACGCCTTAACAGCGTGAGGAAAGTACTGCCGATAACTGGCAATTGTCAGAGAACAGATCGGCACTGATGATCAGGGCCCTGATGATCAGTGCCCAGCAGTGCCACCTACCAGTTCCCAGCAGTGCCATCCACCTATGCCCAGCAGTGCCCCCCATCAGTGCCATCCAGCAGTCTCACCAGTCAGTGCCACACATAGGTGCCCCTATCACTGCCCATCAGTGCTGCATAATCAGTGCCACCTATCCTTGCCCATCAGTGCTGCCTATCTATGCCCATCAGTGCTGCCTATCAGTGCCCATCAGTGCTGCCTATCAGTGCAGCCTCAACAACGAACATCAGTGAAAGAGAAAAATTACTTGTTTGCAAAATTTTATAATAGAAACAAAGAAAAACTTTTTTTTCACATTTTTTGCTCGTTTTTTGTTTATAGTGCAAAAAAATAAAACACCCAGCAGCGATTTAAATACCACAAAAAAAAGCTCTATTTGTGTGAAAAAAATGATAAAAATTTCATATGGGTACAATATTGCATGACCGCGCAATTGTCATTCAAACTGCGACAGTGCTGAAAGCTGAAAATTGGCCTGGGCAGGAAGGGGGTATAAGTGCCCAGTAGGCAAGTGGTTAAATATCACCCTTTGACATGCAGGAGGGTGACTCGAAGTATACAGGACCAAAGAACTAAGTGCAGAGATAATGGTGACACAAACAGTTGTAATACACTAGTCAAAAAGTAACTTGGAGGATAAATCTGTTTGTAAATGGCTACGGAGATTAAAGCAGGTAAATGTAGCAATTGGGGTGTCTAAAGGATGCAAGAAGCTGATGCATCCTGTGACAGAATTTCATTGATATAAACCAGTGTATAGGCACATATCACTGGACATCTGAATTTAGCTTAAGACCCTTATCAATCTGTGCTACTACTTTCTTCAGACGAAATCCAATCTCTGGAGGAGCATAGAAATTGGAAGACAATATGTGAATTAGGATTTGAGGAATCAGGCATCTTCACGTGAGTCCTGGTGCAGAAATGGCTTTGAGAGTTTAGAGATTACGTATGGTGTTGTGATGCCAATAACATTATCTTTTGTTGGCAAAGTAGAAGCCTCTACGTTTTTTATGCTGATGGGAAGGCTTCTGATCACCTAGAATCACATGGCCCGCTCTTCAATAACATCGATAATGGGCTGACTTTTCCAGATCTCTAACTTGTACTCAGTTTTCCTAGCAGATTGGTCTTGTCTTGTAAAGTAAGCCTGCACTCCACCATGGAACTGTATGGGAACACTTCATTGCAAACCAGGGTAAAAAAATCACAAGTGCAGTCCACTTTCTGCCAGCAAAAGGCCTTAGTCATAGCTAATTAGACAACACAGAACTCGGGCTTATAGGAATGTCTTGGAATGCTGTCAGTGAACCTATCCACTTAAACTCCATCTAGTTTGGGATTTTTTTCCTATAAGTGCTGTTAGACAACCTATGATTTGAGGTTTGAACATTTGGTAAGCAGCTTTGGTACCTTGTGTGGTGCACAGTGATGAAGAGGTTGTCTGCACAAGATTTTCAGGCTGCTTTTAATGCATATAAATGCTCTCTTTTTCAAACAGAGACTCACATTTGATGCACTTAATTTTTTTTTTTCATTCTTGGACTCTTTATGAATGTTGGACTTTGTATTTATATTTATCTAACATTATATGCACTGTGCAATTTTTTTTATATTTATGCACTTGAATGATTTTGATGTATTTTTATGCACTATATGTACATAGGTTTATTGATTGACAGCACAGCACTTTCAAGTTTTTTATAACTTTAAAATCTAGTGTGTGGGGGTAGTGAGTGCAGCTTTCAAAACTTTTTAGTTTTCGATAAGCATTTAGTAACAATTATTTCTAATTATAACAATTATTGATTTTTAGCACTTAGTGCAAGAATTTTGTTAGTTTATGGGAATACCAGCCATAACACCAATCCTCCTGACATATCCAATACACAAGTAGGTAGAACTGTGGTTAATTTGCACCAGATTGGGTCTTGTGCATCCAAATCCCTGTTGAATTTACTGCCTTCACATTATATGACTACTTTTTGCCGTATTTTGCACATGCCAGTCAATTCATAAAGATTTTAAAGTGATTATCACTCTTTCAAATACTGTTTGCTTCTGGTTGGCGTTAATTCCATTAGATATTCATTGGGGGGAGCAGAAAGGTAGAATAATACCTCATGGGTTAAAATGCTATTTTAAGAAAAATAAAGGCTTTCAATTGTTAAAGCTGAATTCCAGGCACAAAAACATTTATTTATGCATTCCTAGGAGCCACAAAGGATATAAAGTAACTTTTTGTGTGCCAAATGCCTGTGCAACCTCAAATATTACCCTGTCAAATTACACCCAACTACCCTCTAACCTGCCTTAACAGAAGAGGAAAGATCCCCTTCCATTTTTTTTATTTTTTAAGGAGACCGGATCAGACTAGACTATCTGATTCCTGTCCATACGAATGCATTGACCTTCCTGTCAAATCTGCCTGAGAAACTGACAGCCGAGTGAAAGGGGCCCAAGAGTAGAAGTGATGTCATCACTGTGCTGCACATTACCTGTGCAGAGAGCAGAGGAGATAGGTCTACCATCTATGGGCTAAAGAATAATCAGGTGGTGCACACACCTAGTGCATTATCCAAGGTTTATTCAAAGGTATAAAGGATAAAAACATACTCACAGACGAAGCATGTATCTAAAAAACATTTGCATTATGAAGATGGCCACAACGGCAATCAAGGTGTTCCAACTGTCAGTGCGGTCAAATGGCTGACGCGTTTTGGGGACAAGTCCCTTTCCTCAGAGCTGCTGACCAGCCTGTATGAAGGTCAAGCTGTAAATAACCATGGCTAAATGCCTTGGGAGCAGAGCTCCACCCCCTCTACTTGTTAAAGGGCGAGGAGTTGGAGGGGGTTATTTAAAGTGCAATATTGGTAGTTCATATAAACATATACATACACATATATATATATATATATATATATATATATATATATATATACACTAAAAATAAAAGCAAATAAAGAAATAAATGAATGCATCATTTGCAAATATAAATGAATAAAAATAATAGTAGTATTAATACTGTGAACAATGATAAAAATAGAGGTAAAAATAATACTAATAGAGATAATAAAAGTGAAGATCATAAGACGTGGTGGATTGTAGATGATTTGCAGTTCAAAATATATCGTGTGTGGCTGCAGAGTATATATATTTTAATTGATATCATAAATTTAAAAATAATAATAAATATATATATATAAAAAACTAAAACTAAAACTAAAAATATAAACTTGTTATGGGAAATGGTAAAAAAAATAGTAAAAGGCTGTAAAAAAATTATTATTATAGCAAATATTCTCATAATGATTATAAAAATAAAAAGTGGGAGAGTAAAAAATTAATAAAAAAGAGAGATAGTGACAATAAAAAACATGGAAAGTGTGTCTGTGGGTTAATAAATGACCCTTAGGTGGCAATGATCTGGCAAAATGGATGACATGAATGAGTATAGTGTAGGTACGTCTTGTGCAGATGTGTAGTGGATGGATGGTAGGAGCCTTACTGGTGATGCCTGAATGGGACGGTGTGGGTGTGTGCTTTTAAACTAGGGGGAAATGGCCGCTGGAACGCATGCCAATGTGGTTGTGCGCTCCAAGGGAGATGGACATGGGGAAGTGTTCCTTCTCATGGGAAGGGAGGAGTGGCCGCTGGAATGCACACAGCGGCCCTCCTGCATTCCACAGGCCGGAACTGGAAGTGCGCTCCGGATGACGTCACATCCGGCATCCCTGGAACAAAACAACAACACATACCATGACTGCAAGGCTCCTCCCTGGGGGGAGGAGGGACCGGAGTCAGCACGGCTGTGTGATGGATGGCTGGAAGGGATGAATGTGGTGTAATGATCATAATGGCATGGCTGGCCACTGGGAAAAGGGGACTGAAATAAAGAGTGAAGTGGAGGCAGAAGATGAGTGTAACAGAACCGGGGGGGAGGAAAGAGACAGAGATGTATTGTATGATATGTACTGGAAAAGCAACTGAGAGAGAACTGGGGGGGGGGGGAGAGGGAGGAGGGAAAAGAGGAGACAGAGATATGATGAATAATGTACAATGGGAATAAACCTATGAAAGTGGCAGAACTGGGGGGGGGGGGGAGGGGGAACAAAAAAGACTGTCAGGGCTCCCGGGTATGACCAGAGGTGTGAGACTGACGCAGGGAAATGCAGACTTCAGATATGTTATAAACAATGTAATTTATTAACACTAACCATACAAACATAAACGCAGTGCAATACTAAAACATAACACAGTGCAAACAAACCAACCAACCACCCACAGATAACAGTACATACAATGCAAGCGTCGTCAGGCAGGCCGGGTCAATATCAGTCGGGCAGGTAGCGGGCAGCGTGGTACAGAGGGTCAGGCAGAGGAGAATGGTCAGACAAGCCAGGGATCAGAGCAGGGTCAGCAGAGAATCAGACAGGAACAGAGAGCAGGAACAGGATACAGGGCCCAAGAGAAACACAACACCAAGGCAGAGTCTGCAGGTCTGAATGTCCCTTAAATACACCAGTATAATTAGTTCCAGGTGTTTGACTGGCTGCAAGGTTGAGTCTCTGATTGCTGGGAGCACCCGCTGGCCAGCCCTGGTACTGCAGCTCATAAGGCAGCTGAGTCCCACTATTGCTGGCCAGTCCATTCCTGACAAAGACAGAGATATGTTAATGATTTATACTAGACATATAATTATGGACATGTCAGAACTGGGGGGGAAGGGAAAAGGGAAGACAGAGCTGTGGTGAGTGATGTATTATTCTGGGAATAAAACTATGAATATGACAAAATTGGGGGAGGGGGGAAGGGAAAGAGAAGACATAGATGTGATGAATGATTAATGCTGGGAAGTGAGAGAAAAAACAATAAAAAAAACAAAGAAAGATAAATAAATATTTAAAATATGTAAAAAGTAAATAATAACAAATAAATAAAATAATTCACTCTGTACAGCCTTAGTAATGCTGGAGCAAGAAAAAAAAAAAAAAAAAAACATGATGAGGATGTATATTAAGAGTATATGATATACTGGTATAATTATATTGATATAATTACTCACAGCAATCTATGTATACTGTATATAATCTGAGTTCACACAGCAAGTGATAAAACTGAGCGTAATCATAAGATACGGTGGTGGAAAAAATGGTGGTGATGAAGAATTGCAATAAAACAATGAGACCACTAAATGCAGTGGGACCATGTAAACCCATCTGGCCATGACTGAAGGAAAGTGACATCTCTAAGAACTTAAACGACAATGTGCCTAATGTATTGATCACAAAGAAAGTGTCTATTCTTAAGGAGTCTTCATCACTCAGATGGGCATATATAAAGCGGAGTGGTTCAAGGGGGCTTTTATTCTTGAATGATAGATGAGAGAATAGATGTCTAACCCCTCGTTTAACCCCCTGGGTGATAATGTGCCCAAGCAGTGGATCCAGAAAGTTTCCCTCTGGCATAAACGCCGAAAGCGTCTGCCTGTGTCTATGTCCTTAGGTATGCTGTCCAAACCAAACATCCTAAGACCCACAGGGCTCTTATCGTGTTTGTCTTTAAAGTGGTTTGGGATGGAGTGTTTTTCCGGACCATGTTTGATATTCCTTTTGTGTTCCCCAAATCTGATATGCAAAGTGCCGATCTTATGACCTACATATAACAAACCACAGGGCCAAATGAGACAGTACATCACATATTGTGTACTACAGTTGATGAACTGCCTAATGCTGTATGAGTTGCCATCATGCCCCATGACCTCTTTTTTTTTTTATTGTGCCACAAATATTTTCAACAGCCACAGTTGCTGACACCACACTTGTAGCTACCCTTTTGGTCAAAGAGTCTGTTCCAAGGGGACCCCATTGAATTCTGAATTGTTTTGATTCTATTAGTGGCTAGGTAACTCCTATAGTCTGTGGGTTTTCTAAAAATAATCTCCGGATATTCTGGGATGACACTATTGAGAAAAGGGTCCTGTTGTAAGATGCCCCAATATTTCTTAAAAATGTTTCTTATCTGGAAAGCCTTAGGGTTATATTGAGTGCAGAAGACAGTTTGTCTAGTGAGCTGTTTTCCTTCAACACGAACCTGTTCTTGTTCTGGAATGACCAAGGAATATTGTGCTCTATATTTTGTGTATGCCTGTTCGATGACGGCCGAAGAGTATCCCTTCTCTGTAAATTTTTTTCTAAGGATGTTGCTCTGCACATCGTAATCCTCTAGACGTGAGCAAGTTCTTTTCAGCCTACAAAATTGGCACATTTTTGATCCATCTTGGATGATGGTTGCTGGCAGTATATCATATACTATTAATATACATACTCATCATGGGTGTTTTTTTTTTCTTGCTCCAGCATTACTAAGGCTGTACAAAGTGTATTATTTTATTTATTATTTGCTTTTTACATATTTTTGTTTTGTTTTGTCTTTTCTCCCACTTCCCAGCATTAATCATTCATCACATCTATGTCCTCTCTTTCCCTCCTACCTCCTTTCCCCCCTCCCCCAATTTTGTCATAGTCTTAGTTTTATTCCCAGCATACATCACTCACCACATCTCTGTCTTCCCCCCCCCCCAGTTCTGACATGTTCATAATTATATTTCCAGTATACATCATTAACATATCTCTGTATCTCTTACAATAGTCAAGGCGAGATATAACCAGGGAGTGAATAAGTTGCTTAGTGGTTTCCGTGGTTAGGAACGGGCGTATCTTGGAGATGTTGCGGAGGTGAAGTCTACAAGATTTGGACAGTGATTGGATTTGGGGCTGAAAAGACAGATGGGAGTTTAGGATTACACCTAGCACCCTGGCATGAGGGGAGGGACTGATAATTGTGTTATTGATCTTGATGGAGAAGTCAGGGGAGGGGGCACGGGCTGGGGGGAATACTAAGAGCTCAGTTTTGGAAAGATTGAGTTTGAGGAAGTGTAGTGACATCCATGCCGGTAATGTCACTTAGTAGGTTAGTAATGCGAGAGGAGACTGAAGAGGTGAGGGGTAGAAAGATAGATTTCATAGGCTTCCATAGGTTTATTCCCATTCTACATTATTCATCATATCTCTGTCTCCTCTTTTCCCTCCCCCCTCCCCTCCCCAGTTCTGTCACATTCTCAGCTGCTTTTCCAGTACATATCATACAATATATCTCTGTCTCTTTCCTCCCCCCCGGTTCTGTTGCACTCATCTTCTGCCTCCACATCACTCCTTATTTCAGTCCCCTTTTCCCAGTGGCTATCCATGCCATTATGATCATTCCACCACATTCATCCCCTCCAGCCATCCATCACACAGCCGTGTTGACTCCGGTCCCTCCTCCCCCCAGGGAGGAGCCTTGCAGTCATGGTATGTGTTGTTGTTTTGTTCCAGGGATGCCGGATGTGACGTCATCCGGAGCGCACTTCCGGTTCCGTCCTGTGGAACGCAGGAGGGCCGCTGTGTGCATTCCAGCGGCCGCTCCTCCTTTCCCATGGGAGGGAACACTTCCCCATGTCCATCTCATTTGGCCTTGCACAACCACGTTGGCATGCGTTCCAGTGGCCATTTCCCCCTAGTTTAAAAGCACACACCCACACCGTCCCATTCAGGGATCACCAGTAAGGCTCCTACCATCCATCCACTACACATCTGCACAAGAGGTACCTACACTATACTCATTCATGTCATCCATTTTGCCAGATCATTGCCACCTAAGGGTCATTTATTAACCCACAGACACACTTTCCATGTTTTTTATTTTCACTATCTCTCTCTTTTATTATTTTTTTAATTAATTTTTTTTTATTTTTTTTTTCTTCCACTTTTTATTTTCATAATTATGAGAATGATAATTGCTACAATAATAATTTTTTACTACCTTTTACTATTTTTACTTTTTTTTCCCATAAGTTTATATTTTTATTTTTACTTTTATTTTTTTCTTTTATATTTATTATTATTTTTAATTTTATGAGATCAATTAAAATATATATAGTCTTCAGCCACACACAATATATTTTGAACTGCAAATTATCTACAATCCACCACGTCTTATGATCTTCACTTTTATTATCTCGATTAATATTATTTTTACCTCTATTTTTATCATTGTTGACAGTATTATTACTACTATTATTTTTATTTTTATTCATTTATATTTGCAAATGATGCATTCATTTATTTCTTTATTCACTTTTATTTTTAGTGTATGTATGTACGTATATATATATGGGTATATGAGTGTGTGTGTATATATATATATATATATATATATATATATATATATATATATATATATATATATATATGTTTACAGGTGAAATTCAAAAAATTTTAATATTGTGCAAAAGTTCATTTATTTCGAGAATGCAACTTAAAAGGTGAAACTAATATTTGAGATAGACTCATTACATGCAAATCAAGATAGTTCAAGCCGTGATTTGTCATAATTGTGATCATTATGGCTTAAAGTTCATGAAAACCCCAAATCCACAATCTCAGAAAATTAGAATATTGTGAAAAGGTGCAATATTCTAGGCTCAAAGTGTCCTACTCTAATCAGTGAATTAAGCCATAACACCTGCAAAGGGTTCCTGAGCCTTTAAATGGTCTCTCAGTCTGGTTCAGTAGGAATCACAATCATGGAAAAGACTGCTGACCTGACAGTTGTGCAGAAAACCATCATTGACACCCTCCATAAGGAGGAAAAGCCTCAAAAGGTAATTGCAAAAGAAGTTGGATGTTCCCAAAGTGCTGTATCAAAGCACATTAATGGAAAGTTATGTGGAAGGGAAAAGTGTGGAAGAAAAAGATGTGCAAGCAGCAGGGATGACCGCAGCCTGGAGAGGATTGTCAGGAAAAGGCCATTCAAAAGTGTTGGGGACTTTCACAAGGAGTGGACTGAGGCTGGAGTCATTGCATCAAGAGCCACCACACACAGACGGATCCTGGACGTGGGCTTCAAATGTTGTATTCCTCTTGTCAAGCCGCTCCTGGACAACAAACGTCAGAAGCGTCTTACCTGGGCTAAAGAAAAACAGACCTGGTCTGTTGCTCAGTGGTCCAAAGTCCTCTTTTCTGATGAGAGCAACTTTTGCATCTCATTTGGGAACCAAGGACCCAGAGTATGGAGGAAGAATGGAGAGGCACACACTGCAAGATGCTTGAAGTCCAGTGTGATGTTTCCACAGTCTGTGTTGATTTGGGGAGCCATGTCATCTGCTGATGTTGGTCCACTGTACTTCATTAAGTCCAGGGTCAATGCAGCCGTCTACCAGGAGATTTTGGAGCACTTCATGCTTCCTTCCACAGATGAGCTTTATGGGGATGATGACTTCATTTTCCAGCAGGACTTGGCACTTGCCCACACTGCCAAAAGCACCAAAACCTGGTTCAATGACCGTGGGATTACTGTGCTTGATTGGCCAGCAAACTCGCCTGACTTGAACCCCATAAAGAATCTATGGGGCATTGCCAAGAGAAAGATGAGAGACATGAGACCGAACAACGCAGAAGAGCTGAAGGCCGCTATTGAAGCATCCTGGTCTTCCATAACACCTCAGCAGTGCCACAGGCTGATAGCTTCCATGTCACGCTGCATTGAGGCAGTAATTGCTGCAAAAGGGGCCCAAACCAAGTACTGAGTACATATGTATGCTTATACTTTTCAGAGGTCCGATATTGTTCTATGTGCAATCCTTGTTTTATTGATTGCATGTAATATTCTAATTTTCTGAGATTGTGAATTTGGGGTTTTCATGAGCTGTAAGCCATAATCATCACAATTATGACAAATCACAGCTTGGACTATCTTGCTTTGCATGTAATGAGTCTATTTCATATATTAGTTTCATCTTTTAAGTTGCATTACTGAAATAAATTAACTTTTGCACGATATTCTAATTTTTCGAGTTTCATCTGTATATGAACTACCAAATATTGCACTTTAAATAACCCCCTCCAACTCCTCGCCCTTTAACAAGTAGAGGAGGTGGAGCTCTGCTCCCAAGGCATTTAGCCATGGTTATTTACCGCTTGACCTTCATACAGGCTGGTCAGCAGCTCTGAGGAAAGGGATTCGTCCCCAAAACGCATCAGCCATTTGACCGCACTGACAGTTGGAACACCTTGCTTGCCGTTGTGGCCATCTTCATAATGCAAATGCTTTTTAGATACATGCTTTGTCTGTGAGTATGATTTAATCCTTTATACCTTTGAATAAACCTTGGATAATGCACTAGGTTTGTGCGCCACCTGTTTATTCTTTATCTAGTGGCTGATCTCCCCGTCTGAGGAGGGCTGCACCCCTGAAGCATTTCCTTTGGTTGTCACTGTCCTGATTCCCGTGGCTTCCCTTTGGCTGTGCATTTCCTGAGGCGCTGGAGAGTACATACGATATCCGGTTCGGTTACCATATACAGGCTGCCTGCAGAAAACTACAGGGGGTTCAGTCACCCTATATGAGAAGAAAGTGCAGTGACAAGTCTGTCTTACAAAAAACTTCTGCACAGGGCCAAAGTGCTGTTTTATGCTGAATTACTGCAAAACTGCATTTTGACAAAATGTATTTAGTAGTAATTATAGAATTACGTTTAATGTATAAAAATGGGTAATAAATATGTTAATGACAAATTTTTAAGGATTTAAAATAACAAACATGGATGAGATTAAGAATGAGTTGGGTTTGGTCAGAGTGTAGGTATACACTGATTCTCATACTGTTACCCCTGCCAACTGCTGCTCAATCAACAGTAGCGGCCAGGGCATTCCCCGATCTGCAACTACATTTAAACAAAAGGGCCATATTAGGTCAATGATATCACAAGCGTTCACGACCCTTTGTGTATGGTTGCTGTGGGACAGGGAATGCCTTCTGAAGGAGCACCCTGATTGGTCTTCAGTGGGCAGAAGTGACAGTTTCCCAAGATCATCCGAAGTTAAAAAAAAAAAAAAAACCTTGTAAAGGAACACCTGTGAGATGGGGAAACAGCTCTGATTGTTTGAACACTGCCTGTGTGGAAGTAAATTAATGTTTTGACTGACATTCTGGGGTTTAGCCACAAGACGTCACTGTTTTTCTAACACAGCCTCAGACTGCAAAGATATTTGTATATTCATGAAGAGGTGGGGTTTTGCACACAGAGAGTTAGAGAGAACAGGAAGGAGAGGGAGAAGCCATGTTTTGGAGCATGGTGAATAAGGGGCCCTGTGAACTGAGAATCTGATGACATCCAGGTGTGAAAGCGCCTCTCAGTAACCAGGGATTGCTGCCAGGAATGCTGATGAGATTGCTGCCAGGAATGCTGATGAGATTGCTGCCAGGAATGCTGATGAGATTGCTGCCAGGAATGCTGATGAGATTGCTGCCAGGAATGCTGATGAGATTGCTGCCAGGAAGCTGATGAGATTGCTGCCAGGAAGCTGATGAGATTGATGCCAGGAAGGCTGATGAGAGCAGAGGAACTAAACAACATATACGGCAAGACCGCATGCTTGTTGGAGAGACATTTGTTCTGTTCAGAGTCACCAGCGGATGCAAAGCAGACCCGGGTCGGTAAGATCGTGCACGCACCTCATTTCAGTGTTGGCGCCTTGAGACTGAGTCCAGGCCTATAGTTAGTTAGGGTCTCTGTTTGTGTCAGGCCACAAGTGTTGTTACTGATTATTGGAAGGACTCCACAACTTAAAGGGACATTTCACATTGGAGAGCTGATAAAATCCTACAAACTCAAGCGAGACTCAGAAGGAATACTCAGGCATGTGCTACAGGACCAATTATGGGAGAGGGAATACTGTAGATTTGTGTAAGATTGTAAGCTGTTGTGCTGCACTGCAGGCTAGCCCATACCACACACCCATACACTGATTCTTGCTCTTTTAGGGTAATAACAGGTAAGGTATGGCAGCTTATTTGTGCCCGCCAGTAGGTAAATTACTTTACTTTCTACCTTCATCCATCAGAAGGTGCCGTGCTGTGCAGCACAAAGGTCTCAGCCTTTGGGCTGGGTGTATGTAAATTTATTGTATGTTTCCAGCATTTGTGGTTGTGTTTATTTGCCACATCTAAATAAAATTCTGTTGTGACAAAAGCTGGTGTTGGGGTTGCTTTCCTCGTTCGTGACTTCACTGTATCCATGGGAGCTCACCCCGGTACACGGCTTACACGCCCACAATAGTTTGCAAGATTTTGTATGTGAAAAAACATAAAGATGTAAGTATATCACTGGGTCACTGTTTCATTCATGTCAATACTCTGTACTGCAGTCAACATCCATTTCCTGGACTGCAATTAGAACTAAAATAGGCTATGTCCCAATCATTCCTTTTGAAATGATTAAACTCACATCAAAATCAAACATAAAAAACTGAATTTATGAATGATATTTTTTAAAATGGCACTATGCATATATCATCAACCTTAGCCTATTTTCCTGCATTTTCAGCTTTGTCATCCGTGTTTAATTTATCTGTATGCATATCAATGTATCGTTCATTCTCGTTAAGTGTTTACTTTCCATGGTAGAGTGTTCCCCCACTCCTTGTATTCTCTGCCTGTATGTGCGGTTGCTATAGCTCTCTGTGACATCTTCATTAACATGCTAATTCTCCCACGCCTGGGATCCTGCAGGATGTTTTAATTCTCACTGAGTATGAACGGAAGCCATTTCTGAAATCACACACCTGGAGTTCCTGCTGGGGCTAATACCACTGTCAAATCACCAGTCACCTTCCAGAAAACGTTGCTTCAATTATTCACATACAGCTAAACTCTGTCTTTTCTATTGGGATATATAGCAGCCACAAGTCTTCTGTTTTACAGATAATAAAGTTCACGTAGAATGTGAAATTGTTTGGGAATTTTGCTTTTCCTGACAAAATATGAACTTACAATAAAGATGAATTGGGTTTTTTTAGGAGGAGAAGAATAGCCTAGTTTGGGTTTCACCTTTATTGCCACCTGAAGGTGCCTTTAAAACCACACATTTTCCATGCTAGCACAGTTCTCTAGAGATTGACATAAAATCTAACTTTGTGGACATTAAAGTGGTTCTAAAGCCGAAACATTTTTACCATAGCGCTTTCCCTCTCCTGTTTATTATTAAAAAAAAAAGTGTTTACAATCACTGTAAGGGGCACACCCTTATTAGAGTGCTTATTAATGCAGTGCTGTACCAAAATGAAATTTATATCATTTTTTTTTTCACAAATGGAGCTTTCTTTTGGTGGTATTTGTTCACCACTGGGTTTTTAAATTTTTTGCGATATAAACAAAAAAAGACTGAAAATTTTGAAAAAAAAAATGTTTTTATACAAACTGCTATAAAACATGTTCAACAAAAAATAAAAAAAACAAATTCCTTTATAAATTTTGGCCAAAATGTATTCTCCTACATGTCTTTGAAAAACAAAATTCCAGTAGGTGTATATTGATTTGTTTGCATGAAAGTTATAGCGCCTACAAACTATAGTATATATACACCACATTTTTTATTTATTTTATACTACTAATGGTGGCGATCAGTGACATAATGGGACTGCGACAGTGCGGTGGGCACTCTGACACTGACGCTGGAGGGAACTGACTAACTGCCACTGACATCACCAGTGACATTAATACAGTGATTAGTGATAATGCTATACACTGTCAATGTACTAATGACACTGGCTGGGAAAGCATTAACATCTAGAGTGATCAATGAGTTAAATGTGTGCCTAACTATGTGTAAAGTGCACTGCTGTTACTACTAGATCTCCAAGTTTCTCATCCCTGCTTTGCAAGGATGAGAAACAGAGAGATTGTTCTCTGTACAGAGCTCTTTGTTGATTGTCAAGACAGTGCTCTGGGCTGTGATTGTACACACCTGATCAGCAGGTCTCAGGCAGGAATGATTGGCTGGGATTTGCTGACAGGCTCCTGCTGTGTACCATCACAGTGGAACTCAGCTGGGGGGCATGCATGTGCCACCCTAAACTTTTTTACAGGGATCTGTTGCCCATTTTAAACTTTTTAAATAATTAAAGTCCTGAATAAGTGTGGACAGTAACAGATATCTACTGTAACAGATGCAATGATATCTTCACGTTCTAAAGTCAAATAGTAAAGGATTCTTTTGATATGGAAGTGCATATCTGCACATAATCACACTTTATACCTATTCATTTAAAATACGTGAAAGCTTTCAGATGACTGTACAAAGTGGATTCTTTCCCAACGGAGTTTGGATACTTACTGTTATATTCACCTCCTTTTCATGAACGTTAATCTCCTATGCTTTGTGTTAGGAGTTTGACTCCTTGGGAGCCCACAGTATCTCTCTCATGCTAATTACTGCCCTCTATGTGAACCAGTCCTTGGAGAGTGTGATTAACTTAAAAAAAAAAAAAAGCAAAGTTACTTTGTTTTTCTTTTCTTACCATACATTATAAAACTCAGTGTTTGCTTGGCGAATTTTGGCCACCCCTGAACTGCCCCAGTGAAATAGATGTCTGATTATCTTCTATTTGTTTTCAATTTGTTTTAGCTCACATCTCTCTGAAAAAAAAACAAAAAACTGTCTGCTAAGTATTTTTATAGTCAATACTTTTATTTGTTATATCTACGGCAGAAAAACTTTGGATAAAAAAATGCTTATATGAGTGTTTTTTTCAGTTTTTTCCATTTTTGTGCTGGCGTTTAGCAGTACAGGTGAAACTCGAAAAATTTGAATATCGTGCAAAAGTTCATTTATTTCAGTAATGCAACTTAAAAGGTAAAACTAATATATGAGATAGACTCATTATGCAAAGCAAGATAGTTCAACCTGTGATTTGTCATAATTGTGATCACCTCCACCAGATCTTCCCCCACAGCTATCACCTTTTGTACCACCTCCCCCTTCCTTTAGATTGTAAACTCCACAAGCAGGGCCCTCATATTCCTTCTGTACTGAAATGTGTTGTAATTGTCCAAGTCTAGGTTCACACCTATTCAGGTTGCATTTGATGCGTTTCTGAATTGCGTTTTGCGTTTCTGCACTTGTGTTTTTGATGCGTTTTGCTTGTTTTTGCATTTTTTCTTGTTGCTAGGCATATTTTAAATGCAAAACGCATTAAAAACGTGGCAAAAATGCTTTTCTGTAGCATTCCTATTGAAGTCTATAGAACTAAATATGCAACATTTTGCATTTTGCATGACCCTTTCCAAAAAATGCACTGGGTGAAAACGTGGAGATGTGAACGTGTCACATAGGAAATCATGTTAAATGGACTGTACTGCGTTTCTGCAACCTAGGGTAAGGACTAGTAAGCTGCCATATATTATATCATGTTTGTCCTTGGGTTCAGATGCACTTTATGTTGCATGCTCTGTTTGCACCAATAATTGCTATTTTTCAGTTATGTGATATTTATCTTCAACTCTCTTTGCTGAAAATCATGATCATCACGGCACACATTGATTATTATAGCTTTGTGAATGCAGCTTTATTATTATAAGTGGCCATACAACAATTTTCTGCTATAATTTCAATAATATTAAAGCCTTTTCTGTAAATTAATAGTTTCAGTTCTACATGTGAAGATGGTTTTCCTCAACATATCACAGCTGAGCAAGTCTAAACCAAGGGGAATTGTGATAAAAATAAAATATTAATGAGTAAATTCAAATGGCATTACAGTGAAAAGTGTGTGTGTGTGTGGGGGGGGGGGGGTGAATTGCTTTTTTTTTTTTTTTTTAATCCAAGAACAAATTAATAATATCTTGTTGTTTACCAGTCCTTAGATGTTGGGTCTGAATTAGTTTCTTCTTTATAGGCTTTTTCCCTTTAATTTTCCTCTGGCCTTTCTTCCAGTCACACAGTTCCTGTGCTAGGATTGACAATGCTCAATCGCTGTGCTGTATCTATGGAGGAATGATATTGTCATCCTAGTATAAGAAATGTTTTATGACTACACTTCCCCCTTCTTCATCCCCTTAGTACACAGAGATAAACTGGGCAGGGCTGATAACCATGCTTGATAAAAGACTGCAAAGTGTATAGGAATTCCAGTGAAATCTCACTGAATTTCTGTCAGGTTCAGCTGTATTTTTTTGTTTTTGTTTTTTTGCACTGATCAAAAAAATAAAGTAAAATACTTTAAATGGGTATAGAAAACAGATGAGAAGGGAGCAAATAAGAGTTCATTCTTGCAGTTTATATGCAATATAAAAGACACAGTCACCATGCCTATGAGGCCCAAAGTGACAGTTTCTATTCAAAGGGCATCCCCCTATACCCATCTTACTTTGTTTTCTGACAGCTCTATGCTCCTCCACAGCTAGTCTGAAATCTGCTGTGTTAGTGAATTAACTCCCTCCAGTCATGTGAGGAGAAGCAGAGAAGCAAGGAGCTGTGAGGGAAACAGAATAATGAAGAACAAAACTGAGTTCAGGGGATGCCCCTTTGCAGAAACATTGTTACTTTGCCCTGCATGGACAAGGCGATACTGTCTCTTTAACCTAAAATAGTGAATGATAACCATTAGAGATGAGCGAATCGAACTCGGCGAAGTGGAATTCGTTTCGAATATTAGGAAAATTAGCAGACTTCGGATGCGCGAATCGAAATTTTTCCAAAAATGGCGGCGACATGTGCGGCGACGGAGCGGAGATCTCTGGGAAGGCGCGCAGACAAGGCACGCTGACCCATAATGCATTCATTCATGACATGTGATCACATTAGCCAATCAGCAGCCAGCCAGCCAGCACTGTGTAATGGTGCAGCTATAAATTGCGGCCATCTTACAATTCTCCATTTGCCTCTGGTCATTCAAGAGAGACAGACCTCTCTGTATTAGGGACACAGAATCGTTACTTAGGGACACAGAACCGTTACTTAGGGACACAGAACCGTTACTTAGGGACACACAATCGTTACTTAGGGACACAGAACCGTTACTTAGGGACACAGAACCGTTACTTAGGGACACAGAACCGTTACTTAGGGACACACAATCGTTACTTAGGGACACAGAACCGTTACTTAGGGACACAGAACCGTTACTTAGGGACACAGAATTGTTACTCAGGGACAGACACAGAATTGTTACTCAGGGACAGACACAGAATTGTTACTGAGGGACACAGAATTGTTACTGAGGGACACAGAATTGTTACTCAGGGACAGACACAGAATTGTTACTCAGGGACAGACACAGAATTGTTACTCAGGGACAGACACAGAATTGTTACTCAGGGACAGACACAAAATTGTTACTCAGGGACAGACACAGAATTGTTACTGAGGGACACAGAATTGTTACTGAGGGACACAGAATTGTTACTGAGGGACACAGAATTGTTACTCGGGGACAGACACAGAATTGTTACTCAGGGACAGACACAGAATTGTTACTCAGGGACAGACACAGAATTGTTACTCAGGGACAGACACAGAATTGTTACTCAGGGACAGACACAGAATTGTTACTGAGGGACAGACACAGAATTGTTACTGAGGGACACAGAATTGTTACTGAGGGACACAGAATTGTTACTGAGGGACACAGAATTGTTACTGAGGGACACAGAATTGTTACTGAGGGACACAGAATTGTTACTCAGGGACACAGAATTGTTACTCAGGGACGGACACAGAATTGTTACTGAGGGACGGACACAGAATTGTTACTGAGGGACGGACACAGAATTGTTACTGAGGGACACAGGATTGTTACTGTGGGACACAGAATTGTTACTCAGGGACACAGAATTGTTACTCAGGGACACAGAATTGTTACTCAGGGACACAGAATTGTTACTCAGGGACACAGAATTGTTACTGAGGGACACAGAATTGTTACTCAGGGACAGACACAGAATTGTTACTGAGGGACACAGAATT
This sequence comes from Staurois parvus, assembly GCF_062004578.1. NCBI lineage: Eukaryota > Metazoa > Chordata > Amphibia > Anura > Ranidae > Staurois > Staurois parvus. The sequence goes on from NW_028318301.1 coordinate 3,861,683, forward strand.
GTTACTGAGGGACACAGAATTGTTACTCAGGGACACAGAATTGTTATTCAGGGACACAGAATTGTTACTCAGGGACAGACACAGAATTGTTACTGAGGGACACAGAATTGTTACTGAGGGACACAGAATTGTTACTGAGGGACACAGAATTGTTACTCAGGGACACAGAATTGTTACTCAGGGACACAGAATTGTTACTCAGGGACAGACATAGAATTGTTACTGAGGGACACAGAATTGTTACTCAGGGACAGACACAGAATTGTTACTGAGGGACACAGAATTGTTACTCAGGGACAGACACAGAATTGTTACTGAGGGACACAGAATTGTTACTGAGGGACACAGAATTGTTACTGAGGGACACAGAATTGTTACTCAGGGACAGACACAGAATTGTTACTGACGGACACAGAATTGTTACTGAGGGACACAGAATTGTTACTGAGGGACACAGAATTGTTACTCAGGGACACAGAATTGTTACTCAGGGACACAGAATTGTTACTGAGGGACACAGAATTGTTACTGAGGGACACAGAATTGTTACTGAGGGACACAGAATTGTTACTCAGGGACAGACACAGAATTGTTACTGAGGGACACAGAATTGTTACTGAGGGACACAGAATTGTTACTGAGGGACACAGAATTGTTACTCAGGGACGGACACAGAATTGTTACTGAGGGACGGACACAGGATTGTTACTGAGGGACGGACACAGGATTGTTACTGAGGGACACAGGATTGTTACTGAGGGACACAGGATTGTTACTGAGGGACACAGAATTGTTACTCAGGGACACAGAATTGTTACTCAGGGACACAGAATTGTTACTCAGGGACACAGAATTGTTACTCAGGGACAGACACAGAATTGTTACTGAGGGACACAGAATTGTTACTGAGGGACACAGAATTGTTACTGAGGGACACAGAATTGTTACTGAGGGACACAGAATTGTTACTGAGGGACACAGATTTGTTACTGAGGGACACAGAATTGTTACTCAGGGACACAGAATTGTTACTCAGGGACAGACACAGAATTGTTACTGAGGGACACAGAATTGTTACTCAGGGACAGACACAGAATTGTTACTGAGGGACACAGAATTGTTACTGAGGGACACAGAATTGTTACTGAGGGACACAGAATTGTTACTGAGGGACAGACACAGAATTGTTACTGAGGGACACAGAATTGTTACTGAGGGACAGACACAGAATTGTTACTGAGGGACACAGAATTGTTACTGAGGGACACAGAATTGTTACTGAGGGACACAGAATTGTTACTGAGGGACACAGAATTGTTACTGAGGGACACAGAATTGTTACTCAGGGACAGACACAGAATTGTTACTGAGGGACACAGAATTGTTACTCAGGGACAGACACAGAATTGTTACTGAGGGACACAGAATTGTTACTCAGGGACAGACACAGAATTGTTACTGAGGGACACAGAATTGTTACTGAGGGACACAGAATTGTTACTGAGGGACACAGAATTGTTACTGAGGGACACAGAATCGTTGAATTAAAGAGTATGTCAGACAACACGCAGAGGAGGCAATGTTTTAGGAGCGAGCAGACGTGGCAGCAGAGGAAGGGGTCGAGGCAGCACTAGTCGCAGCCAGAGGCCAGTGCTCCCGGTGTCATCCGGCGGTCGTGTCTCCACCGACAACCCTGCCATCATCGATTGGTTGGCTCGGTCGTCTTCCTCTTCCCAGGTCACCTCTGACACCTACAGCCAACGGTCGGTGGGTACGTCAGACACAACCGTTAGTTGACATGGCCCGGGAGCAAGCCCACTGAAATCACGTGTCCTCTACCTGCCCCTGTCCTTTGGTGTTCCCTCACCAAGCGAAGTATCGCATGCTGTGGGCTCAGCCCCACTGTACAGTGAGGAAGAGCTAACAGAGGGCGGTCAGGAATGGGGGGAGACATCCGCCTCTTCAGCAGCCAGGCGAAGAAGTACTGGCGAGGAGAGTGGCTCGGTAGCCGGTCTAGAGACAGGTCTGTCTCCTGACCCACACGCAGCCGAGGGGGCTAGTAGTGAGGCGGAGACCCTAATTGATGATGATGAGGCTGATCGCACTTGGCAGCCTCGTCGTCATCAGGCTATTGCTTCCGCATCATCAGGAGAAGAGGGTACCAGCTTGGCAGCGAGCAAAACAGTCGGTGGGTTGCCCAGGAGGCAGCAGGGTCGCAGCAGTGTCAGTGGAGGCAAACGGCCACGGAGAACAGCACCAGCTCCACTGCAGCCTACCACCATGGCCAGTAGTGGTGCCGGTGTGCACGGAGGAAGTAGCAGTCAGCCAGTGAGGAGTAGCGGGGGCAAAGTTTCCTACTCGGCGGTGTGGCAATTTTTTGTCAAGCCGCCCGAGGAAGTAAACGTAGCCGTATGTCGACTATGTGGCCAGAAAGTCAAGCGTGGCCAGGGGGCCCATGTTGGGACTACAGCGTTGCATCAGCATATGCAGCGTCGCCATTCGGTGGCCTGGGAAAACCGTGATAAAGATACGGCGGTTCTGCCTGCCTCCTCATGCTGCTGCCAGGTCATGGGTCCCTGTACGGCCTCCCATTGCTGCTGTCTCCATCGCCACACTCTGCCATGTGCCACTTTCAGGTCTCCTCACACTGCTGTGTGTTCCATTTTGTCATAGGGTGCTGGCAGATTACGGGCCTCCCATTGCTGCTGCCAGGCCCGTAATCTGCCATGGGCCCCCGTACCGCCTCCTCATGCTGCTGCCAGGTCCAGAGTCTCTCATGGGTCCCTGTACGGCCTCCCATTGCTGCTGTCTCCATCGCCACACTCTGCCATGTGCCACTTTCAGGTCTCCTCACACTGCTGGTGTGATCCATTTTGTCATAGGGTGCTGGCAGATTACGGGCCTCCCATTGGTGCTGCCAGGCCCGTAATCTGCCATGGGCCCCCGTACCGCCTCCTCATGCTGCTGCCAGGTCCAGAGTCTCTCATGGGTCCCTGTACGGCCTCCCATTGCTGCTGTCTCCATCGCCACACTCTGCCATGTGCCACTTTCAGGTCTCCTCACACTGCTGGTGTGTTCCATTTTGTCATAGGGTGCTGGCAGATTACGGGCCTCCCATTGCTGCTGCCAGGCCCGTAATCTGCCATGGGCCCCCGTACCGCCTCCTCATGCTGCTGCCAGGTCCAGAGTCTCTCACGGGTCCCTGTACGGCCTCCCATTGCTGCTGTCTCCATCGCCACACTCTGCCATGTGCCACTTTCAGGTCTCCTCACACTGCTGGTGTGTTCCATTTTGTCATAGGGTGCTGGCAGATTACGGGCCTCCCATTGCTGCTGCCAGGCCCGTAATCTGCCATGGGCCCCCGTACCGCCTCCTCATGCTGCTGCCAGGTCCAGAGTGTGTCATGGGTCCCTGTACGGCCTCCCATTGCTGCTGTCTCCATCGCCACACTCTGCCATGTGCCACTTTCAGGTCTCCTCACACTGCTGGTGTGTTCCATTTTGTCATAGGGTGCTGGCAGATTACGGGCCTCCCATTGCTGCTGCCAGGCCCGTAATCTGCCATGGGCCCCCGTACCGCCTCCTCATGCTGCTGCCAGGTCCAGAGTGTCTCATGGGTCCCTGTACGGCCTCCCATTGCTGCTGTCTCCATCGCCACACTCTGCCATGTGCCACTTTCAGGTCTCCTCACACTGCTGGTGTGTTCCATTTTGTCATAGGGTGCTGGCAGATTACGGGCCTCCCATTGCTGCTGCCAGGCCCGTAATCTGCCATGGGCCCCCGTACCGCCTCCTCATGCTGCTGCCAGGTCCAGAGTGTCTCATGGGTCCCTGTACAGCCTCCCATTGCTGCTGTCTCCATCGCCACACTCTGCCATGTGCCACTTTCAGGTCTCCTCACACTGCTGGTGTGTTCCATTTTGTCATAGGGTGCTGGCAGATTACGGGCCTCCCATTGCTGCTGCCAGGCCCGTAATCTGCCATGGGCCCCTGTACCACCTCCTCATGCTGCTGCCAGGTCCAGAGTGTCTCATGGGTCCCTGTACGGCCTCCCATTGCTGCTGTCTCCATCGCCACACTCTGCCATGTGCCACTTTCAGGTCTCCTCACACTGCTGGTGGGTTCCATTTTGTCATAGGGTGCTGGCAGATTACGGGCCTCCCATTGCTGCTGCCAGTCCCGTAATCTGCCATGGGCCCCCGTACTGCCTCCTCATGCTGCTGCCAGGTCCAGAGTCTCTCATGGGTCCCTGTACGGCCTCCCATTGCTGCTGTCTCCATCGCCACACTCTGCCATGTGCCACTTTCAGGTCTCCTCACACTGCTGGTGTGTTCCATTTTGTCATAGGGTGCTGGCAGATTACGGGCCTCCCATTGGTGCTGCCAGGCCCGTAATCTGTCATGGGCCCTTGTACCGCCTCCTCATGCTGCTGCCAGGTCCAGAGTCTCTCATGGGTCCCTGTACGGCCTCCCATTGCTGCTGTCTCCATCGCCACACTCTGCCATGTGCCACTTTCAGGTCTCCTCACACTGCTGGTGTGTTCCATTTTGTCATAGGGTGCTGGCAGATTACGGGCCTCCCATTGCTGCTGCCAGGCCCGTAATCTGCCATGGGCCCCCGTACCGCCTCCTCATGCTGCTGCCAGGTCCAGAGTCTCTCATGGGTCCCTGTACGGCCTCCCATTGCTGCTGTCTCCATCGCCACACTCTGCCATGTGCCACTTTCAGGTCTCCTCACACTGCTGGTGGGTTCCATTTTTTCATAGGGTGCTGGCAGATTACGGGCCTCCCATTGCTGCTGCCAGGCCCGTAATCTGCCATGGGCCCCCGTACCGACTCATCATGCTGCTGCCAGGCCCGTAATCTGTCATGGGCCCCTGTACCACCTCCTCATGCTGCTGCCAGGTCCAGAGTGTGTCATGGGTCCCTGTACGGCCTCCCATTGCTGCTGTCTCCATCGCCACACTCTGCCATGTGCCACTTTCAGGTCTCCTCACACTGCTGGTGGGTTCCATTTTTACATAGGGTGCTGGCAGATTACGGGCCTCCCATTGGTGCTGCCAGGCCCGTAATCTGCCATGGGCCCCCGTACCGACTCCTCATGCTGTGACGTTGCAACAAGGTGGAATTCAACCCTACATATGTTAGACCGCCTTTACGAACAGCGAAAGGCCATCACCGATTTCCTGATGTTACAAGCGGATAAAGGTACTCCCCTGTGTAACTTAGATGTCAGCCATTGGCAGCTCATGCGTGACACCTGCCGCTTGCTCAGGCCCTTTGAGGAGGCCACGCTATTCGTGAGTTGGCAGGACTATGGGATGAACGACGTCATTCCTCTTTTGCACGTCCTGGAACAAATGCTGTTAACAATGGCTGGTCAGGGTGCGGTAGATGTGGCGCACAGATCTCAACGCCACATGACCCCTGTGGGGGCAGGACAGGAAGAAGAGGAGGAGGTAGAGGAGGACATTGGTGCTCAGGAATTATTGAGTGAAATGGGTGGTTTTTCCACTCAGCGGACAGGAGTGGAGGAGCAGGAGCATCTGGTAGAGGAGGAGGAGGAGGAGACAGAGGACCCAGACGCACCGTGGCAGTATGCTGTGGAGATGGAGGCAGGGAGTCCCTCACATTCCTTGGCACAAATGGCCCATAGCATGCTCGGTTGCTTGCGTAGCGACAGCCGAATAATAACCATCAGACAGAGGGATGACTTTTGGCTGTCCACCTTGTTGGACCCTCGCTACCGTTCAAAAATGGTGGCCTTTTTCACACCTGCTGAGAGGGAGGCCAAAATAAAGTACTATAAAAACCACCTATGTAGTCAGTTGGTCTCTGCCTTTCTGCGCCAACGTCCATCCTCAGACACTGTGGGCCCTGTGCGCTCGCGTTCCGCTGCCATGGCTGCAGGGGAGGGGTGGGGTGGTAGGAGCAGTGGCAGCTCCACCAGCAGCGGCTGCCTCAGTCTGCAGTCGATGATGAGTAGCTTTCTTCACCAGCGCAGTGAGGAAACTACTAACCAGCCGCAGCAGCAGCAGCATCAGGTGGACCTGGAGCAGGACCTCAAACAACAGGCTTGGGCCTACTTGGACAGCACCCTGCCAACCGAGGTAGACAATCCCCTTGACTACTGGGCAACGAAACTTGACCTTTGGCCCCAACTAGCTGAATTTGCCCTTGAAAGGCAGTCATGCCCGGCCAGTAGCGTGGCATCGGAGCGCGTGTTTAGTGCGGCAGGAGGTATTGTAACTCCGCGGAGGACACGACTGTCCACCCAAAGTGTGGAGAGACTCACGTTTGTGAAAATGAATCAGGCGTGGATTAGTCTGGATTTCAAACCACCAGTTCCTGACACAACTGACTAAATCCGCCATGAATCATGCCCCAAACATGTGCCACTTTCAGGTCTCCTCACACTGCTGGTGGGTTCCATTTTGTCAAAGGGTGCTGGCAGATTACGGGCCTCCCATTGCTGCTGCCAGGCCCGTAATCTGTCATGGGCCCCTGTACCGCCTCCTCATGCTGCTGCCAGGTCCAGAGTGTGTCATGGGTCCCTGTACGGCCTCCCATTGCTGCTGTCTCCATCGCCACACTCTGCCATGTGCCACTTTCAGGTCTCCTCACACTGCTGGTGGGTTCCATTTTGTCATAGGGTGCTGGCAGATTACGGGCCTCCCATTGGTGCTGCCAGGCCCGTAATCTGCCATGGGCCCCCGTACCGCCTCCTCATGCTGCTGCCAGGTCCAGAGTGTCTCATGGGTCCCTGTACGGCCTCCCATTGCTGCTGTCTCCATCGCTACACTCTGCCATGTGCCACTTTCAGGTCTCCTCACACTGCTGGTGTTTTCCATTTTGTCATAGGGTGCTGGCAGATTACGGGCCTCCCATTGGTGCTGCCAGGCCCGTAATCTGCCATGGGCCCCCGTACCGCCTCCTCATGCTGCTGCCAGGTCCAGAGTGTGTCATGAGTCCCTGTACGGCCTCCCATTGCTGCTGTCTCCATCGCCACACTCTGCCATGTGCCACTTTCAGGTCTCCTCACACTGCTGGTGGGTTCCATTTTTTCATAGGGTGCTGGCAGATTACGGGCCTCCCATTGCTGCTGCCAGGCCCGTAATCTGCCATGGGCCCCCGTACCGCCTCCTCATGCTGCTGCCAGGTCCAGAGTGTGTCATGGGTCCCTGTACGGCCTCCCATTGCTGCTGTCTCCATCGCCACACTCTGCCATGTGCCACTTTCAGGTCTCCTCACACTGCTGGTGGGTTCCATTTTGTCATAGGGTGCTGTATGGCCTCCCATTGCTGCTGCCTCCACTGCCATACTGTGGCTCCACACTCTGGTTTTGGCCCCGTGACTGCCCAAATGAGTGAAGTGTGCGGTGATTCTAAGATCGACGGCACTCATCTGCATGTCATACTGACTGACAGTATTATTTCTCTTCCCCAGCAGACTCCAAGGGCATTTAAATTAAAGGTACAGTGTTCTGCACTAATTTAAAGGCTCTCTGAAGCCTAGAAACACCCTTTTATAAGTTAAATTCACAGCGAATATATTCGCCTCGAATCGAATTTATTCCTCGAATTCGCCGAATCAGCCGAATCGAATTTTTGAATACTTCGCTCATCTCTAATAACCATTACCAAGTGGCTGACACTAGAATTTAATTAAAAAACCATAAAGTATAGTTTACCCCCCCAAAGTTTTTTTTTCAATTTTTTATACAGTATATGTCTTGTTTCTCATTTTTACTGAATCTATTAACACTCAGGAAATAGCATCATTACAATGCAGTACTTTAACCGCTAGGCTACAGGGCACTTATATCCCCTTCCTGCCCAGGCCAATTTCCAGCTTTCAGCGCTGTCGCACTTTGAATAAAAATTGCGCGGTCATACCATATTGTACCCATATGAAATTTATATCTTTTTTTGGTGACAGATAGAGCTTTATTTTGGTGGTATTTAATCACCTCTGGCTTTTTTATTTTTTCTTAAACAAACCAAAAACCACTGACAATTTTGGAAAAAAAAATGTTTTTTCTTAGTTTTTGTTATAACATTTTGTAAATAAGTGATTCTTCTTCACTGATATGCCCTAATGAGGCTGCAGTGGTGGGCACTGATAGGCTGCACTGATGGACACTGATAGGTGGCACTGATGGGCATTGACAGGTATCACTGATGGGCACTGAAAGGCAGCACTGATATATGGCACTGATAGGCAGCACTGACTGGCACCGATAGGCGGCACTGATTGGCACTGATTGGCATTGACAGGTGGCATTGACAGGTGTCACTGACTGGCACTGATGGCTGGCACTGAAAGGCAGCTCAGATGGGCACTGATATGTGGTATTGATGTGCACTGGTAGGCATTGTTATGTGGCATTGATGTGGCACTGATGGGCACTGGCACGAGGCACTGATGGAGCTACACTGATCATCAGGGCACACTGATCATCAGTGCCTTGATGATCAGTGTACATGTCCCCTCCGCGGAAACCCGATTACCGGCTCTCCTCTCGAGCTGTCAGCGTGACAGCTCGAGAGGAGAGAAATGCCGATAACCAGCATTTCCCTATTTACATGTGATCAGCTGTGATTGGACACAGCTGATCACATGACCGAGCTGACATCTTCGGCTCTTTCCGTGATCGGTGATCCGCTGTGTCTGAGGGACACAGCGCATCGCCGCGCATGCGCGGTGAGAATGGGAGGACGTCATATGACGTCCTCCCAGAACAAGAGAACCACCTTGCACCCGTCATATTGCTATATGGCAGGCGGGAGGTGGTTAAATAAATTCAAATTATCTTAAACCTAATCTGGGAAAAAGAACTCACAGAATCAAAATCCATACTAAATAACTCAGACCCTTCAAATGAGATATTCATAGATAGTGATTGTTGCTAAAGGTTACATTTTTAAACCCTATCAAGGAATAAGGAATATCTCATTTGGAGGGGCTGATTTTATTTGTTAGCTTGCTGTCAAATACATGGTGATTCTACCCATCCCCCTACTTTATTTTGCCAATCTATTCATGCCATGGATGGAAGCAGATGCATCCTGGCATGGTCTGTTTCCAACTGAGCCTTCTACTTGGAAGGCCCAGGGCTACTTGGATATAGTGCTACAGGGAGGCAGGGGTGTGCAAAATCACGTACATATACGTGATTTTGCACTTACGGGTAGGGGGCAATCACCATGTATTATGGATGTGGGAGAGACCTGTATGTAAACAATACAGATCTCTCCCCTGTCAACTCCTGCACACTGCTTTGTATGGCTCTGCATAGCAGTGTGCTTACAGTGTAAAGCGCATACACAGTAAAACAGCACACAGTTAACCCTTTGATCACCCCATATGTTAACCTGTTCCTTATTCCAAAAAATACCACTCCTAATTTTGGTGATAATTAGCGACACATTACATATATGTGTCACATTAATTCCTTTTGATGGTCTCTATGTGCAAACTCATTTACACAAATATTAAGTGACTTAAATTATAGGTGACATAAAAATATATGTGACAAAAAAGTAAACAAATTATAAATGATGTAATAGTGCCCACAAAACACCGTAAAATAGAATACCAGTGTAATTAATAGTTCCAAAAAAAAAGTCCAAAAAAATCTTCCACAATGTGAATCCTCTGTGGCTCCCAGTGCAGAAATAAATAAACCACGTAATGTGCCTTTCATACACCCCTCTTAGGTGTGCACTCACCAAAACATAGCCTTTAATGAGCCTTATTGCATAAATTCCAGAAATCAGGATCATCAGTTTTTTTTCCACTTTATATAGACTCCAAATTGTGTCACATATAATTTAAGTCACTTAATATATTTGTGTAAATGAGTTTGCACATAGAGACCATCAAAAGGAAATAATGCGTCGCTAATTATCACCAATATTAGGAGTGGTATTTTTTTTTAATAAGTTTTACATAGTATTTAAAGTGGCAGCTGATTGGATGTAATATTGAATATTTAAAAGCATCTATTGGCACAGTTTAGTGATTAACATACTTTTAAGAATCACTCTGTAAAATAGTTAACCTGTTCCTGCCCAGTTTCATTAGTACAGTGTCAGTGCTTTTTATTAGCACTGATCACTGTATTGGTGTCACTGGGGATGTCAGCGACAGTCAGTTCACCCCAGTGTCAGAATGCACTCCGCAGTCACGCTATAAGTCACTGATCGCCACCATTACAAGTATTAAAAACAATTCCAGCATATATACCGTCATTTGTAGACTCTATAACTTTCACATAAACCAATCAATTTACATGTATTAGGGTTTTTTCTTTTTTAGCAAAGGCATTTAGCAGAATACATTTTGCCTAAATTTATGACAAATTTTTTTTTTTTTACTGGGCATGTTTAATAGCAAAAAGACAAAAATATTGGGGTTTTTTTTTTTCAAAATTGTGGGTCTTTTTTTTTATAGTGCAAAAAATTAAAAATGCAGAGGTGATCAAATACCACGGAAAGAAAGCTCTATTTTTGGGAAAAAAAAGGACATAAATTTGAGTGCAGTGATGCGCCATATCACAAATAATGGCCTTGTCAGGAAAAGGGTGTAAATCCTCTAGAGGGCAAGTGGTTAAAAGATTTAACTTACATCAGTGTTTTGTATTGTTTTTACAAATACAGGATTCACTTGCACTTTTTTTTTTATTTATTTATTCAAATGAGACTTTTTGCAGGTAGACCAACTACCACCTGAACAACAGAATAAGTCCCTGAAAAACCTTTGCTTCTCATCTTCTATAATTGAACTATCTATAATAAAGCCACCTCGCTTTTCAGAACAAAGACTTTTTTTTCCACACAGCAAGTCAATCTAATGGTAACAGCAATTGAGAACAGTATAGGAGATGTGGCTGTTTTTGCAGCATTGATGTCCATTTATACTGTGAATTTTAGCTGCTTTTGTGGTGTGAGTGTATTGAATTCTCCCCAAAGGAGCTGGAAATAGCTGATTTGTTGGTGTATATTGTGTGCAATTGGAAGGATGTGTTTCTTTAGAAGCACTTTTCTCACAGCCAGTCAGACGCGTTCAGTTTACAAGTATGATGAACAAGGTAAAATGGCTAAGGAGCCTTGTGGTTAACAACAGAGGCGACAAGTAACGCAAACTTAATTTAAAGAGCAGATTTTACAAGGCTGAGGGCTGCTCTCAAGATTTAGACTGGGAGGAAATGTTGCCATTAAGGCCTAGTTCACACTGTCATTGAAAGCAGGTTTTTCAGGTTGCTTGTAAATGATACTATGGGAAGCACACAGTGCTGTTCACATTATCAAAACATGAAGCATTAATGATGCATCACTTCAAAATTGAAGCCTCATGTCGAGTCAGAAGGAATTTGAAGCCTTTCAATGCCTCCCATTCAAGTCTATGGTGATGCTCCTCAAATGCACTGGCAGGCATTTGCCATGCAGTTGCGGTGTGTTAATAACATTACAGTTTAGTTTGTAGTGTGCTTTTAACACTTGTCAAATGCTTTAAAACTGCACATAGGATGTTTGGGAAGCATTTTTAAAGCTAAAAAGCCAGTCTAACGCCCATACTAAAGCTCATTAATGTCCATCTAACGCCTATATTAAAGCTATAGGAGCATTTGGTAAGAGTTAGAAGTTTAGTCAAGTGTGAACAAGCCCTAAAGCACACAGAATGCAAACACACAGCAAAATATATTCCCATGGGCAATGAGTTTAAAAGACAGTTGTGGCCTATACATGACAACATCATGCACGTAAGCTGGTCAGAGCTGGCTTTTTTTTGTAACTATCAGTCTGCTATTGCTACTACGACTGTTTTTAAAGATATGTACAGTCTGAGTAAGTTTGCAATATTTTACTCCATTATTTTTATGCAAAGTCTCTTCAGACTAAATAAAGGGCAAATTTCAATATACTACACTATGGAAGTATATATATTTTTTCTTTTGACACTGATCGTGGCAAGTGGAGTGTATTGACTTGCCGACCCTATATGGAGACTTGTGGATGGTGTATTACCTTAAAGCGATCTTGACCATATATAATTTTATGGTCCAACAGAATTGGTAAGAGGCCTCTATCATTAGTGATAGTATGTAAGATGTGCACTTTCACAAATGGATGAATATTATATTTATATATAATTTTTTGCACAGATTTTATTTAGTGGCACAACTACAATTACAAAAGACACATTTGATTTGTCTAACTGCTAATTGGTATCACAATTATATAGTGGCTTCTGGTACACATATTTAATTTAGACTTAGTGCGGATTTGAATTTTTGATTAAGTTTAAAAGGCTAAATGTAAAACCTATATGTCTCACCTTCAAAGTTAAAATATAAATAATAATTAAAAAAAAAAATTATATATATGTAAAGGACTAGTATAATTTAAAAAGTACATAGAGTATAACCTGAGAGAGAAAAGACACAGCATAAAACCTACATAGTAAAATAAGTTGCCTACTCTGCCCACTTTTAGGCAATCTCTGAAAACCTATCTCTTCAGGAAAGCCTATCCTGCCTAATAGTGGAATATTCTATTCCTTCTACCAGTCCATCCCCCACAGTTATTACCTTTTGTACCATCAGCCCCTCCCTCTTAGATTGTAAGATCCAAGGAGCAGGGCCCTCCTAACCTTCTTGTATTGAATATTGTTTAATAATAATAATAATAATAATAATAATATTGAACTGTATTGTTGCTGTATTGGCTCCTTTTATCTTGTAAAGCGCTGAGCAAACTATTGGCACTATATAAATCCTGTATAATAATAATGTCAAATCCAAAAAGTATTAAAATTGCACAGTGAGGAGGCCAGCAATCTTTCATAGAGACAGCCCTGCCTTTGCCAAAAGCACAGATAATCCAGTGGTAGCAGAGCACCAGCACCACTGTCAGATTGACAGTACGTCTGACAGGCCAGGATGTGCAACTGTCAGACCAAGATGCACCCGCCTCTGATGTCACTTTTGGAGATGCTTAATAGGACACCTTTCAATGTATCTCATCTCTCCCTCAGCCGCAACCCTAGGGCTACCTACACAGGTTTAAATAGTCACACAGTAGTAGGGGAGCTAGGGGCAGACTCATAGTTGACTGACAAGAAAAGACTAGAGACACTGATGCCAACATGCAAACAAATAATAATAATGATTTTAAGAAGGTATGCTTGTAAGACACAATATTAGTCGGAAACCAATATGAACTGGTATACTTTCATAATAATGAGATCATAAATAAATGATATGGTTTTGAATGTGGCGTGATTGTTGGTGCTAGACAGGCTGATCTGAGTATTTCAAAAACTGCTGATCTACTGGTATTTTCACCCAAAACCATCTCTGGGGTTTACAGGTCTGAAGAATAGAAAATATCCAGTGAGCAAAAGTTGTGTGAATGAAAATGCCTTGTTGATGTCAGAGGAGAACGGGCAGACTGGTTGCTGCGACATTCAGATGCTAGGGTCAGAATTTGGTGTAAACAACATGAAATCATGGATCCATCCTGCCTTGTATCAATGGTTCAGGCTGGTGGTTGTGGTGATGTAATGGTGTGGGCGATATTTTCTTGGCACTAGCAAGGTGAACCAAATAAAGTGGCTGTGTATATATGTGTGTGTATATGTGTATATATATATTTATATACACTGTGTGTGTGTATGTATGTGTGTATATATATATATATATATATATATATATATATATATATATAAAAATGTTTTTTTCATTTTACAATTTTACAATTCGGTCTTTAAAAAAAAAACATTTGTTTGTCCATATTTCCTCTTATATCTGAATTTTTGTAGGTGTCATTCAATTTTTTTTCACCTAAGAAACCATATTGTAAACTCTTGAAATAAATGTTTTTGCCGGGTAACATTTTGTTTGTGTTCTGTATTCCTTAATATATTTGAAGAATCTAATTTGTCTGTTAGTTTAATCAAAATGCATTTGCCTCCAGTAAGTGTTAGTGAGGCCTCCAGCCTCTAAGTTGCTGTAGAAATTTGCAGACATTGGTCTCTTGAGGATATTGTAGCTCAGTAGTCTCATTTCAGCACTTCTCAGGAGGGTAATTTGATGAGAAAATTCTCAGCAGGCCTCCTCAGGTTATAGCATTAGTTCAGGTCTTAAAATCTTAATTGATGGAACATTTTATATTGAGCTACTGCTTTCATTTCAACGTTCTATTGTAATCTACTCTTGAGGATAGCAAAGACAAAATAATTATTTTTTTTAGCCAGAAACACAAAAGCCTATAAGTATAAATATATACTTTAATTTGTAAGCAAAACATATCCACAAATGTTGCAGAATATTGTTTTTGTCAGGGAATGGGAAGATCACTGCGGCGATCGAATCTGCACATGCGTAGAATCCTGACAAAACGCACAGGCAGGACCCAGGCGCGCCTGTCACCAATGATGGTGCCGGGCTAGCACTAGGACCCAGGAGCGCCTGTCTGGAGTCAGGCGGGCTATTTAAACCTGGCTCTTGCAATGCTCGAGTGCCGTATGGTCTTATCTGAGTTCCTGTGAGTAGATTGTTTGTTGCCGACCCTGCTTGACCCTGATTTGCTGTCCCTCTCCTGCTCTGATCCCTGGCTTTGTCTGACCATTCTTCTGCTTAACCCCATATGTTCTGACCTGTTGACAAACCCGGCTTGTGACCTGTTTATCCCTCTGCCTTCTGATTCTGTACTACACCGCCACCACTGTTACCGGCCTGCCCGACGCTGCTTCAGTTACCTCCTCACATCAGACTCTTAACCTCTATACACCTTCAACGGTGCCTCTACCACAGCTGGGTGAACCCAGGGGCCGCGACCTGGTCTCGGCTTGCTCCACGTCCATCCCCACCATCAGGGGCTCTAATGAACAAGCAGGTCGGAGCTTAGATTCCACGCCTTGGGGGATTCCGGTCTGTGGAGTGCTAGAGGGTACCGCGGTTGGATTCCTGACAGTTTTCCACCTAAACAAAATTATTTTGCATTGTTTTTGCTGTGGGCTTTTCTAAGACATCAAAGCTGTTTTTTGGCATGGAAAACCAGGCACAGGGCCTTTTATACCTAGATACAGTTAAAGGAATCCTCAAGGTTTTACTGCATATAGGAATAATTAGGTCAAGATGACACAAGGAGGAGTCGCTAGAAAAGAAGATGCAACAAATCCTTCAATGAAAAAAAAAATCCTGACTACAACCCCTGCAAAATTGTTTATCAAAAATCTCAATATAGCACACCAAATAGGATATGCAAAGTGAATAAAAACTCAACACTTATTATTCAAAAACATCCTAAAACCCAAAACATTAAAGTCTTGGCCAAGATACAAACAGTTAAATAGCTGAGAATTGCTGACAATATATACCCCTCTGATTTAAATACTTGTGTTACAGTCAATAGAAGAGTCCACATTATGTGGACTCTGAAAGGTGTAAGTCACAATAATATCCCATATATTATGTAGAATGGATCATTGATTATACAGTTGCAAGAAAAAGTATGTGAACCCCTTGGGATTACGTGGAGTTTTGCATGAATTGGGCATAAAATGTGCTCTGAACATCATCTAAGTCACAACAATAGAAGAACACACTCTGCTGAACATAATACTACACAAACATTAGATGTTGCCATGGTTTAATTGCACATAACATGTAAACATTCACAGTGCAGGGAGGTAAAAGTATGTGAACCTTTGGACTTAATAACTGGTTGACCCTCCTTTGGCAGCAATAACCTCAACCAAACGTTTCCTGTAGTTGCAGATCAGACCTGCACAACGATCTGGAGTCATTTTGGACCACTCCTCTTCACAAAACTGTTTCAGTGTAGCAATATTCTTGGGATGTCTGGTGTGAATCGCTCTGTTAAGGTCATGCCACAGCATTTCAATGGGGTTGAGGTCAGGACTCTGACTGGGCCACTCCAGAAGGCGTATTCTGTGCTGTTGCAGCCATTGTTTTGTTGAATTACT
The DNA here is from genome assembly GCF_062004578.1 of Staurois parvus. Taxonomy (NCBI): domain Eukaryota; kingdom Metazoa; phylum Chordata; class Amphibia; order Anura; family Ranidae; genus Staurois; species Staurois parvus. Next base: position 3,877,673 of record NW_028318301.1, read on the forward strand.
TGTATGCTTTGGGTCATTGTCCTGTTGCATCCCCCATCCTCTGCGGAGCTTCAGTTGGCGGACAGATGGTCATACGTTTTCCTGCAAAATGTCTTGATAAACTCTGGAATTAATTTTCCCATCGATGACAACAATCCGTCCAGGCCCTGAGGCAGCAAAGCAGCCCCAAACCATGATGCTCCCTCCGCCATGTTTTACAGTGGGGATGAGGTTTTGATGTTGGTGTGCTGTGCCTTTTTTTCTCCACACATAGTGTTGTGTGTTCTTCCTAAACAACTCAATCTTGGTTTCATCTGTCCACAGTATATTTTGCCAGTAATGCTGTGGAACATCCAGGTGCTCTTTTGCAAACTTCCAACGTGCTGCAATATTCTTTTTGGACAGCAATGGCTTCCTCCGTGGTGTCCTCTCATGTACTCCATTCTTGTTTAATGTTTTCCTTATTGTAGATGTGTCAACAAAAATGTTAGCATGTGCCAGAGATTTCTGTAGGTCTTTAGCTGACACTCTGGGATTCTTCTTTACCTCATGCAGCATTCTGTGCTGTGCTCTTGCAGTCATTTTTACAGGATGACCAGGCCTAGGGAGAGTAGCAACAGTGCTAAACTTTCTCCATTTGTAGACAGTCTGTCTTATCGTGGACACATGAACATCAAGGCTTTTGGACATACTTTTGTAACCCTTTCCAGCTTCATGCAAGTCAACAAATCTTGATCGTAGGTCTTCTGAGAGCTCTTTTCTGCGAGGCATGGTTCACATCAGACAGTGCTTCTTGAAACCAGTAAACCCAAAACAGTTGTGTGTTTTTTAAGGGCAGGACAGCTGTCAGCAACACATCCAATATCATCACACTGATTGGAGTCAAGGTCGGCTCACTCCTGGCTCCAATTAGCTCTGGGAGAAGTCATTAAGCTAGGGCCTCGCATACTTTTTCCTCCCTGCACTCTGAATGTTTTAGATGTTAGTGTACATATGTTCTTCTATTGTTGTGACTTAGATGACGTTCAGAGCACATTTTATGCCCAATTCATGTAAAACTCCACATAATCCCAAGGGGTTCACATACTTTTTCTTGCAACTGTATACCAGCAACTGCCACATATTCATCAGAAACATCCATAGACAGATTATGTTGACATTCATTCATGCAAACAAACATCAGTGACATCTTTCCGTATGTACAGTGGTTCCACCAAAATATCACCAGAACCATAGGAACCGGCTCTGTGCTGGTAGACACTGACTGTCTGCAGTATAAGGCTGTTTTCACACTTATCCGTTTTTCTTTCACTTTTGCATTAAATAAAGCAGAAAGAAAAACGTGGGATCATGTATTCCTATGGAACGCTTTACAATGATTAGTTGTGGGTCAGGTGCTTTTTTCAAAATCCTGCTTGCTGCATTTTTGTTGCAGGTTCGGTGCACCTCCCAATTTAAATAAAAGGAAAATGTGTCAAAAATGTATCAAAAACGCTCAAAAACGCACCGCACACATGGTAAAAATGCATATGCATTTTTGCCACAAGTCATTGTGAAAGTAGGGAGGAATTTTTTGATACTTCCTGCCAATACTCTCGGAATTGGCCAGAGCACCACTAACATGCAAAGACTGGCTCTGCACAGCTATAATATATACACAGGTTTTCACAGGGGATCCAACCAGAATAAGTAGTACAGCTCAAAACTATAGGAAGAAAATATACTATGCAAAAAAAATGTCATACTTCTAGCCATTGAAGATATGAAATAAACAGGGACAGAGGTGTTGCCAAAACTACCGTATTTTCCGGCATATAAGACGACTTTTCAACCCCTGAAAATCTTATGAAAAGTCGGGGGGTCGTCTTATACGCCGGTGCGAGCTGGGTCAGGGCGGCACTTTTTCCTCCTCCTCCTCCCCCTCCTCCTCCAACGGACACTAAGTACAGGGGTGGGCAGAGGGGCTGCTGTACCTTACCTGGCTCTGGTCCCACGACGATCCGGTCCAGGAAGCTCGGCTGCTCCTTCTTTCAGTTCGGCCACTCGATGGTCACGCGGCCGCTCGGCTCCGCCTCCTCACCGGTGATTGGGCGCCAGCACTGGAAAGGCACACAGGCGACCAATCACCGGCGAGGAGGCGGAGCCGAGCGGCCCCGCGAAAATCGAGCGGCCGAACTGGAAGAAGGAGCAGCCGCTCCTCTCCCCCACTGACACTAACGATGGGGCACTATTCCTCCTCCACACTGACACCAACGATGAGGCACTATTCCTCCTCCACACTGACACCAACGATGAGGCACTGTTCTCCCCACTGACACCAGTGATGGGGCACTATTCCTCCCACTGACACCAGTGATGGGGCACTATTCCTCCCACTGACACCAATGATGGGGCACTATTCCCCCCACTGACACCAATGATGGGGCACTATTCCTCCCCCACTGACACCAATGATGGGGCACTATTCCTCCCACTGACACCAACCATGAGGCACTATTCCTCCTCCCCACTGACACCAATGATGGGGCGCTATTCTCCCCACTGATACCAATGATGGGGCGCAATTCCTCCCACTGACACTAATGATGGGACACTATTCCTCCCAATGACACCAATGATGGGGCACAATTCTTCCCACTGACACCAATGATGGGGCACTATTCTTCCCACTGACTAATGATGGGGCACTATTCCTCACACACTGATACTAATGATGGGGCACCATCATTAGTGTCAGTGGGAGGAATAGTGTCCCATCATTGGTATCAGTGGGAGGAATAGTGCCCCATCATTGGTGTCAGTGGGAGGAATAGTGCCCCATCATTGGTATCAGTGGGAGGAATAGTGTCCCATCATTGGTGTCAGTAGATGAAATAGTGCCCCATCATTGATGTCAGTGGGAGGAGTAGTGCCTCATCATTGGTGTCAGGGGGAGGAATAGCACCCCATCATTGGAATACCATACTGAAATAGCATACCATATTGAAATCAAATCTGATGTTTTTTTATTTGGTGTGCGTTGGAAGAGGGGTAGTCTTATACGGCGAGTATAGCTCAAACCCTATATTTTAACAGGAAAAGTAGGGGGTCGTCTTATACGCCCAGTCGTCTTATACGCCGGAAAATACGGTACTTATCCATCCATCCATTGTGGTTATATAGCACATGTAGGGCTGTCAGCAGAGGCAGAAAAATGTGTGAGTCCGATCTGTTTGGCCGGTTCCAACCGGCTGCATCAGAGGAATTGCTATATTGTGAGGAGAGTAAACAGGTGGATGAATAATGCAGTCCATGTAGTCTTTAATTCAATGGGATGTATTGTAGGTCGGGTGGAGGGTATTCGGTTTAGAACACTAGGGCAGGCTGTGATAGAGTGAAGCAGTACTCTAAAGTAGAGAAAACAGAAGCAAAGACAGTGCCTCTAAGTACAGACTGCTTGCCAGTTTATTGTATAAAAAGTAAGCTTCACAACTCATGTGGTAAATGTAAATAAAGCTCATAGGGATCAGTATGTAAAACATCTATCGCCAGATGTAGAATGCCGCTCAGGAGTGAATACCGGCTGGTCAGCAGGAGGCTCTGCAAGAGGGAGAGCCATGGATGGTAAAACCTCTGGTGTGTCCGGAGCCGTGGCATTGGCATCTGACATCATCGGGATGCAACATGTTTCAGGACCGATGTGTACCGGCGCGTTCTTTCATCAGGCATAGGTTGAACACGAGGGGTAGGGAGCCTTATATGGGATGAAAACAAAGTAATGGACAGTGGTGAGGGAAAAGAGGAGAACGATACACAGAGAGACAGTGAAAACGATGTCTATCTGAGCATCACAATTATGTGGCAAAATGGTAACAAAATCATATATAGGATATACAAAATCCATAAAAAACGTAAGTTAAATTTTTTAACTTATTCACTATTGTTTATTCATAATTTTTTTATCCATTCATTCTTTTATTTATCCACCTGTCCTAATATTTTGGTTCGTAGAATATTAACCCAGAGGCATATACTTATTCATCTATTTTGTCCTTCCAGTGTCCCTCTGCTTATTATACCATTAGTATCTATGTCATTTTTATATAAATTCCCCCCCCCCACTACGTTTATGATTTTCCATTGATGTTTTTATACCACTATTACTCTTTGTTGTGTTTTATGCATTGCTTTCTTCCTTTTTTGATGAAGTTTGTATGTCCTTTATACAAGGGATCCATACTCCCAGAAAATGGATCTCACTTCCTCTTGGCATGGCTATTACAGTTGTTCTGGAGAACGTTAATGAAATGATTGTGACCAGAAAAGGGTTACTATGTGTAACTAGGGATTAACTGCATTCAAATGCCTTTTATTTATTTATTGCATAGTGGAGAAAGGTGGGAAATGTTAGCAAGGTTAGGTTTTTTTTATTATTTATTGTGGTCTTTTTTCCCCATTCTTGTCCTAATGTTCATTGGAGCAGCTATGCTGTGAGCCCTCTCTGTAAGGACTGCATTCCATACCAGTTTGATAAGATGTAATTCTTAGGCAAAGAAGGCAAAAGGAGAACAAAGACTTATTTTGTTGGATTTGCAGCAAGGCACAAACAGGATGTACAGTATGTAGCACTGTTAAGTAGAAAGCAAAGGCTATGTAATAAGTAAATAAAGCAGTCTCTATATACGTATATGATTACAATGGAGTCATAGAAACAAGGTCAAGAAGACCTAACCTCAGAGATATACATATGTGCTTAGTTTATAGATGCTTAATAATGTGTAACCGTGGTCCCTATAGGTATTTGTTGCCTTAGAGATATCACAGAGGTAGGATGACACCATCTTTATTTAGGCTCATCTACTATACTGTATACTAAGGTTAGCAATACTGCAATAAAGTCAATCTTTGTGCTTGTACTGAGGCCTTTATGTTGTTGGCTGATTTACACATACAGTAATATTACTCAGGTCAGCCCCTCTGCTGTTGCTTCTCACCTTCTGACTTGCCAGATGTTAGTTTGTAAAGTCCAGTGGGTGATTAATAGGTAAAGGGAGAATGAGGGAGTATCTTCTTTTTGTCTGGACAAGACCTGGAAGGATTCCAAGGTGAGAGTTTGAGCCAGCCCACTAGGCTCCATCCATATACCAGTCATCTGCCTTGTGACCTTGAGATTTTACACCAGCAGTGTTGTCATGCCAACTCACATCCCATGCTTAATTGGCAGAAGATAAATAGGAGAAAAATTTGTACACATACCCTCTGAGTCTCTTATCATGGTTGATGGTGGTGAGCATTAGGTGGAGTGACCCCATAAATGGACCTACCACATACAGAAAATATTTTCCATTCATGAGACACATAATGGAAACCTATGGAACTGCTGTGGGGCACTTTCGTGAGAATCTAGCCAGATTTCTACCTACTAGAGGACTACCACTCTATTTTATTTTTCTTTTAGAGGTACCAATTCTAGTTGCCTCCAAAGTATTACTACCCACAACAGTAAAATCAGTCTGTATATGCAGTAAAGCATGCTTGTTATGTTCACTGTGGTGTTAATGCTCTCCATTGTAAAAAGGCTGTTTGATCCCGACTTATCTGATCCTCCCCTTCTTCCAGTGTCCCCCTCTTATCTCCTAATAAGACATATCGTGTGGAGTCACTCTGAACATGCTCAGTTTAGTGTGTACTGCTAGAGAGGTGTTTTTTTTTCTTGGGAGAGTGCATGTGATCAGCACAGGGCCAATCAGCACTGTCCAGACAGGTCAGGGGTCCTAGAGCAGAAAGAAAACTCCTCCTACAAGCTTTAACATGTGCTCTGCTGGACACTGATAGAAGTCACAAGACTGCTCTAACTGCAGATGAGAAAAGGTAATTAGCAGTTTGTATATACTAAAATAATTGCACTTCCATGTTCTTTGTGGGAGACAAGATATAGTGAGTGCAGGGTCCTGCGTTTAGTAACACTTTAAAGGCTAATTCCACTTTCATGGATAATTATTATTATTATTATTATTACATCGAGTTTATATAGCGCCAAAGGGTTTGCTCAGCAATGTAAAATAGAGGGTGGGGACAATACATGAAACCGTACAGCAACAACAAACAGCACACGAGGGGTTAGAGGGCCCTACTCTTTCGAGCTTACAATCTAGGATTATATGCACATCTTAAATGTTCCCCTTTCACTTAAGGGTTTATACTTGCCCTGGGATATAAACAAATTTTTTTTTCCTCAAACCTAATTAGTAATTAATAATTTTCACAAGGTACCCCTCTGAGTTAATATGAGCCCCCTTCCCCTTTATCAAATATCTGGTAAACATTAATGAAACATTACATAATAGATGATGGTTTTTATTTAACTATCTCCTTTTTCCTAATAATGTTATTTTAGACAAAATAAAATTAAAGGGTAAAACCACTTTTGTGGGAAAAAAGTAGAAAATAAAAAAATAATATAGCGTTTACTCTTGCTATACAAGTCATATTTGAATTGAATGTTATTAAAATTTCTTCTTTCTTTTTAATCTGCATTGTTGTAATTTTCTGTAAAATACAGTATGGCAACCTGAAGGCGCTCTGTACACAGATAGTATACAGAACACCAATAATTTCCTGCTTGTGTGATTGGCTTACTGATTTTCCAAGAAGTCTGCACCAAGATACAAGTCAGATTTTTGGCACCCCCTACAACAAAAATTTCATTTTTTGTGAGATACTTCCAAAGGGAAACCATGCCTAAAGGGATGCAGACCCTGACACTTTCCTCAGAACCCTGGAAGTGCAGCAGCTAATTGATAACTATAAAATTATTTCCATACAGATTCACTCTGCACTTGGACACAAAAAAAAACAAATTGCTATTTCTTCAGAATAACAAAAGGTAGGAATCTGCAACAAAGTTTGTTGAAATCTTTGCAATGTACATAGATCACCCAGAGGGGAATGCATTTTTCCTCAATAAAAGTGGAGTTACTTTTTAAATATTAACTTCTGTCAGGTAGATTTTTAGTATAGCGGACTCTGTATGCAGTGTAGTGCAATGTACACTCTCTGCTCTATAAGAAGCAGAGAGTAGAAGTTGGGACATTGTAATTACAGTACACAGGTAAAGAAATCACATCATTGGCTAAAGAAAAAGATTTTGGTCTTGTAGAAGAACAAAATGATATGGTAGAAATGAAGTAATGGCAGGGAGAGCTTACATCTCTGGAGAAAGAAAATTCAGATCTATCATATGGTGCAAGTATGCCATGCATGCTTTTACATTATGGTAAATGCTGCTGCCCCCCCTATCTATTTTAAAGTGATAGAGGCTGTGTATTTGGAATGTAATGTATTTGGCTAATTTGATTGTAAAAAAATGTGTTAGAACATAAAGAAACACAGTAATTTTGTTCATGCATCATGGGATGACTGTCTCTGAAAAGAGCTTCCCCTACCCCCTAATTCTTACCTGTTCTAGACTTCCACATAACTATGCTGTGGCCAGTGTTGAGATCAGCAGTGTTGGTGACCTGGGGGAAAGGTGAAGTCACTTCCCCAGTCACATGATATTGCTCATGTCTCCCAACTGGCTGTATTGCGCCTACCGTCACAGGGAAGCTGGTCAGATAATCTTCCATACCTGAAAGTGTTAGTTATTGCTGACTGCATAGTAGCAAAAAACTGCAGGGGAGCACAGGTAAGGTAGTTATGTGAGGGCTGGTGGTGGGGGGGGGGGGGGGCTTGCATGAACAAAGTGACAGTGAAAGTGACAGCTACACTGTTGTAAAATTAAAAAGTAGTGTAGCCCACTTTTGGAGGGGGGTGGGAGGTATGAGAAATGATCCTCCTCAAACAGGATAGTTCTTTAAACCTGTAGGTAAATAAGAGAAACCAAAACCTTTGCTATATTGAAGAGTGAGTTTGATAAAGTTGGCAGTGCCTCCACCCAAGACACTGTGAAGGAAAGGGGTTCCCTTCCTGGGAAATTAACTAGTAATCTAATCAAAGTAATTGGGACCAGAGGAACTACTGCAAATAACATTAAGCATAAATATGTTAGGACTCTTGCTGGGCCTTTTGCTGATAATACCTGTTTGTACACTGGATATACTGTACATATATCTTTTCTTATATAAAGTTTTTATTATTCCCATACCAGTGTGCATCTACTGTATTTATTTGTACACATATACTTGGGAGATATAGTTATTAATAAAGATACCTCCAGATGAATATTGCAGCTGAGTTGAGTTACGGAGGCCCCTAAAGATGATCACAATGTGGCATCTGTCTTTGTGTCGTAGACCTGAAGACGAGATCAGCTGTGATGGAATGATCTTCCAACTGCTTGGATTGCAGATTCTCTCCAGCAGAAACCCTTGTGTGGCACTAGAACTCAGAGTCAGCCTATCTTACTCTAGTAGTTTCTAATCTGATATGCATCTGTATCTCGAACTACAAAAACTGACTGTCAGATGTCTAAACTTTGCTGATTATTGTGCCCTGAGCTAAAACTAGCTATAAAATTCCAGACCAGAAGGCACAGAGTTAACTAAAATAACAAGTGCTGCAGATAAACTATTGCAATAAACAAGTTTACCCACTAATATACTGGAAGGTGATCACTACCCACCTATCAGCCTAGCTATCTGCCACTGTGCATAACAATAGGACAGAGATACCTCTGTCACAAGGGTTTAGATACACAGTCAAAAAGCTATGGACAGCTGCGGTTAAACTTTTATTAATATTATTATACAGGATTTATATAGCGCCAACAGTTTGCTCAGCGCTTTACAATATAAAGGGAGACAATACAGCAACAATACAGTTCAATACAAGAGGGATAGGAGGGCCCTGCTTCTTGGAGCTTACAATCTAACAGGGAGGAGCTAGTGGTACAAAAGGTAGTAACTGTGGGGGATGGACTGGGAGGAGTAGAAGATTCCATTATTAGCTGAAGGCAGGATAGGCTTCCCTGAAGAGATAGGTTTTCAGAGATCGCCTAAAAGTGAGCAGAGTAGGCAATAGTCTGATAAATTGGGGTACAGAGTTCGGTTTGGAGATTGGTTGATATTTGGAGACAAGATTGGTGATGTAATTTGGGGCAGAGTTATAAATGGCTTTATATGTTATTGTTAATGTTTTGAATTTTATCCGTTGGGCAATGGGAAGCCAGTGGAGGGATTGGCAGAGAGGGGTGGCTGATACAGAACGGTTAGTAAGGTGGATGAGTCTGGCAGCAGTGTTCATGATAGACTGAAGAGGGGATAGCCTGCGATTAGGTAGGCCAATGAGGAGTGAGTTACAATAGTCAAGGCGAGATATAACAAGGGAGTGAATAAGTTGCTTAGTGGTTTCCGAGGTTAGGAACAGCTGTATCTTGGAGATGTTGCAGAGGTGAAGTCTACAAGGTTTGAACAGCGATTGGATTTGGGACTGAAAGGACAGTTGGAAGTCTAGGATTACACCTAGCACCCTGGCATGAGGGGAGGAACTGATGGTTGTGTTATTGATCTTGATGGAGAAGTCAGGGGAGGGGGCACGGGCTGGAGGGAATACTAAAAGCTCAGTTTTGGAAAGATTGAGTTTGAGGAAGTGGAGTAACATCCATGCCGATATGTCGCTTAGTAGGTTAGTAATGCGAGAGGAGACTGAAGGGGTGAGGTGAAGGGTAGAAAGATAGATTTGTGTGTCATCAGCATAGAGATGGTACTTAAAGCCATGGGAGTTTATCAATTGACCAAGGGAGGAGGTGTAGATGGAGAAGAGTAGGGGTCCAAGGATGGAACCTTGAGGTACCCCTACAGAAAGAGGGAGTGAAGAGGAGGAGCCAGAGTTATAGGTAACGCTGAAGGAGCGCTGTGATAGGTAGAAAGAAACTATTAGAACATAGGAATACTTGCCTAAACGTTTCTGCTTCTGGTCTGGGTGAAAAATGCAGAAGCATCTGTGTGTATAAGGTCATGTGGTTCAGTTCTCTCTTTCTACTTCCTGGACACTTTCCTTTATATAATATCATGTTCCTCTAATCAAGGTTTCTGACCAAGTTAGCAGGGACAAGGAAGTACCTGTCTGTAACCACCTAACTCTGTGGTAATTAACCGCTTCCCGACTGCCCTATAGCAGAAATACTGCTACAGGCCGGCATGGGTGCGCAAAATCATGTATGTATACATGATTTTGCATTTCTGGGTAGGGGGCGTGCGCATGCACCCTACTTGCGCCGCCTTTCGTGGCTGAGGCTGTTTTTCCCTGTAAAGAAAAAATATTATACTTTAGCCCCACAGTGCCAGTCTTCCCTCTCTTCAGCTGCTACAGTGCTTGGAGAATCCTCTTTGTCCAACTTGTGTTAAATTTCTTCTTGCCGATTGCTGCAGCCCTTTAATCACTCAGAATATTTATATACTAAATATGTTTTTGCCATCCAATTTTATTTTCAGTAGTGATCAAAATAGTGATTGAAACTAAATTCATATTACAGAGCCAATTTCAGATTACTTGTTCTAAAATGTACAATAATGGACACTCCCAGTATGTAATTAGCATAGATTGCAGCTTGCACAATGCCTTTATCTGCTGAGAAGAATCAAAGAGGATGGAACTATAATCATGTTATCCTGGTGACTGTAATAAGTAAACAAATCAGAAAAAAGAAAACTTGCTTAGAAGGTTCATCAAAAGATGTCAAACATCATTCATTTCCCAGAACAAAGCTCTCCAATGCAGTGTATATTGAGACAATTCACAAATGTGATATTTAAACATCTATAATTTAGGTGTCTGTGAGAGCCACTAGTCTTGATATAGTGAAACCAAGTTACTGAACTTAAGAAAAATGTGTGAATGGATGAAAATATGTTTAAGTAGACACCGTATTGTTATCTGTAATTACACTTAACAACAAATATTTTCAAATGTTTGCTTCCTGAAAAACATTCAATAATTATGATAGACCCCTTCAAACTGAACACAAAAATAATTTCACAGTGACTGTGTTACATAGGAATCTTGAGAAATATGAATTTAACTTTTAATGACTACGATTTATATAATCACATTATGTTTCCAGCACATTGCATGAAATCAACAGGGATAAATGCATTTTGCTGCTGATTTTCATTTTTACTCCAAAGCAGCTCACTTAAAATGTTACTAAACAAACAACAGAAAAATCAGCTGTAAAGCATGCTTGTTATACTCACTGTGGAACCTAAGGGGTTAATCCTCTGCATTGTTTACAAATGTTGTTTGATCCTGACTTCTCTGATCCTCCCCTTCTTCCAGTGTCCCCCTCGTATCTCCTGATAAGACATATTGTGTGGAGACCCTCTGCACATGCTCAGTTTAGTGTGTATTGCTAGAAAGGTTTTTATTTTTTTGGGGAGAGTGCATGGGATCAGCACAGAACCAATCAGCACTGTCCAGACAGAGGTCAGTGGTTCTGCATCCTCCTAGAGCAGAAAGAAAACTCCTACAAGCTTTAACATGTGCTCTGCTGGACATTGATAGAAGTCACAAGACTGCTATATATCGCTGATGCGAAAAGGTATTTAGCAATTTATATTTACTAAAATAATTGCATTTCCATGTTCTGTGTACTGTGGGAGACCAGATATAGTGGATGCAGGGTCCTGGATTTAGTAACAATTTAGGTATCCATTGATAGTCAGGCAGCATTGACAGATTCAAGTTGTCCTGATACTGGTTTTCCATTGTTACAATGTCCTGGTGAAATCTTCCATCATGTTTGTTGCTGACTGCTCCTACATTTTTGGATAGGCAGTCCAAGTGCACAGAAAATTAATCTTCAGTGACATGACATGGTCTTGTATGCTGTAAGATGTCTGTCAATCAACTGAATGTAGTTTGGTGCTCAGTAGTGGCCCAGAAAATTTTCAATGACATCCTTGAATGGTCTCCAGGTGATCTTCTCTAGCTCTGCCTACAGATCTTCAAACCACTTGTGTCACTGTTGATGTACAGTATGTGATCTACTAATGATCTACTAACTGCTAAAACCAACGGCCACTGTTCAATACTCTTACTACTTGACCTCTCCACAGCTTTTGATACGGTTGACCATCCCCTCCTCCTCAAAAAACTACACTCACTTGGCCTCAGAGACTACGCTCTCTCCTGGTTCTCCTCCTATCTATCGCAGCGCTCCTTCAGTGTTAACTATAACGCTGCCAGCTCTTCTTCCCTCCCTCTCTCTGTAGGGGTCCCTCAAGGTTCTGTCCTTGGACCTCTTCTCTTCTCCATCTACACCTCCTCCCTTGGTCAATTCATAAACTCCCATGGCTTCAACTACCATCTCTATGCTGATGACACGCAAATCTATCTGTCTAACCCTCACCTCACCCCTTCAGTCTCCACTCGCATTACTAGCCTACTAAGTGACATATCTGCTTGGATGCCACTTTACTTCCTCAAACTCAATCTTTCCAACACTGAGCTCTTCGTATTCCCCCCAGCCCGTGCCACCTCCACTGACTTCACCATCAAGATCGATAACACCATCATCAGTCCCTCCCCTCATGCCAGTGTACTAGGTGTAATCCTAGACTCCCATCTGTCCTTCCAGCCCCAGATCCAATCGCTGACAAAATCATGTAGACTTCACCTCCGCAACATCTCCAAGATACGACCGTTCCTAACCCCCGGAAACCACTAAGCAACTTATTCACTCCCTCGACTGTTGTAACTCCCTCCTCATTGGCCTACCTCATCACAGGCTATCCCCACTTCAGTTTATCATGAATGCTGCTGCCAGACTCATCCATCTTACTAACTGTTCTGTATCTGCCACCCCCTCTGCCAATCCCTCCGCAGGCTTCCAGTTGCCCAATGAATAAAATTCAAAACACCAACACTGACATATAAATCCGTTCATAACACTGCCCCAAACTACATCACCGATCTTGTCTCTAAATATCACCCAAACCGTACTCTCCGCTCCTCACAAGACCTCCTACTCTCTAGCTCCCTTGTCTCCTCCTCCCATGCTCTGCTCCAGGACTTCTCCAGGGCTTCCCCCATCCTCTGGAACTCCCTACCCCAATTTATCAGATTATCACCTACTCTGCTGACTTATAGGCGATCACTGAAAACCTATCTCTTCAGGGAAGCTTTTCCCACCCTCTGCTAATACTGGAATCCTCTACTCTTCCAACCACTAAATCCCCCACAGTTTTTAGCTATTGTACCACTAACCCCTCCCTATTAGATTGTAAGCTCCAAGAAGCAGGACCCTCAAATCCCTCTTGTATTGAACTGTATTGTTACTGTATTGTCTCCCACTATAATGTAAAGTGCTGAGCAAATTGTTGGCGCTATATAAATCCTGTATAATAATAATAATGATCTGTGAACCAACAAAAATACCTTCCTTAATCTTTGAATCAGCTGTTCTTTGAAACCTCTTTCTAAAATAACAAAAAACCTTCACCTTCCTTCATCATTTTCACACAATTTTTTATCAGAGTTTTATGTGTAACAGTGGGAAAAAGGTATTTGTCCAGTCAGCAAGTGTGCCACTTTTTTTGTTCTAGAACCAAAATTCTTTACACAGATGGAATTGTCTTTTTCTGAATGGCCAATGTACCTCACTTATGGATCCTACAGAAGGGACATTTCCAAAGTACTAAAGCGGTAGTAAACCACAGCTTGAGAGAAAAAAAAATCCCCTGAATGCTAATGTCATAATGTCCTAGTATGCATCGCATACTAGCACATTATGCAGGACTTACCTTAAAATGAAGCCCTCCAGCGGCGCATTGTCCCCGTTGCAGAAGCTTCCATCTTCACTCTGTCTTCCGTCCCAGTTCGCAAGTCCTGGCCGCCTGACTGGCCAGTCTCGGGACATGGCACAGTGGTCTGAAGGAACGGCCTTCAGAGCACATGCTCCAGCAGACAAAGAGCAAATATTTCCTAAACGGTGCACGTTTAGGAGGTAATCATTTTACCTTCAGTAAGCTTTATTGTAAGCTTACCTGTAGGTAAAAGATACAAAAGTGGGTTTACTTCCACTTTGCTTTACAGTGAAATTAATACATGTGTTTTTGATTTGCTTACCATTTTGCACAAGTAAACAGCTGCCTGACTGTTTTTGTTAGGACTCCAGCTTGAATAAGTTGCTATTTTTTTTTAAACCGTTGTGCTACATAAGTTTGATTCAAGTTGGTAACTTGCCTTTAAATTTAGCTGCAGAGTTAATATAAGAGGATCTCATCCTATATTTATGAAGCTATTGATTTAGAGGAAGGCAAACACAAAATTCTTAGCGTAAGATTTGCAAATTACATCCCACATGGGAAAAATAAATTTCTTCATGACTCCAGCAAGAGCTATGAGATCCCTATGATCAATGAGGGCTGTGACGCTCAGGATAATGAAACATTTTCTGGATCAATTCAGTGAAAATTGGAAGTATAATCTAAATCTTTTTTGGAATTGTATTTGATTATTTTATTGGTAATACATTACAATATATAATGAAATATTATTTGGTTTTATATATATATATATATATATAAATAATGAAGATGCCACCAGGTCATCAGCACTATCTGGAAACATGTTTGGAAGATCTCCTTCCAGTTTCAGAATGGTTGTGACACATTTGGAGCTCCACTAAAGCCAAAGTTCTGCTGTAAGAAAAATTAATAATAGCGCCTATGGTCAAAATTATATAACTTACTAATAGTGTACCAGCTGCAAAAAATCACCATATATAAAGTGTACCAATAAATAAATAATTTGCGCTAGTAAATGTGTATAAATATATAAATGTATATAAAGAAATCATCAAATCATAAGTCCAGAAAAAAATATATATATGCCAATACCACAAAAAAATATAAAAAAACTTTTAAGTGCAAAAAACTTTTGTGCAAAAAAAGTGTCTAAATATGAAAAAATTTCACCAAAAAACCTTGATAATATAATGGCAGATCATCCATAAATATATCTTCAGAAACGGAAACTCTGCAACACACCGATCCTCATCGATCGAAATAACAGGATGAAAAACTTTATAGTTAATCGAAAATCCACTTCTCCAATAGATAAAGGACCACCTTCAAACGTATCCATGGGGGGAAATGCCAAACACTCGAGAGAAACAGAAAGACTTCATGGTGCAATATTATAAAAACCAATTCCTTTATTAGGTACTCATTGCACTTACTCAAGAGGTGTCCCAGCCGACACCAGCATCAACAGCATAACAGCAATAACATAAACGAGCCTGGCTACTCAGCACATGCGCAGTAGCTGGCAGCCAAAAAACGTAATGACGTCACATCAATCAAGCTCCGCCCTACGCGTTTCGTCATCGACGTCCTCAAGGAGCGGATAGATGTGAGACGTCTCAACCTCCTTAAATATTCACTCACAGGAAACGAACAGCTGACATCAATGGGGAATCAAGCAAAAGCAAGCCGCCCCACAGATGACAGGAGTCCACATCCTGTTATTTCGATCGATGAGGATCGGTGTGTTGCAGAGTTTCCGTTTCTGAAGATATATTTATGGATGATCTGCCATTATATTATCAAGGTTTTTTGGTAAAGTTCTGCTGTCCCTTGAGTTGTTCATATATTCTTATGGATATCCTTATAGAAGATGCAGGACAGATGAACACTGTTTACTACATTCTCTTCAGGATTGTTCAAATTAGGAAAATGAAAAAGCACTCTTTAAACAGTACAGTAGTCTCCTGTAAAAGTGAGAGTGTGAGCAGTGCAGTACAATATCAGAATTGATTATATCAAGCTGTTCCAACATTAGATATAGATAACTTCTGTGTCAATGCTACAGTTTCTAGTGGTCCTATCAGTTTCTGCCAGAGCAGATAATATCAGATGGCATAGGTGCCTCAGGTTTCAGCCAAGCTCACTGTCTGTCCCAGCAGGCCTGTGAGTTTAAGAGAATGAAAAAAATAAAAATCAGGGCTATAAACAGAGAGCATATTTTACTGTAACATCTGCAACTTCATTGTGATTTATTTAAAAAAAGGACCAGGGTTCACTTGGCAAGGCGGCATTCTTATTTTACAAAGAGTGTATTCTTATAGTTCCGGAAGTAAAGAGAAGTGCACACTTTAACCACTTTGCCTCTCACACCTGTTTACCTCCTATGGACCTAACTTTGTCTTGACTTAAAGTTATTACTAAACCCAGGACCCTGCAATCACTATATCTGGTCTCCCACAGTACACACAACATGGAAATGCAATTATTTTAGTAAATATAAACTGCTAAATACCTCTTCTCATCAGCGGTATATAGCAGTTTTGTGACTTCTATCAGTGTCCAGCAGTGCACTGGTTAAAGCATGTAGGAGGAGTTTTCATTCTCCCCTGACTGTCCTATGAGGCTACAGGAACCCTGACTTTCTGTCTGTACAGCGCTGTTTAGCCCTGTGCTGATCACATGCACTCTCCCAGGAAAAAACTATCAAAAAAACTATCTAGCAACACACACCAAACTGAGCATGTGCAGCTTTTCCCCAAGGCTCTGTTCTCTCAGCAGATGACTTGGGAGCTGTGGAAGGAGGAGAGGATTGGAGAAGACAGGATCAAATGTCCTTTTACACAATGTACACGATTAACCCCTTGGGTTCTGTAGTGAGTATAACAAACATGCTTTACTGCATAAACAGACTAATTTTACTGTTGGGGGTTTAGTAACACTTTAAGATAAAAGCGTAATACATACATTGTTTTTTCTTAATGACAAACAAGGCTTTCTTTTCTTATATATTGTCTTGCAACAATGATTTTTTTTTTCTGTAATCCTTAAATAATTAAACGTAACAAAACATACATTCTTTGTTGAGCAGTGTTAGTTTAAAAACAAATAGTGGTACAGCACATACAAATAGCAGATATTGGTATGTAATTTGTCCTGTTTAAAATGACACTAAAATTATGATTCTAGTACAAAGCATTGCAAAGTTATTTACAAATGAAGAGAGGTGTTTTTTTTTTTTTTTCAATTTTGCACTATTTAAAATATGAAATGTGCAAATATATGGTAAAGGTGTAAAATATTAACAAACAAAACACACAAAAACAATAAAAATGTTTAAATATTAATAAAATAGAAGCAAGAAAAAAATAAATCAGCAGGAAAATAATAATTGAATGGCGAAGAAGAATAAGGAGTTAATTAGGGCTGATTAGACTAAACTAAGGATTGCTGAGTACTGGGACAGTGGAGGTCCTGGCAGCAGTGCAGAAGGACTGGACGTGTTACACATGCCCTGTGTTCAGTGATGAAATTGTTTTGGGCATGAGTCTGCAACTGGTTAAAGTACAACTAAAGGCAAAACTTTGTTTTTAATTTTGGATAGAGTGGAGAGGGATTAGAACATCTGTCAGTTTTTACTGCTGTCTGTATCCCTCTTAACCGCTTTTCCGCCACCCTATAGTAGATATACTGTTACAGGGCAGCAGGGGTGAGCAAATTTACGTATATATATGTGATTTTGCATTTCCAGGTAGCGGGCGCATGCACTACCCGCACTACTACTTGCAGCCTCGGCTGTCAATCACCGGGTCCAGGCTGGTGATTACTGAGCATTACTGACAGAGGGAAATAACTGTATGTAAACAATACCATTCTCTCCCTTGTCAGCTCCTGCACACTGCTTTGTATGGTTCTGCATGGGGTTGGTTTAATTGAAACATGTTGCACCCTGAATATGGGTGTAACATTACGAAAAGTGAACTTTACTGTCGTTTAAAAATATTTAAAAATTTCTTTTGCTTTTAAGATTACATTTTGGAATAAATCTAATTTCCCTAATGAAAACAACATACACTGTTAGAAATTTGTTCACTCAAGAAACATTTTCCACCCTGCACCTTCAAAATTAATTTTTTGCTATGGTTGAAAACAAATATCGATTTGACCCCACTAACGATTTGAAAATCCAATGAACATTCCTAAAAGAAAATTTTTAAATGAAATTCTACTAATGTATAGCAATCTTGAGGCTGACCATACACTAGTAGATTTTCCTACAAACATTCATGAGAATTTTTAGAGGAAAATTCAGTACATTCAACAGCTGGACAAATACCTCAAAATTGGTACTTCAGGTACTTCAAAATTGTATGTGTTTTTAAAATCTGATTTTGTAATGAAAGGACTTTACTGAATGAAAATCACATACACTTTTTGAAATTCATTGCTCTTTTGAATGTTCATTTCACTAAGGTTGAAAACTAATGTCAATTCGACCCTAATAATGATTTGAAATTTGAATTAACATTTGATGCAACCAAAATTATACTAGCGTATAGTCAGCTTAAGTAAATTCACTTTGCAGTGTGAATACTCTTTATTCCATACATCTGTTTTCATTCATTCTCTTTCGCTTTCTTGACTGATTGATATATATATATATATATATATATATATATATATTTATCAAATGCACATATTCGCCAGCTCAATAGCATCAAATTGTTACTGAAGAATGATCACAGGACATAGTGGAACATCTTGGAGCTGCTCAGGACCCCTTCATTAGGCATGTGAGATGTGTGACTAGCAGGGCTTTTCCTGTTTCCATTGGATACATATTCCAGGAGACACAGCGGGCAGAATGCATGTCATTCACCTAGGCAGGTAACAAGCATGGGGGGGGGGGTGGGACAGACCTTTTTTTACGAATAAAGGTAAATAAACAAAAAAGAGGTGTATTCTTTGTGTAGAGGAGGGAGCTTAACTTATTTTAATAATTTGGAACTGACAAAAATAATTGTCATCCAGCACTGTTACAGTATGTATTTAAAGCAAATGCAAATGGCATTGATGGGACCCATAATCTATTATTTTATTGCAAAACCTTCTGAGGCAGTCACTGTAAGCAAGCGATTTCTGTTACTCTCAATGAGACTTCTGCAACTGCTAACAGGTAGTTTGATCCACTCTTCTTGAGCAAATGGCCTTAGCTCTCAAGTTTGAAGGGCGTCTTCTCCACACATCTAGTTTAAAGGATAAGTTAACTTTTTTGTAAGATGTTACATTTTACACCCATATTCATGTTACTGTAGCATCAGGACCCGCATCTGCCCCCCCCCCCCGATCCCCTGTTGTGAATTCATTCACAGAGTTCTGTGAATAGGAAACTACAAGTACCGACACCCTTTGCGGCTGTCCGCTTGTAGTTCTCAATGAACTACCATGGCGCGCTGTTCAGCTCTCTGGTAGTTCATTAATTCTTTCTGTAAAATTGCCTGCCCATACGGTACACAGGCAGACAACTTACATTGCGATTCTGTAGAAGTCCTGAATGGAACCCATGATCTGCTGATGCAATGCTTTTACTCATAGTTTTCCACTAGATACCAGCATCTATGGTCAGCCTTCTTTTGCTTGCTGATAAAAAGGAAAGGAGCTGAGCTTATTAATAGTGGGTGTTTCAGAATAAAACTATGTTTGTTGCTCTGTATACAGCCAAACAGAACAGGATGTTTTTAATTGTGTATGTCACACTCAAAGATACAGTGGACTGAATCAGTGAAATAAATCTTCAAAGGGTTGCATAAATATTTACTGAGAGACTTGCTGACTTCTTTCCAGACCATAGCATTTTGGTAATTGACATTTCTAGAAATTGAGTAGCAGTTGAGGACCTCAGAGAGGGAATGTGAGAACCAGTTTGTTATTCAAAACACTCCAGTATGACAAGCATGCTGCATAGTCTTCCAAATGGTTTAATTCTGGATCACACGGATGCAAATTATCATGCAACTTGATATGACTTGCGACACATAAATTCTCATGACAAGTCAAAACACATAAAATGTAATGGATGCCGTCTTAATCAATACAACTAAAGTCAATGCTCCTTCACTACTTTTCTGCATTTTTGATGCAACTTCAGTGGCACAGACTGCAACATGACTTTGATGTGACAGTAACTGACTTTAGAGGGTTTTTAACAAAGTTGCACTGGATGTCGCACAGCTTTCAAGATGTTTGAACTGAGCCTTAATGTACAATGGAAGAATCTATCTCTATCCAAACAAAAAAAAGTTTTGTCTCAGCATACACGTTAAAAAGAGTATGTAAACCTAAAATTTCATATTCCTGATACAGTATATGCCTGCTGTATCTTGCCCTATTTGTATTGCTTCCTTTGTTTGAATTGCTTGGTGTTCCTGCCAGTCCCTCTGCTTTCAGTGTGGTCCGTTGTCTACCTGTTTTGGGGCGAACTTAGTGTGCTCTCCTCCGATGATCAGATTTTGTTTCTATTTTAAACTGAATGGCTTGGTTAGTAGAGGATTTGGTACTAAACTGATAAATGATAGATAAGATTTAGCAAAGAGAGAGGGCAGTGCTTCTTGCTGACATGGACAGAAATCTAGATCTGTTATACAACTCTGATTCCTCTCCAGGCACAAACAAATTGATCTGAAGTGAGACACATATAACTTGACCAACACGCTTAAAAAGCAGATCTAGGTAACAAGGGAAACTAGTCAGTGAGCCTCAGGTCTGTTCCGCAAACGTGATACCCATGCTTGAATTAAAAATGAATGTATCCTAATCTGAGTTCTTTAATCCAAAATAAATCTAAGGTCCCTTTTTTAGCATGCATAAAATAATTTCAATTGTTACAATTACTCTGGCAAATAGTATTCCTCCATTCCCTTATGCATAGTATATGCAGTCTTAATGTATCCTTCAAAAGATGTTGCTAGAGTAAACTAGATTATTGACATTTTCTAATGTGAAACAGTGTTAGTTTTTCTTCAAGTGCTGTGTGTGCTAAGCAATCCCTTGAATACCTTGTTATGATTGTAAAAGTGCTGCATTTACTGTACAATCAGTAGTGTAGTTCTCTGAAATAGGATGAAATGAAACATTTTATTTTTTATTTTCAAATATGCTCTAGAAAAGTGTTTTGGTATCAAGTTAGCTTCAATTCCCTCACTTTGGCGAGGGTTTATCTGACATTTATAACTGCAAAATACACTAGCATGTCTGTTTCTAGTCATATTCCACCTGATTTTTTGGTAAGCATCTGAAAATTTCTAAAGAAAATTGGCAGGCATTCAGATTTTTTTTTTTTTTTACAAATGGTAATAGCATTAATCCTTTTGCTGTACATACTTCAAAAAATACTGAAGTCATGATAGAGAATCAAAGTACTTTTGGAAGTACATCGGTCATTGTAGAGAAAACATATCACTAAACCTTTGTCTTAACAGAAAAATGATTTGCTTAGGTATAGCAAGTTTTTTCCAACATGAGGTTGGGGACTGATGTGAATGTAAAATATATATGTAAAGTGCTGCGTAAATTGACGGCGCTATATAAGTATCTGTAATAATAAGAATATCACACCGTATTATTTGTTTGATTACTGGATGCTCCGTTATTAAACTGTTACTATACAACAGTAAACTCAGTCTGTATATGCAGTAAAGCATGCTTGTTTTACTCACTGTGGAACCTAAGGGGTTAATTATCTGCATTGTGTAAAAAGGTTTGATCCTGTCTTCTCTGATCCTTCCCTTTTTCCACAGTCCCCAATCCATCTGCTAATAGTACAGAGCCCCAAGATGCACTATGCACATGCTCAATTTGGTGTGTATTGCTTGTATTGCTAGAGAGTTTTTTTTTTTTTTTTTTTGGGAGGGTGCATGTGATCGGCCCAGGGCCAGTGAGCACTGTCCAAACAGAGGATCAGGGGTCATGCAACCTCATAGGACAGGCAGAGGAGAATGAAAACTCCTCATACAAGCTTTTACCACTGCTCCGCTGGACACTGATAGAAGTCACAAGACTGCTATATACTGTTGATGAGAAAAGGTATTTAGCAGATTGTATATACTAAAATAATTGCATTTCCATATTCTGTGTACTGTGGGAGACCAGATATAGTAAATTCAGGGTCCTGTGTTTAGTAACATTTTAAGTTATTGTCTGCCAAATTATAGAAGTGATGATGGCCAGTAGAGTAGATAATATACAGTTTATGAATGATGGCACACCAACGCATCTGCTATTGTCCTTCACTGAATATGTCTACTCAGCAATTTATGCTGACAGTATTAAACCAGAAGCAGCAGCATGTTATATTGTGTTGATGAATCAAGTGTTTAGTCTATCTTTCAATTTTCATTTTATAGCAGTGTAAAATATAACAAAAGCATATTCATACTTTTTGTTGTGTTTGTGTTAATTTCCTTTTCTAGTACTCCCTTTCTTATATTCCTTAACCTTCTGTAGGCAGTGTTCTGTTTTTATGTTCTGCAACTGTAAAGGTACGTTCCCTTTGATGTTCTTGAAACCTTTCATCTTCTCATATCCCAACATCCCTTCACATGTTTGAGGATGAACCACTTTGTTCAAATGGTTTATACTCTTAAAAGTACAGTATTCATAAACGTACATCATACATTTTTATCCCCGTGTTTTATTTTTCTTTTCCATATAGCTATGCATGTTATTAAACGGGAGTAATGCAGAGTGGGTGCATTGGTGTTTATAGAAAAAAAAACCTCTGATAACTGACTCCAGCCACAACACACTGGGGGAGATCTACTAAAACTGGAGCATTCAGAATCTGGTGCAGGTGTGCATGGTAACTAATCATCTTCTAAGTTCAGCTTGTTCTATTAAGCTTTGACAATAAAACCTGAAAGCTGATTGGTTTCTATGCAGAGCTGGACCAGGTTTTGCATGCTGCGGTTTTAGTAACTCCCCTTCTTTGTCTCAAGTTTCTCCACTGAGTAATCTTTCACCGAAGCTCAGAAGATGATGACCCCAAAACTGAAAGTCACTCATGGAAAGTGACTGCTTTTGCATAACTCATGACTTCAAACACTGCTGAGCTCTCAGCAACACCTAGCTGACCATATCAGCAGCAGACGTGTGGCTCTCATCTACAGGCTGATTTGATTATACTGTGACCTGCCATACCAGCTGTCCATGATTTATGGACACTAAAACTTCTCCCTACTAGGGCAGATTACAAAAGCTCTGACAAACAGCCTAAACTGAAGGGTCTTTACACTGGAAGAAGGGACAAACTAGCCTAAACAGAAGGGTCTTTGCACTGGAAGGAGAAAAGACTGTTTTGATTCAGCAGGTTAACACTTTGGAAAGAGCTCAAACAACTACTAACACAAAACAATTTCATCTAAACTACTACTTGAATATCTAAAATGCAACAGGCAAAACAACAGAATTCAGGCAAATACCTTCAGCCACTGGACATATCTGCATTCAATATTGACATGGATATTCAGTAATACACTGGACAGAGTGCCTTACACAGAAATTTCTATTGACTGGGTACACAGAACCCTAGAACTGCAGGTACTCCGTTTCCTAGAAATGTACTCACATTAATATACCCTCAGGGAAAAAAAGACTCAAAATATGTTGTAGAGGCTCATTTAAATTTGTTGACACGCAAATCCAACTATTCCCAAACATTTTAGAAGGATGCCTCCAATTGCTTGGTTTCTCTACAATTCACTGAAAGACCAAATACTAATAGGTGACAACTTCAATACAGTAGATATTGGTAACACCAATTTTCATTGAAATATAATGGTTTTACATTCATATCCTGGTATTTATTAAAATTCCTATTTAAACCTTTTATTGCTCAGCCTGACCTTTAGCGTTAATAGCAAAGAAGTGATGTTGTGTTCTATGGCTCGAAAGATGTTCTGTATTCTGCTCCCCCATTTCACACATTGCTTATGTAGGATTCCAGAAACAATTTCCCCTTCCTACTGGATGGAAGACTTAAGCCTAGTACACACGATCAGAAAATACAAAAAATACAACTTTTGAAGTGATTTTATGATAATCTGTTCGTACACTGCTTTCGTCCAAAATTATTCGAAAGGACAAGCATGAACGTTTTCCTTGTACGATACCAGATCATATGATTTTTGTTTAACCAGCACAGGTTTTGTCCGAAAATACAATACAAGTAAAATATAATACATTACAACACTTTAAAATTTTTACAAGAATTTTGGTAAGTTTAGTAACTTCACTTTCGGTATGAGACTAGCATGCAAAAAAATAGGGACAATCATTTGTCTGATATTCTCATCATGAGTACAGGCCTTAAGCTGACTTCTTTTTACCCTGGTGAACCTGGTAGTCTGTGGAAGACATGACTCATGAGTCGTGGATAATTAAACCAAACATATCACTGTTAATTACTCTTATTACTGTTTTTTTCATTGTTCTAGTTTGATTCCAGCCCAGAGTCTTGAAATCTGGAGTGCTTCCCACAAACTCTGTTCTGTGACATACATAGATTGGGTTTCTGGATGCAGTCACAAGCTTTACCACTTTGGCAGACCACGTATTGTTTTCAAAGAGCGGTGCAGAGGAATGTAACCACTCTTTCCATCCTAGTCCTCATATTATATTGCTATAAAAACCCATAGCAGTTTTGATAACAGGGCCCTCCATCAATGAAAACCAAATCAAACTCAACCCGGTATATCATAAACCACCATACATGTCATTCAAGTCGGCACACATTGGGGTTAATTTTACTAAACCTGTAGAGTGCAAAATCTGGTACAGCTCTGCATAGAAATCAATCAGCTTCCTGTTTTTTTTGTCAAAGATTAAACAAGATGAAGTTAAAAGCTGATTGGCTATAATTCACAGCTGTACCAGATTTTGCACTCTCCAGTTTTAGTAAATCAACCTCATTGTGTATTCAGTAAATTGATAAATAAACTTAGCATTGCTAAGCTTAAAAAAATATAAGCTGCAACAATGTGAAAAAAACTAATTAAACTAGTACCAAACCATAATCCTTCTTGCACATTAGTAGCTATTTCTAATTAAACATTTGCGTGCATATGGCATATTGTCAGTAAATGTTTATTCACAAATGTTAACAGCTTAACAATGCGGGATAATTAATTTTATAAGGCTAAACTGCATCATGTAAATGCTCAAAGGTAATATGGGCAGAAAAATTGAAACAAGACAAAGAGTCAGTAACCTGAATTAACAAACTTTAGACGAATGCAAATACTGCTGTTGCACTGTTTCTATATAATTTTTTTAATGGAATCACTACAAAATGCATTGAACCGTCAATGACATGCCATTGAATATGGGTTTTTATAGCAATATAATATGAGGACTAGGATGGAAATAACAAAGAATTAAAAAAGGAAATAAAAGGAATCAAGTGTAAAGTAAATGTTTCTTTTTTTAATTTGTGTTAAATTGAGTGACAATTCACTGGTTGCAATTGGTCTTAGGATTTGAGCAGTGCATGAAATTGTAGGGTGGTTCTTTAATACACTGCTGTAATTTACATTTTATTTGTTACATTGATAGTTTAAAAAAAAAAAAAAACTGAAATAAATATGTGTTGTTAAATGTTATTAAAGCATACATTACCACAATATTCCATGTGCTGTGAGTATATCTGTGTATACTTAGCAAGGCAAAAGCTGGTGTATTAAAATGACTAAAGTTTAGGATCTCTTTTGGGAATGTCTCAGTGGAAACCTAGTTTTGGGATTTCTTCTATATCCACAACAGAAAGGGAACGCTCATTTCCCAGATTTCAAACACATTTTGGCTATAGATACACTTAAGTAAGGCAAAAGCAAATGTAAATGTTGTAAGTTTCCCTGAGCTAATTAAAATGTGGTTTCTATCATCACTTCTCTGATTTATTGAATGTGTCCCTAATCAACATGCTGGCAGCCAGGCCAGTGGCAGAGATCATGTTGCCAGCTGTGTGATTGGTAGCCAAAAGGAAGGCACAAATTACATGGATCTCAATGTTCATATCAAAATGTCAGACTAAAGGGAACCTGCCTTGTTGCAATAGTTGGTACAGTTTCTTAGATTGTTTTTGTGCACTTAGGGAGCCCAAAATTTTAGACTCATGGTATATAGAGGGCCTAAATTCTGCTTTAGAGCTTTGCATGCAACCACTTTTCCATAGTTCTATTCAGATGCATCAATGGCTATTAGAGGAACTTGCATTGGATTGTGGAATAATTGGGTTGGATATTAGAGATGAGAATTGAAGTAGAGGTTAAGGCCTTATTGTAGTGTGCATCCAATATCTGTAATAGTAATGACAGTTGGAGGCACCGCAAGGTGCCTGCACTTAGTAAGTAGAATTCATTTATAATATGTTGGAAACCTGTCAAAAAAGGTGAAGGTTAAAGTGAGCAGAAGTAGTGGTCTGGATAAATCCGGCAACTCACATCTTCAAAGGAACCACATGAATCCAACACTTGTGACACTTGTGACAGCATAAGGAGTGCCACGGAGTATGAAATCCACTATATAACAAAAACTGTCCACAACCTCAGTGGAGTTAGTCATGAAAAAAGTGCATTTATTGACCAAAGATGGTCATAGGAAATTAGCATATAAAAACAATTGTGCAGATCATCACAAACTTGCTGGAATTTCCTGAGGTGCCTTAGATGACTCATGTCCCAAAGTTACAATGTTACAAAGTGAATTGCTGCTTATTTGGATGGTACAGCTCCGGCCATGCTATGATTGCCATTTCCTGTCAGATTACCTGAACAAGGGGCATACCCTGAAACATGTAGTCTTCCACAGCAACTGTCTTTTTCATTTCTCCCTCTGTGCCAACTGGATTTCCAGCCTGTTATCCTTCAGCTTCCTGACTCCCTGTTAGGCTTCTCGACAGGACCATGACGTCACATCTGATTCGACGGTTCAGCCATTCCTGTACTGTGGGCTTCATCCTCTGTTCATCCAAGGCTGTTTCCTTTTTGCCCACACTGTCTTCCATCCATGCTGGCTTCCTGCCAGACTTGTGATGCATTTCCTGTGTGACTTTGGCACCTTCCGAAACACTCCTGGTGTCCCCATGCATGTAATCACAGCATGGCTGGCATTGTACCATCCAAATAAGTGGAAATTCACTTTGTTACCAGGACAAGAGTCATCTAAGGCACCTCATGTAATTTTAGTTAGTTTGTGATGATATGCACAAGTGTTTTTTATGCTAATTTCCTATGGCCACCTTTGGACAATAATAAGTGCACTTTTTTCTTGACTAACTCCACTGAGCTTGTGGACAGTTTTTGGTATATAGTGGAATTCATACTCCTTGATTCTCCTTATACCGTCTCTAGAATTTGTTTATGCTTGCTTTTTTTTTTCTTTTTAGTCATTAGTATCTCATTACAGAAATACGTATTGGGTGCATTTATTGAGTGTCAAGATTGTGAGAGCTACAGTAGACTGAAGTCAAGGACATCAGTTGATTGTACCCAAAGTGCTAACGATAAAGAAATGTACATGGCAAGCACCTCCTGGTGCTGTCTTTCGATTTTAGAATGTAGCTGAAACTGGAACTTACCATAAGTACCATATTAAAGCCCCCACCCCTCCTGCTTGATTGGAGTGGTCTGTGTTTAAAACTGGTCATAGACAGCTCTAATTTATGGCCAAATTTTGTCCCTGATAGCATCACCCAGCTCAACAAACTTCAAATGAAAAATAAAAGGAAACAAATAGAAAATTGTCAGCTGAATAGTAACTGCATTTATCAGCATCTGACAGTCACTGTCAGGGTATCCAGACAGCCACGGGCTCTGCAATTGTCTGAATACAATAGCTGGCAGGGAAGATTCCTCCATCCACACTGTGTATCATGAAATCTATGCATTTATGGCTATATAATATTGCCCTGTATTTTGATGTTGTAGCTTTGGTGCCAAGATTCTGCCTAGTAGATCTTGGTACAAATGTCACTGATTCCAAATAAAGGGCAATCTTAGAAACAGACCACTCAAAATTATATCTCACATTTCTTTGAATTGTCTTTGGTTGTGAGTGCAAAGGGGTTGATTACACAAATTAAAATTATATATATGTATTACTGAACAAATAATGGTAGGTCTGAACGAAGAGGTTCACTAGTAAATCCAAACATATATACTCTGCATACCTAACTAAAGTCGCAAGTTAACACCAAAGATGTATACAAGTATATTACATTTAATAAAACAATAAAAGTAACATGAATAAAAATTATTTACCTGATAATCCATAGACTGGTGGGCACATTTGGCAGTGGTTAAAAATATTAACACAAATATCAGTGCTAAATGATGTTACCTTATTCCTTCATCGTTTACCTTTTTTCCTGTATAGTTTGATATGTAAGCCCATTAATCATATAATTCTGCTGCTGTCAGATCTGGTTTTCCCACATGCTGTGTCCATAAGTCACATTATGTTTTGCAGGCTGTGTTTAAATACATGCTTGGCATTGTTTATACATTTAAGCAGAAAGCTGTAAAACCAGCACAGATTGTGTGTCAGATGCTTGAGAACATTAAATACTGTTCATCACAGCTTATGTATGTTTCAGTTGTATACACATTTACCTGCAAAATGCATCACTCCTTGTGTATACATTTACATGAAGAGCTAAAAAGTAGACACAATTTGCAACATGTGCCTTGAACACTGATGATCATACTCACACGTCTTCATCTAAAATAATGGGAGGATTTACTAAATGTGAAGTACACAGAATCTGGTACTGCGGTGCATAGTAACCAACCCGCTTTTAAGTTCAGCTTGTTCAGTTAAGCTCTGACAGTTAAAATCTTCCACATTGTAAAAGGTCTAGATCAGGGGTATTGAATTAAAAATTCAAGGAGGTCCGATCGCTAAACTTTTCTTCTGGCCGAACCTTTCTTCTGGCCGAAGGAGCAAGAGCCGGAGAGACAGTGAGCTGCAAAGGACAGGGCACACATGTGATGTCATCGGTTGCCGCAACGACTGCCCTGCTTAGCGACAGATCTGTCATTACGGGCTGGCGGTCCAGTAGGGAGCGCTGCTGGGGTCGTTCTTGGACTGCAGTGCGCCGTTTAGTGACCGCTGGTCTAGATCAAATATTATTTACATATATCATTAATTGCAAGGAGCTTATACTGTCTTGCAGTGCATTGGCTTCCTCTGGTCCTCTTATTTTCTTCCATATTTTAAAAACACCCTGGACTTTAACATGCTTTCACCTTAATCTGTCCTTTGTACGTGTTATATTATATTACTGCAATTAAAGTTAAGAGATGAGACAGGCATTAATGAGAATAATAGTGTTTCTTTAAAGCCTAATTAAACCGATTAATTTATTACTGTAATACAGTCAGACTACATATAATTATGGCTTTTTTTATTTATTTTATCAGCCAACTGCTGCAGCAAATAAAAAAACATTTATTACAAACACATAGGAATGTCTGATTCTCCTGTGGTCTTACATTTCCCACTGGGATTGTTCTGGTCAACAGTCCACTTGATTCTTGAGCAGCACTGTAGATTAAGGGGGCATGATGGAAAGCTTAGGTGTGGGACTTTTCTATGTTCTGCCAGCATAAGCTTTTTTAAACCTTGCTGCAGCACTTAGATAAAAAAAAAAGTAAAACAAAAGGGCATATTTATTACTATTTTTACAGACTGACTGCAATACAGTAATTAGGAAGGTCCAGTTAGGCTTTAACCACTTGTGCTCTGGAAGATTTTACCCCCTTCATGACCAGGCCATTTTTTGCTATTTGGCACTGCGCTATTTTAACTGGTAATTGCAGTCATGCAATGCTGTACCCAAACAAAATTAATATAATTTTTTTCACACAAATACAGCATTCTTTAGGTGGTATTTGATCGCCACTGTTTTATTTTTATTTTTTTGCGATATAAATGAAAAAAAGACCCAAAATGAATATATATATTTTTTTCCCCCTACTTTCTGCTGTAAAACATATCCAGTAAATCTGCTACATGTCTTTTGGTAAATAAAAAAAAATCCCAATAACTGTATATTGATTACTTTGAGTAAAAGTTAGTGTTCAGTATAGATACTGGAATTTAAATTTTTTTATACTAGTAATGGTGGCGATCAGCAACTTATAGTAGCACTATGATAGTGGGGTGGGCAGTCTGATACTAACTGATGCTGGGGTGGAACTAACTGCCACTGACATCTCCAGCAACACTAATACAGTAATCAGTGGTAATAATATACACTGTCACTTTAATAATGGCACTGGCTGGGAAGAGGTTAACATCTAGGGTGATCAAGGGGTTAAACGTGTGCCTAACAATGTTTATTGTGTGTGCTGTGTGATGATTTTACTAAGCAATGTGCTGGTTTAATAAAATGGCACATTGCTGCTGTCTATAGAGAACCCTGTGTTGTTTACCAACACATGGCTCTCTTCTGCCATTCCCTGAGCTGATCAGTAGGTTCCACCTATAAATCATTGGCCGGGACACGCTGATCAGCTTGTACTGCAGCAAATGACAGCCCAGTCGTGCGGGTCCATGTACACATGCGTGAGCAGACTCAGAAGAAAGCCATGACTTACAGGTACATGATTGTGCCTGTACAAGCCGACCTGCAGCAGTACATGTACTGCGGCGGGTCGGCAAGCAGTTAATACTCTGAAATATATTGATGCTGTATAAATTAATGCAACTAAAAATATTTATCCTACAGTACAGAATACAGGCTGTCAAAAATAATGGATGGGTTATATGCTGCTCATTCAGGTGATTGGATTCTCAAAGCCACTCGGAGCTTTAACACTCCCTCATATAACCCCTCCCACCATGTGATATCAGCAAGAGTCTAAACCCAAAAATAAAAATGTAGTTTATTGCAGCTTACCAGTCCCTATATGTGGTTGTTGCATTTATTTTTTTTCAGGCTTCTTTCCTTTTTTTTACCTGCTGCTCATGCTATGAGCACATTTACTGCTAATCATACTAGAAACACATTTTCTGTCCTAGGGTGAGAACGCTTACTCACTGTACTGTTATCTATGGAGGAGAAACATTTTCTCACTAGGCTGCTCTCCTGATTTGGACTTTGATTTGTATTCCAAATACCACTTCTGCTCTTCATTCCCATTACATCAGGGGGTGGAAGTAATGATTGCTGGAAGGATTGGAATTATTTGTACTTTCAGAAAATGTACTTAGCCGTAGAAAGAAAACCAATGCAGCTACATTATCTAATGACTGGCTAATCTGCTATACAGTGGGGCAAAAAAGTATTTAGTCAGCCACCAATTGTGCAAGTTCTCTCACTTAAAAAGATGAGAGAGGCCTGTAATTGGCATTATAGGTAGACCTCAACTATGAGAGACAAAATGAGAAAAAAAATCCAGACAATCACATTGGCTGATTTGGAAAGAATTTATTTGCAAATTTTGGTGGAAAATAAGTATTTGATCAATATCAAAAGTTTATCTCAATACTTTGTTATATATCCTTTGTTGGCAATGACAGGGGTCAAACATTTCCTGTAAGTCTTCACAAGGTTGGCACACACTGCTGCTGGTATGTTGGCCCATTCCTCCATGCAGATCTCCTCTAGAGCAGTGATGTTTTGGGGCTGTCGCTGGGCAACATGGACTTTCAACTCCCTCCAAAGGTTTTCTATGGGGTTGAGATCTGGAGACTGGCTAGGCCACTCCAGGACCTTGAAATGCTTCTTACGAAGCCACTCCTTCGTTGCCCGGGCGGTATGTTTGGGATCATTGTCATGTTGGAAGACCCACATTTCATCTTCAATGCCCTTGCTGATGGAAGGAGGTTTGCACTCAAAATCTCACGATACATGGCCCCATTCATTCTGTCCTGTACATGGATCAGTCATCCTGGTCCCTTTGCGGAGAAACAGCCCCAAAGCATGATGTTGCCACCCCCATGCTTCACAGTAGGTATGGTGTTCTTTGGATGCAACTCGGCATTCTCTCTCCTCCAAACACGACAAGTTGTGTTTCTACCAAACAGTTCTATTTTGGTTTCATCTGACCATATGACATTCTCCCAATCCTCTTCTGGATCATCCAAATGCTCTCTAGCAAACTTCAGACGGGCCCGGACATGTACTGCCTTAAGCAGGGGGACACGTCTGGCACTGCAGGATCTGAGTCCCTGGCGGCGTAGTGTGTTACTGATGGTAGCCTTTGTTACGTTGGTCCCAGCTCTTTGCAAGTCATTCACTAGGCCCCCCCTTGTGGTCCTGGGATTTTTGCTCACCGTTCTTGTGATCATTTTGTCCCCACGGGGTGAGATCTTGCGTGGAGCCCCAGATCGAGGGAGATTATCAGTGGTCTTGTATGTCTTCCATTTTCTAATTATTGCTCCCACAGTTGATTTGTTCACACCAAGCTGCTTGCCTATTGCAGATTCAGTCTTCCCAGCCTGGTGCAGGTCTACAATTTTGTTTCTGGTGTCCTTCGACAGCTCTTTGGTCTTCACCATAGTGGAGTTTGGAGTGTTACTGTTTGAGGTTGTGGGCAGGTGTCTTTTATACTGACAAGTTCAAACAGGTGCCATTGACACAGGTCATGAGTGCAGGACAGAGGAGCCTCTTAAAGAAGAAGGTACAGGTCTGTGAGAGCCAGAAATCTTGCTTGTTTGTAGGTGACCAAATACTTATTTTCCACCATAATTTGCAAATAAATTCTTTCCAAATCAGCCAATGTGATTGTCTGGATTTTTTTTTCTCATTTTGTCTCTCATAGTTGAGGTCTACCTATGATGCCAATTACAGGCCTCTCTCATCTTTTTAAGTGGGAGAACTTGCACAATTGGTGGCTGACTAAATACTTTTTTGCCCCACTGTATATTGTGTTTTTGTTTGTTTTTGGATTAGATACCTTTTAGTTCTTAATAAGAAAATTTATATATTCATAGAGATTACATGGTGAGCACAGACAGTCTTGGAGGTTTAGCACTCAGCCCCCTTAGCCCCTGCCACCCCCTCACCCCAGTGCCCAGCACATGCACAATAACCCTTCAGCGCACCAGTGCATGTGACCATCCATCATATTTATTCAATGTACCATTCCAAATATCTGTTTAATCTTCACCGTTTTTGGTCCAAGAGTAACCTCAGTTCCACTGCCCAATTGCCTGCTTAAAGGGTTAAATCACCTTTTATTTGCTGTATTATTTCTCTCTAACTATGCACATAGTGATCTTCCTTTAACTCTTTGCTTACTAGCCATGTACAGTCCCTTTTGCCCATGTAGCTTCTGTTGTGTGAAATTACATACCAGTAGCACTTCACCACCATAGTCACAAAGATAACCAAGATAATTTTTTTAATCATGCTACTCATCGCAAACCTATTACCATTAACAAAAATATAGCAAGGGAGTAATATTCACCAAGTCAGGGATAGAATTTCTGACACCAACGCATCTTAGATTGTAAGTTACAAGGAGCAGGGCCCTCCTAACCCTCTTCTATTGAACTGTATTGTTGCTGTATTGTCTCCCGTTATATTGTAAAGCACTGAGCAAACTGTTGATGCTATATAAATCCTGTATAAAAATAATATGAAATGCCAGAGGCAGGCAATGTTGATTTGCTCAGTATTCCATGGTTATAAACTTGACAAGATATCAGTACTACTGCTACAAAGCAACATATATAGTACTTGCGAATAGTCCATTTTTTCAGGCTTCAGCTAGCACTGATACATTTTTTAGCATCAGTGTGAAATGTTCTCTAAATTCACACAGGTGGTTTACCTGTAACTAGTGTAACATGTGAATATACAATAAACCACCTTAAAGGTGAACAGCATGTCTGCATCAAAAGGTTACTCTTAAGGAAATGAAAACTAAAAGTGATCAGGCGTGTGGAATTAAGAGCAGCACCTGACAGTACACATAATATGCTGTAATATCACTCAGATATTCCAATGCCAATGTATTACCATTGTATCACCTATTACGAAACTTTTCAGAGATTTGAGAAATTTCCCAAGGTGTGTGTGCGTGTGTTAGTCAAATTGTCATCTAAAGAGGAAAATTATAAAAAAAAAAGTGAACTGTCCCCAAATAAGTCAATAAATCTACCTCCTGAATGTTAACACTTATGAAGTTAAAACCTGATTCTATCTATTGCTTCTAGTTTGTTTCCCCAAAGGTCTAGTTTCAGACCTTTGGTGGAACAAATAAAAAAAATGTATTTCACTACCCAATTTATATCAAAGCAATGAACTTTAAACAAAGGCACAAAAATTAAAAATACAGTATTGAAATCTATCTCAGACCTTTTATAAATCTTCCTTCTAAATGTGAAAAACATTTCTTAATGTTAATGCAAACACTTTATGAAAAATATCTGAACGGGAATAGTGAATTATTGATAATGCTTACAAAGATAGTGAGCTGGTGAGGTGAAAAGAATCAGTCACTAAGTTAGAACCACCAATTGTATTTTTTTTTTTAAAACAATATAGTGTACTGAACATTTATGATTTCTGCTTTGTTGCTCTACATTGCTGCATTTGCCATTGATCTGTGCTTTATTAAATATTTAGCTTGAAGATCTGCATAAATATACAACACCATAATTAAGGTGGACTTGATGCAAAGTGAAACATTATGAATTCATATTCATAGCAAAAAGCTGACTCAAGTAAGCTGTCAGCACATACTTTTACGTAAAAAGAGCCTTCCAAGTAAGGTACGCAAATACTGATACTCTAAGGGTCACCATTTGCACAATCTTAAGTGTCCCCACCCTATCAAAGTGTGCTAGTGTCTAAGCCGAAAGATAGTCACCCCAAATGTTTTTTGCTGTAGGGAGAAAGAGGTGGACTTGTATTGGGAATAGACCCAATGTATTGGCAGGTACAGTAGTTTGGAAGATCTGTGAGCTGATAGCTGCATACCATTTAAACTGAGGGAATGCAAAATTTGATGTATGATCACATGTGTAGAAAAAAGGAATTTGCTTTAGAAGGAAGTGATATACAGTATCTCTAACAATCTGAACGAGATATCGATTGACACAGATTTGAGCATTTCATCTATTATTTGTTGATGTGTATTGTAATGTTGGCTGAATCTTTTTCTCTCTTGTTATAGAGCGTTTTTAAATTTATATTTTTAATACAATGGAGAAATACAATTATATATTTTTATCCTTGTGGAGCAGATATTTATTTTTGTTTGACCTATGCACCTAAATATCTTACAAGAAAAAATGTTGGATTGAATTTCTGTATTTAAATATGTGATATGATGTGACATACATGTGATATTTCCCCTAAACTCATTACATTATTTCTGTTGTAGAATAAGCCTGGAGAAAAGTTGTTGAGACACATGGCATCTCACTACATATTTTCAAATATCAGACAGTAGATGAAGGTTATTAGGGAGATAGTGTAAGCAGAAATCTGCCTTAAATGCAATCAGGCTTTGAATTGCAATATACTCCAAATTATTGTGTGGTAGATTACTAGTCTGAGAACTGAATTTGTATCTGGCTGTATGAGCAGATCTCAAAGGTTGGTAGATGAAATCTAGTGCTTTGAAGGTCAGGGAAATACATGAAACCTCTCAACATTGCAGTTTAACATAAAAGCTTGAACAGGAATTTAGACATTTATGTTAAACAGCAGTTCATCTCTCTAGTCATGTATCTTTCTTCATGTCTATCTCTAGCCTTTTTAAAGCACTATATTTCATCTCTTAAATTAGCAAGAGGTAGGGAATCTAAAGGGGTTTTAAAACATTAACATTTGTCGACAAAGTGATTTACATCAAATATATCTGTTTTACTACCTTCCTTTTTAATACTAAAAAAAATACTTTTCCAGTTTTGGTTAGCTGACAGATGCTTTGCACCTTCATTTGAGTATGTTCCAACTCCCTGTCTGCCCCGCTCCTTTACATTCTCATGGCTTATACATCACTTCTCACTCCACTGTCCTTCTTGCACCCTACCCCCTCTCTTTCCTTTACAATGCTTCATTCTTATCCTGTGTATCTATTCTTTTCCCGTTTGTCATCCTATGCCTACAGTGGAGTACACAGACCTTTGAGTGACTTTACACCCAGGAGGTGATGGCTGTGAAGCCCCTTTTGCAGCACACAAGAAATGGAGTGGTCACAGACACAGTCAGAACAAAGAAACACACTCCAGTAGCATACTTTTCCGTGTCCCAAATATCCAACTACCCTTTTAGTCTGAATAATCACTGCAGTTGGATCATATAAATGTGTTGTCCACATTTTTTGGTGTAACAGTCACACTTTTAGCTATTTAAGTGTATGTAAGGACAACCCCATAAAACACATGCAGTACATGTCTTCAATATATGAGCATTTTTCCATTTTTCTCCAGTTTAGGTCTTTGGAAGCACAAAAAAATAATGACAAAATTTACTTGGTTCCTAATTTACTGTTGTGTGGATAATAGTGCCTTTACTGATCTGAATTTCTGACCTGACCAACCAGTATTAGTTTGCATTTTTTGAACAGATATAACAAAGCCACTTTAATGGTATTAAAGCTGAGGTTTTTCTAAAAACTATTTTTTTCCTACGGTTTTAGCAACCTAACATACCTGTAATGAAGTATGTTTCTGGTTACAATATTTTTATTGCATTTTTATATAGGGAATACAAAAATGGATATATTTACATTATAATATAATATATACACATAATATACATGCATATATGAAGAATAAAATATATAAATTAAAGTGGAATAATTCCAAGGTATGGATTTTAATGGTTTAAATAAAATGAGTAGGTAGTAGTATGACAATAATATAACATGTAGCTTAAATAATTAATAAATGTTAATATTCTTAGGGAAAAATGAGTTCTAGAGATCATATGTAGAGGGGGAAAAGAGTAAAAACTAGAAAGGAAAGAGTAAGTCAAAAAACCAGGATAGGTACCTGACCAGGCTGAGCTGTTTTCAAGTTTTGGGTTAATGTTTAAGCAGGATGGATCAATGCTTTCATGTTGTCTGTCAAATTCTGACCCTATCATCTGAATGTCGCAGCAACCAGTCTGCCCATTTTCCTCTGACATCAACAAGGCATTTTTGTCCACACAACTCACTGGATATTTTCTCTTTTTTGGACCATTCTCTGTAAACTTTAGAGATGCTTGTGCGTGAAAATTCCAGTAGGTAAGCAGTTTTTAAATACTCAGACCCGTCTGGCACTAACAGCCATGCTACATTCAAAGTCAATTAAATCTCCTTTCTTTCCCATTCTAAAGCTCGGTTTGAACTACCGCAAGTAGTCTTCTCCACGTCTACATCCCTAAATGCAATAAGTTGATGCCATGTGATTGACTGATTAGCAATTTGTGTTACCAAGCAGTTGAACAGGTGTATCTAATAAAGTTGCCGGTGAATGTATGTGTGTGTGTATATATATATTTGCGTATATATATATTTATATGTATATATATATATATATATATATATATATGTATGTGTGTGTGTGTGTATATATATATATATATATATATATATATATATATATATATATACACACACATACACTGCTCAAAAAAATTAAAAAGAAAAACACTTTTTATTTTCCAATAGTTTTTATTGAGATTTCAAGTTACAATCAGTGCAAAAGACAAATGACATGTTATCACATAAGATGTCGAATAGCTCAAAAGAACACATGGGTTAACAAACAGTAGACATACCCTAGGAAGCTAAAAATCTGTGTAAAAACAACTGGGTAGTTCAAGCAGAAAATTCCCAGCATCAAGTCCACCAGTTATAGGAGAGTCAGTGGTCGCAGCCCCATAAATCACACAGAATGAGCATCAAGGAAAACATGACAGATGCAGAACGAGTAAAGAGTAGGTTCAACTAGCCCCCAAAAAACGGGGAAATAAAAAAGGGGACAGTAAAAAGTAAGAAAAGGAAGTAAATAGGAACAAGGAAAGAAGAGGGTCAAGTCGGGAAATATCAAGGTACGGAAATGTATTGAATCCATGGGTCCCATGTTCTATCAAATGTGTTCGTATTGTTGTGTAAAATACAGGTGAGTCTGTCGTTAATCATAATCCAATTCAATTTATCCTTAACGTATTCAAGCGGAATAATTGATCTCTTCCAGTGATTAGCAATAGTGATTTTTGCCGCTAACAGCATATAGGTAAGCAATTTAAGGGATTTTTTTGGCACTGTTCTTGGAATTTTATGAAATATTGCTGTCTCCGGGGCCCTGCGAACATTCACCCCAGCACCGTGTAAATAAGGTTAAACATGCAAATCCAAAATCTAGTTGCTATTGGGCATCGCCACCAGACATTGAGCATAGAACCAGGGGCGGACTGACAACTCATGGGGCCCCCGGGCAATAGGGGATCATGGGGCCCCTGTGTCCTTGCCCAAACTCAAAAAAAACCTTTGAAAAAGGTACCAGGGGCATCTCATGGGGCCCCCTACTGACCCCGGGCCCTCGGGCAGTGCCCGAGTTTCCAAATGGTCAGTCCGCCCCTGCATAGAAGCCATCTAGCCGCAATGCCGAAAGCACATTAGTGAAGCAGATGGATGCATCTTTGCAATCCGGGTAGGAACAAGGTACCATCGCAATAATGTTTTATAATTTGCCTCAATTAAGGTGGTATTGATGAAAACCTTAGATAATGCTAAGGCTATATCTTGCCAATCGGGTAGATCATAGCTAACATTCAGGCCCCGTTCCCATTGATCCATATAAGGAAGTTTACAGCTTGGATCAGTAAGAAGGGCATAAACCGTGGAAATCTGGCCTCTAGAGAGATTATTACTCTGACAGGAAAGCTTGAAATTGGTAAGAGTGGGTGGTCCATCTAATAAAATAGTATTCGAGCAGATAAAGTAGGCGATTTGAGTATTTATTTATTTATTACAGGTACTTATATAGCGCCATCAATTTACACAGAACTTTACATACTTTATTGTACATTCACATCAGTCCCTAACCCTCAAGGGACGTACAATCGAAGGTCCCTAACTCACATTCATACATACATACACATACTAGGGACAATTTAGACAGGAGCCAATTAACTTACCAGCATACATCTAAAGATTTCGGTGGGAGGCATCTGCAATTTTTCTTTAAAATGTTGGAGGGTAAATTTGGGCACCCCAGAGGTAATCTCCTATCCACAGTAACCCTTTTTTTGATCCACCATTGGAATGGGGCCAGAACCATGCCAGGTACAAATTTGGGGTTACAAAACAAAGGTGTGTGTGAGGAAGCCAAGGATTTGTGATGGCATACCCTATCACAGACTGTAAACGAAAAAGATAAAGTGGGACATAATATAGAAGGGCGAGATTGATTAGGGAGCCAGAGTGAGGAACCGACCGCTACAGGGTGGCAAGAGAGAGCTTCAATAGAAACTCAGAGGGGAGTAGATTCTTTAGCTGTAGTATAAGCCAACTGCGCTATTTTGGCGGCTTGGAAATATGCTTAAAGGTTAGGGAGGCCAATCCCACCGTGTGATTTTGAAAGCATATAATGTCTTCTGGTTCATCCAGAAGACATTCTATTGTTCCAAACAAAACGAAGCACCTCGGCCTGTAGGTGTTGCAACTCACATCTTGGAATTGGTATTGGTAAGGTTCTAATAAAAATATAGTAATCGAGGCAAAAATGTAATTTTAATAGAATTGATCCTGTCAAACCAAGATAGAGAGTAAGCAGCCCAACGACAAAGATCCTCCTTAAGGTGTTTGAAAAGAGGGGGATAGTTTGCTTGGTAAAGGGACTCAGTTGAAGCTGTCAAATTAATCCCTAAATAAGGCAAAGAGCTGCGGGCCCATTGAAAGTCGTACATACTCCTAAGTTGTTGTTCCATGGCAGAGGGTAACGAAACATTAAGGGCTATCATTTTTTGAGAATTTAAAGAGAGCCCAGAAAGTTCAGAGAAATGGCACAAAGGAGATAATAGATTAGGTATAGTGGTCAAAGGGGAGGTAACATACATAAGGACTTCAGCAAATAAAGTGCATATATGTTCCTGATGACCGCAGTGAACCCTGTAGATTTCGGGATGGGAGCGAATCGCCATAGCTAAGGGTTCTATTGCCATTGCAAAACGTAGTGGGGGAGAGTGGATAACCTTGGCTAGTGCTGCGTCGAATTGGGAACACGGGTGATCTGTAATCTCTAATAGACACTTGAACTGAGGGAGTGTTGTATACTGATTGTAATAGTGTAAGAAATGCAGAACCAAATCCAAAAGCTCTCAAAATAGTAAAGAAATATTCCCAAGTTAAGCTATCAAAGGCTTTATGAGGTCCAGAGAAAGACACAAAAACTCCCAAGAAAGAGGAGCATCCCAATTAGAGCGGACAGTGGAAATCAAAGCTTTGGACCTACGAATCTGATCCAGCGTTTGGTGACCAGATATGAAACCTGATTGGTCTTTGTGAATATATTGTGCCAAAAAGGAATTAAGATGCAGGGTCAAAAGATTTGTCAGGATTTTCAGGTTGCAATTAATTAGTGAAATAGGCCGATAATTAAAGATATCGGTAGTGTCTTTATTAGGCTTTGGGATAATGCTTATATATGCTTTGTTTTCATCTAAAGGAATCACACTGTCCTCCTTCAAGGAGTTGAAGTAAAGAGCCATATGGGGGAGTAGTTGCTCAGAAACTGTTTTATAATAAACATTTTGTAAACTGTCAGGGCCCAGGGATTTATGTGACTTTAGTATTTTAATAACTTTATCAAGCTCCTTGCTAGTGATAGGTTGTTCCATAAGTTCCCTGTGGGCCTTGGTAAGAGATAAAAGCTGTAGGGGTCCCAAAAAGTCCTGAATCAGAGAAGGCTTAATGGGCCAGAGATGGCTGTATAAGGTAACATAGAAGTTATTGAATTCCTGAAGGATCTGCTGAAGATCCTGTGAGATATGACCTCCTGAGAGCCTAAATTTAGGAAGGGCCGCGTAGGTATGCTTAGGGGAGAGAACCTGTTTTTTCTCGCCATGTGAAAAATTTATGGTTCATCCATCGTAGCTGTTTTTCCGCCTTCGTGGCAAGACAAAGACTGAGTTCTAAATGAGCTTGCTCCACCTTAAGCAATACATCCGGGGATGGGGCCATTTTGTGTTGGGCTAGTAAAGCCACATATTCCTTAGTTTTGGCAGAAGTCAACTCTTTGCAAAATCATTTAAGTCTAGAGGATAGTTGGATGAAAAAACCTCTGAT
Source organism: Staurois parvus (assembly GCF_062004578.1). Classification (NCBI taxonomy): domain Eukaryota; kingdom Metazoa; phylum Chordata; class Amphibia; order Anura; family Ranidae; genus Staurois; species Staurois parvus. The sequence continues at coordinate 3,918,669 of NW_028318301.1, forward strand.
AGAAGCTTTATGAGCTGCCAAGTTAATAGCAGGGGTTGTATCTTCCGCTGTATTAATGGTAAAATAAGCGTTCTAGTGCTCTATTACTTTGAGGCAGATTGACTCATTGCTAAGAAGGGATTCATTCAATTGCCAATGTGGCTTAGCCAGGTTGGTAGTTAAATTAGAAAACGTTAGCATCACCGGGTCATGGTCTGACCAGAGCGTTGACACAATTTTAGCTGATGTAATTTGGGTAGCAGCTCCGTAGGGAGAAAGATGTGATCAATACGCGAATAATGATTGTGAGCTCTAGAAAAATTAGAATAGTCTCTAACAGTAGTATTGGCTGCTCTCCACGCATCTATCAAATTATAGCGAAACAAAAGTTGTGCAAATTCGCATCTTGGTTTCTGAAGGGATTTAAGATTAGTTGTATGTGATTTATCGAGCGTATGGTCTAAGGCTAAATTCGAGTCTCCCACTAAAATTACATCGCCTTCCAGCTCCAGAGATAAAGATTGAAACGGATCAAAAAAAGGCTGCCTGATTCACATTAGGGGCATAATCAGAAAAGTCACTAAATTTCCCCCTAAATGGCCTTTGGCCAATAAATATCACCCTTCTTAGTCCCGTATCACTTTAGACTGAGTAAAGGATAACTGTCGTGCTACACAAAGTGCTACCCCTCGTTTTTTTTCATATGCGTTAACGAAAAAGCATACAGGGAAATCCTTATGAATATATCTAGGTCTAAAAGAAGAAGCAAAATGGGTTTCCTGTAGCACAACAATATACGCTCCTAGGGATTTATAACGAGAAAAACCTTAAGATGCTTAGAGAGGGACCTTAATCCTTGCACATTATGTGAGAGAAAGTGAACAATGTTACTATTAGGTCTTAAGGTGGACACTGAAAAAAAAAATCAACGCAGCGATGGTGAGACCTACACACCCACCTGTGCTGGAAATGGAGTATCCAGGACTGGAGAGAAAATCCAGAGATGACCCTCAAAGAGAAATAATGAAAGAAAAGTGGGGAAAAAAAGGAAAGAAAAAAGAAGAAACACAAGACACTGAGCCCAGAAAATGGCTAGCATCAAAGCAAGTGGCATAACAACAATATGCAGCATAAAACCGTAAAGTACCAAATATCCCAGACACGAAGTCAAGGAACAGAAGAGTCTCTGCCAAAATAAAGCAATGGGGAGAGTCTTTCAATTAGGGAGAGCGCATAGACTCTTCCTGGCGCTATGGGGTTTGTAAATACATGTATATTAAAGGCTTCTAACACTAGAAACAAGAGTATCTGACATGTAAACAATCTAACCCATAAACAAAGATTAATATGACTAGAGAACAAAACCTACGCAACAATTCAAAAAACAAAGTCAGGGGCCAATGTCCCACAACAGGGCCACAGAGAGGTCCCTGCCCAATATAAGATCAGCCAGTAACCAGCAGAGTCTTTAGCGAATTTGATGTGAAATAACAGGTTTCTTCTTCCTGGGAGATGTAGACCACAGAGGTGAAAGTGGGGGAGGAGGTCCCTCAGCTTTAGGAGGGATCTGCGAAGAGAAATAAGTCCCAAGTTCAGCAAAATTTTTCTCCTTCAGAGAATGTAGAAAAGGCATAGGATTTTACATTATAAGCAAATTGTAAGCGAAATGGATAGTTCAATCTATCATGGTACACAACGTATTTATTGAAAAATTATAGATAAATACTCACAAACCAAAAGGGATAAAAACAGAACAGGTGATCCGTAAGGACAATGGATTCAAACACCTTGTAAGGGATAGGCTAATGCGTTTCGGGAGATGAACCCTCTTCCTCAGAGCTAAAATGTAGACCTGCTAGTCAAACTTATAAATACGTGGTGTACCACGTTAATGCACGATGGGAGTGCGCCCTTGTTTGTTTTTGTTCACCATCACCTAGATTTCCCAATCTCTGAAGGGCTGCACCTCAGCATTTGGCATTCAGAATCTCCTTAGTCTGCATGAAGATTTGAGCGCTGGTTTCGTTTTGTTCTTTTAGTTCCATCTATATTGCATGTCCCTTTGAATTAAAGGTGAAAGCAACTTTTTAAACGCCCTCCGTTTTTGTATAGTAGCTTGAGAAATGTCTGCAAAGACTTGAATCTTGTACCCCTCGATTTCCAAGTCAGGATGTTCCCTGGCATATTGCATCACTGCCTTCTTGATTCTGAAAAAATGGGGTTTAACGATTACATCCCGAGGGGGCCCATCTGGTTTTAAGCGGACCAGAGCTCTGTGGGTACAGTCAGGGAGTGAGCAACTGAAGCAATATCTTTGACCATTTCCGGCAGGCTTCTAACCCAGAAGTTGTACTTGCGGGCTCGGTTTTCAAGATCGTCTATTTTCGCATAAGCTTCATCTAGGCGATCTTTTAGGTTGGCAATCCTGTTGGAATTATGAGACACTCAGTGGACTGTATCATCAACTTTAGTTTCAATGTTCTCCCGGCGGTTTCCGATCTCCCTGAAATCCTGTTTTAAGTCAGAGGCTAATTTAGTGGTAGCTTTTTCCAATTCGCTTTGAAGTAAAACGGACGGAGTCCCCTGAATAGTGTGGAAAGCACAGAAGGATGAGCAGTAGAGTCCACTGGACCTGCAGGAGCTGAATCCTGGTGAATATCTCAGCCATTTCCCTGTCTAGCAGGGAAGAAGCCTGGGAATTGTGGCCTGGTGACAGGACCACAGCCTTATGAGGAGACCTGGTGGGGCTAGAGAGAGACCCAGAGGGAGCAGAGTGAACACTTACGTGAGCCAGGGACCCAGGGGAGCTGTCACCTATGCGTCCCAGGACTGGAGGAGGGGAGCTGAGCCTGCTGTGGTGTAGGCTGTTTCTCCTCAACAACTGAAGAACTCCGGCAGCCGGGGCCGGCCGCCATCTTGCTGCCCCCTTTCTTCATTGTGGCAGTGCGGGAGCCACCCACAGATCTCCCAGCTGGTCGGGTGGGCATTGGAGGTCCCCCACCCCCTCCACAAGCAGGCCTGGTAAGTGGAAGGGGGAATGGGGTCAGGAGCAGCACATTATCCCCCTAAGGCGCCAGGAATGTGCGGAGCGACTAGAAATTCATCCGCTCTGGCTGCCCACGCATGCGTTCTAGGAACACTTTTTAATCAGAGTATAACATCAAGTCGATTAAACTCCTGGGATATTGATATGGTCAGTTAAGTAGCAGAGGGGGTGTTAATCAGTTTCAGCTGCTTTGGTGTAATTTAAATTAACAGGTGCACTAGATAAGCAACAATGAGAAGACCCCCAAAACAGGAATGGTTTTACAGGTGGAGGCCACTGACATTTTTTTCCTTACTCATCTTTTCTGACTGCTTTTCACTAGTTTTGCATTTGGCTAGGGTCAATGTCACTACTGGTAGCATAAGGCGATACCTGGACCCTACAGAGGTTGTACAGGCAGTTCAACTCCTCCAGGATGGCACATCAATACGTGCCATTGCCAGAAGGTTTGCCGTGCCTCCAAGCACAGTCTCAAGAGCATGGAAGAGATTCCAGGAGACAGTAGAAGGTACTTCACCCATCAGCAGGACCGGTATCTGCTCCTTTGTGCAAGGAGGAATAGGGTGAGCACAGTCAGAGCCCTACAAAATGACCTCTAGCAGGCCATTGGTGTGAATGTCTCTTACCAAACAATCAGAAACAGACTTCATGAGGGTGCTCTGAGGGCCCGACATCCTCTAGTGGGCCCTGTGCTCACTGCCTGGCACCATAGAGCTCGATTGGTATTTACCATTGAACACCAGAATTGGCAGGTCTACCACTGGCCCCCTGTTCTTTTCACAGATGAGAGCAGGTTCACCATGAGCACATGTGACAGATGTGAAAGGGTCTGGAGAAGCCATGGAGAACATTATGCTGTCTGTAACATCGTTCAGCATGATCGTTTTGGTAGTGGATCAGTTATGATCTGGGGAGGCATATTCATGGAGGGACACACAGACTTCTACAGGCTAGACAATGCACCCTAACTGCCGTTAGGTATCAGGATGGAATCCTTGGACCCATTGTTAGACTCTATGCTGGTGCAGTGGGTCCTGGGCTCCTCCTGGTGCACGACATTGCCCGGCCTCATGTAATGAGAGTATGCAGGCAGTTCCTGGAGGATGAAAAAATGTATACCATTGAATGGCCCCCATGCTTGCCTGTCCTAAATCCAATAGAACACCTCTGGGATATCATGTTTCGGTCCATCAGAAGTTGCTAGGATACACCTCAGGCTGTCCAGGAGCTCAGTGATGCACTGATCCAGATCTGGGAGGAAATAATCCAGCACACCATCCGTCGTCTCATTAGGCGCATACCCCGGCATGCATACAAGCACATGGAGGGCCATGCAAACTACTGAGTACCATTTTGAGTTGCTGCAATTAAATTTCAGCAAAATGGACTAGCCTGCTTCATCATTCTTTCACTTTGATTTTCAGGGTGCCTTTGAATTCAGTCCTCTGTGGGTTGATCATTTTCATTTCCATCAAACGATGGGGCATCCTTATGTTCCTAACACATTACCCAGTCCATATCAGTATAGATATCCAGCATGATATTTTTCCCCATTGAGATCTGACGTGTTTTCAAAGTGTTCCTTTAATTTTTTTGAGCAGTGTACACATATATACTGTATGTGTATATGTGTGTGTGTGTAAATCTTTTATCAATTAGAGCGAAAGCAAAGAATGGTCAATATTGAGGTTGGTAGTATAGTCCAACCATAGAGACCATATTAAAAAAAAAAAATAGAGTGGATGTTGTCACGATCGTGGCGTCAAACCCCAGACCTTCTCGCCAAACTCGTGACCGAAGGGCTAACCGATCTTCCAGCTAATGGATACAGATCGATGTGCCAGCAGCCTGAATTGATTGTTACTGGGTCAGGTTAATTACGCAGTTAACCCCTTCACACTGCCACCACCTCCTTTTTGAACAGAGAAAGAGGAAACCCGGCGTTCAGCTATAACACTATGATGGTTGATCTAATCGACTGCATAACCTGGTCATAATACAGGCCTGTTATACAGAGGGTTAAAACAAAGAGTAGCGTCTCTTTAAAGGCAGGGATTCGTAAATTGCAATTAAGAGCTGTAGAAACAGTTCAACACTTTCAGAAATAAAGATTTATTACTAAAAGGGTCAAACAGGTGCAATAAAAATATTTACAGAGAAGCTATAACTAAGATATATATATATAAGATGTAACTAAGATATATATACATATATACATAGAAATCAGCACAGCAAAGAGATAACAGGGAGAAGTTAAAGGGTTAAGTTACTTGGCATTGAGCCTTGGATGTAAGCAGATCACGTTTCAGAGCGAAAGGCACAGGTCTCCCCAGGTGGTATATTGATGTTAAAAATGGGAGATGTCTTCAACTTAACTTCTCTTAGGCTTGGCAGCCTGCTTTAAAGTTTCCCAGCAGGGGGTGGTTCTGAAGTAAAAGACCAATCCCCTGTTTAGGGAGGGATCGGCAGGCGGAACCCTAAACTGGAGCCCACATCTTTCATAATTCATATTCTGGTCCATAACTTTCCATCTGCACAAGTGACAGTCCACCCGCGGGTATATTATTAGGCAGACAAGTCTGGGGATTATTTAGATATGAATTATGAAGTTGTATGCTACACGGTTTGCGAGATCTATTTCTCTGCCTTCCCGTGCGCCCAAGATACTGTTCGCCTGCTCATCGTCCATCCGATGAGATGTCCGGCTTTTATGTAGGTCTCTCATATTCCAAGATATGAGACATAGGGGAAAAATGGATCTTTTAAAAATGGTGTGGGCTTCTTGGGAATGCCTTGAACTACTGGAAAGGCTCCGATATCTTTTTACGAGGCGTGAAATTACACAGGTTCTTTGGACAGTGTGGCACCACGTGGCTCCCTGCTGGGATTTGGCCTGTGACACTTTTAACACACACACATCTGTCACTGTGCCTCTCAGGAAGGGAGGGGGAAGGAGAATGAGGGAATAACGGGGCTGCTCTTAACAAAATGGCAGACTGCGTCAGTCTCTGGGGCAAGCGTTTGTGACAGATGTCAATTCGAATAAATAATAAGTAATGAGGTGAGTTTCACTTCATGCAGGCAGCTGTAGAAACCTTCAGTGACAACCTTATGGCCTGCAGGGGCCAAGGTCTTAACCTAAATACTTAAATAAAATACTTAACCTACTACACTGTTTTTTATGTACTCTTAGCGCTGCACTATATCTCATTATTTTTGCTTGCTATTGAAAGGTATTGTGGTTCCTTTTTACTAGTGCTTTTAGCTGCTTATATATGCGCTCGCTAGGTCTTCACACATGTTTTATGTGTCATATGATTAGCTGTGGCCAATTCACAGCTAAGCAAAAAAAAAAACCCTGAATGAATCGATTTCATTCAGGTAAATGCTTGCTTATAGCAAAGAAATTCTTTGCTATAAGCAAATTGTGTGAAAAAAAAAATATACTGATCACTTCCACAAAGTAGTACAATGTTACTATGATAACATTATACTACTTTGGTTATAGTGAAATATGAAAAACAAATCTTAAAAAAAGAAAATTTAATAAAAAATAATAAAAAAAAGTATAAATTTTTGTTTTCGTACTGTCACCAGTCAGTGTCCCTGATCACCTCCATGCTAGTTATATGATGACGTTGTACTGCACTGGTGACCGTATGTAAAAAAAAATAAATAGTGAAAATCATTTTTTTAATTTCTTCATTTCCGAAAAATTATGACAAATAAATTACAACTTCAAAAAACTCGCCATGCCTGTTATGAAATACTTTGGACTGTCTACTTTGCAAAAAGGGGTCATTTGGGGGATATCTGTACTGTTCTGACATTCTTGGACCTCAAGAAATTAGATTGCCCATCAGTACTTAAGGATTGATCAATTTTCAGATATATTCTATAGTTTAACTCTGTAACTTTCCTACAGACTAAATAATACATCCTAATTTGGGTTATTGTCACCAAAGATATGTAGTAGAATACATTTTGGCCTAAATTCATGAAGAACAATTATTTATTTGCAAACTTTTATAACAGAAACAAAGAAAAATGTGTTTTTTTCAACATTTTTGGTCTTTTTTTGTTAATTTAGCAAAAAATAAAAACCCCAGCGGTGATTAAATACCACCAAAAGAAAGCTCTAGTTGTGTGAAGAAAATAATACATTTTTAGTTTGGGTACAATGTTGTATGACCGCGCAATTGTCATTCAAAGTGTGAGAGCTCTGAAACCTGAAAATTGGCCTGGGCAGGAAGGGGGTAAAAGTGCCCTGTATGGAAGCTGTTAACTTCTATAGTTGGGAAGATACTGGAGAGTTTAATGAAAGATTACATAGATGAGTTCTTGCTTGAAAAAAATATTTTAAGCAACAGACGGCATGGATTCATGAAAGACAGAAGTTGTCAAACAAATCTAATTTCTTTTTATGAGAGGGTGTGCAAAAACTTTGAACAAAGGGGTGGAGGTGGACGTGGTATACTTGGATTTTGCAAAAGCATTTTGACACAGTTCCCCACACACAGCTAATGTGTAAGGTAAAGTCTACAGTCTTGGAAAAATCTGTATGTAAATGAATAGAAAATTGGCTAAAAGATAGTATTCAGTAAGTAGTGGTTAATAATTCATACTCTGAATGGTCTAGGGTCGTCAGTGGTGTACCCCAGGGTTCAGTGTTGGGACCCTTACTTTTTAATATATTTATGAACGATATGGGGTCTTTGATTATAAATCCCATTTCAGTCTTTGCAGATGACACCAAGCTGTGCAGTGGAATAACGTCCTTACAGGATGTCTCCAATTTACAAGCCAACCTCAATGCACCGTTTAATTGAGCAACTGTGGCAAATGAGATTTAATGTTGATAAATGTAAGGTTATGCACTTGGGGGCTAAGAATGTGCATGCATCATACATACTAGGGGGAGTACAACTGGGGGAATCAATGGTGGAGAAGGATCTGGGGCTTCTGGGAGATCACAAGCTTAATAATCGCATGCACTGTCAAGCTGCAGTTTCTAAAGCGAACAAAATCCTCTCTTGTATTAAAAGAGGTATAGACTCCAGAGAGAGAGATATCATATTACCCCTGTACAAATCATTAGTAACACCTCATCTGGAATACGCAGTTCAGTTTTGGGCACCAATTCACAAAAAGAACACTGGGGAACTTGAGAAAGTACAGAGAAGGGCAACTAAACTGATACGAGGCATGGAGGAGATCAGCTATGAGGAAAGATTAGAGGAACTGAATTTATTCTCTCTTGAGAAGAGGAGATTAAGGGGGGATATGATCAGCATGTATAAATACATCAGTGGTTCATATAGTGAACTCGGTGTAGAGCTATTCACCCTGAGGTCATCACAGAGGACAAGGGGGCACTTTTACGTCTGGAGGAAAAGAAATTTAATCTCCAAACATGGAAAGGTTTCTTCACAGTGAGAGCTGTGAAAATGTAGAATAGATTCCCTCAAGAGTTGGTTCTGGCCAGCTCAGTGGATTGCTTAAAAAAAGGCCTGGATTCTTTCTTAGATACACAGAATACAACAGGATACTAACATTTATAGGAAAAGTTGATCCAGGGAATATCCGATTGCCTCTCGGGGGATCAGGAAGGAATTTATTTCCCAGCAGGTGCAAATTGGATCGTGCTTTGCTGGTTTTTTTTTTTGCCTTCCTCTGGATCAACTGTGGGTATAGGATTAGAACTTTTTTTTTTTTCTATGGTTAAACTGGATGGACTTTTGTCTTTTTTTCAGCCAGACTAACTATGTAACTATGATAAAACAAGATGCAGTATCCAAATATGTCACTGTGTACCAATATGCATAATTCTTCTGTAAATACTAAATAATCCTCCAACAACACAATATTGCATTGTGTTGCTGGAGGATTATTTCGTACTCACAGAAGAAAAGGTGCACATTGTTACATCGTTACATAATTGGATATTGAATTTATTTTAACTTAGCTCAGTTGTATGTTTTTGGATATAGGAGAACGAGCTACATTTACTGTACACAGATATTTATTTCAATGGTCTGACCAGCAAAAGGAAGCAGAGTTCATTGTTTTTCATTTCTTACCCCTGCTTGTAAACAGAGTTGTATGGATTAATGCCTACAGCTAATATAAATTGTCTTTTCTCCTAAAATTATTACTTTACATTGCATTGCTAATGACTTACATTCATGAGAGTTGAAACAAATGATGACATGGGTGCATTTATTTTTTTAGAACACTAAAATTGGTTTCTAGCAGTATGAATGTATATACATAGACAGTCAATAATATTGAATGCCCCTTCTTCCTTGTTACTTCTTGGGGTTATTTTCCTCTCCCTTTCACATTGACTGTCACCTAAGGTAATTCTCAGAATCCCTGCTCTGGTAATGTCCCTCCAGCATACTTTTTAACAAACTGTCCCCTTTCTGTCATTGTTGCCTGTCCACTTCTACAATCAATGGACTTATTATATCAAAGCTCCTGGCTAGTTGTCTACTATTGACGCATTCTTCAGAGTTGAGGGTATTGCTTGCCCACTAACGATAAATCACTGTTCATACGGTTTCTGACAGTAAGGCGAATTATAGCACTTAACAGTTTTTCAAGAACACAAAACTTTGTTCAAAATGTAAAAACTGTATAGGAGCTATACGCTTGGGCTGTTGTGTTTTGTTTTGTGTTGTGTTGTTAAGGAATCTATTTTAATAAATCTTCAGCTATAATTAAAATGTATATACGTATGCTATAGTTTTAAACGTTGTTGAAGGCATTCACTGTAACAAAATATCTCAATTTCCTTGCAATTGGATGGCTGCTAACAAGCAAATTATCAGTTGCATGCAACCTGGCAATCTCAGTACACTACAGTGACTGACACGATGGTTCATATGGAAAGAGAGAAACCTCCCATGTCATCACAGGAGCAGAGATCAATTTTTATTGTTTGTTGTTGCAGTTGTAATCAGGTTGGATTTCTTCATATATATCTGACAGCTAGAAGTATGAGACACCATTCTTTTTTGTAACCCATAGTAAGATTATGTTCTATGAGTTGATGTACAGAATTTTTGTTTGTTCTTTAGATGTGCTTACTGTATACTAGGTATCATTCAGGAACATCCCCTGTTTAACAGGGCTATCCCTGGATGACAAATTATCTCTGCTTGCATCCCTGCAAATAAAATACTGTCTCTTCCCACAGTGGAGACTAGAAGACAGCTTTTCTATATATAGCACTTGACAGCATCATCTCTATAAATATTTGGGCTTGCTAGCATAGTCAGAAGCAGTAGTATACAATGATCAGCCAATAAGATCATAGTGTTTGAGGGAAAGTAGGTTAAGCAAAGTCAGTAAGGAGCACCAGGCACTGAATAAAGAGAAGAGTGCGTGTGTAAACCTTATAGACATGTCAAGTATGTCAGCAGGTCTTTTTAGTGCAGTGTTACATCACAAAAATATACAGGATGTTTACAGAACAGGGAGGAGAATAGTGTGGAAAGTTCATAGTAGTGTGAGGAGAACATAGTAATTTGTTTTCAATCCTACACAACTTAATATGTGCTAGTATTTTCTTACCTTAGACAAGGTGATGTTTTTCCTACTTTTACCAGATTCCGTTACTGTCAGTAATAGCACTTGTTTTGAACAAAATGGTTGGCCAAAGAAAACATTTAAAGAGACACTGTCATTAGACTGCAATTTCTGAGCTCTACTTTTAGAAAATTAGTTCACTGGCTCTCATTCTGATTCTTTGATTTCAATGCATTCTGAGTCACTGACCGAGAACAAGGTTAGAGATAAGCAGTTCGGATATTTTTCTGACACTCATACACTTGTTCCAAGACTGGGACTGAAACATGCTGAAGTGAAAAACAGCCAGATTACTAGCATTGTCAGAAGGAAGCCTGCAGTGGCAGACCCTGTACTTCTCATTTTATTTTAAGGGTACTTGTATAACACCGTCGATTTATGCAATGCTTTACATATATATTGTACATACACATCAATCCCTACGTCTCAAGGGGCGTACAATCTAAGGTCCCTAACTCACATTCATACATACTAGGGCCAATTTAGATAGGAGCCAGTTTACCTACCTGCATGTCTTTGGAGTGTGGAAGGAAACCCATGCAGGCACAGGGAGAACATGAAAACTCCAGGCAGGTGGTGCCATGGATGGGATTCGAACCAATGACCCTAGTACTGCCAGGCAGAAGTGCTAATCATTTAGCCACTGTGCTTATTGAGCAGAGGAGATTAAAAGGAATATGATCAACATGTGTAAATACTTAAGTGGTCCATATAGTGAACTTAGTCACAGATGACAAGGGGGCAGTCTTTATGTCTGGAGGAAAAGAGATTTAATTTCCAAATACAGAAAGGCTTCTTTGCAGTAAGTGCTGTGAAAATGTAGAATAGTGCTGAATAGATTGTTTTTAAAAAAAAAGCCTGGATTCTTTCCTAAATACACAAAATATAACTGGATACTAATCTTTATAGGTGAAGTTGATCCAGGGAAAATCGGGAGATCAGGAAGGAATTTTTGCACCACTGGAGCAAATGTTTTCCTTCCTTTTTTTGTGGTTTGAACTGGATGGACTTGTATCTTTTTTTTCAACCAGATTAACTATGCAGCTATGAATGCAGACTTAAATATATAATTTATTTAACAAACTAAATAAACGGGACTAAAAGTAAATCAAACAGTATCTGAACACCTTAGGATCATGTATCCTAAGGGTATGTACTACATATTCACAGTACATGTAGTTATGTTGACTAGCTAGGGAAAAGTTAGTTGACATGATTTGGATGTCACTCAGCCCATGGGGGTGGTTGATACTCAAATTTCTACTAGACAGAGAATGAAATTATATAGATTTAGCGCTGATAATACAATCCATGTAAAGCATAACAATGTGGCCAAGTTACATTATGGGCATTGTCATTACTATACTTTATGTAACATAGTAGAGGAGACGTACTGATTCTCTCTCACAGCTAGATTATTATTATTATTATTATTATACAGGATTTATATAGTGCCAACAGTTTGCTCAGCGCTTTACAATATAACAGGAGACAATACAGTAACAATACAGTTCAATACAAGAGGGATAGGAGGGCCCTGCTCCTTGGAGCTTACAATCTAGGAGGGAGGAGCTAGTGGTAAAAAGCTAGTAACTGTGGGGGATGGACTGGTTGGAAGACTAAAAGATTCCATTATTAGCTGAGGGCAGGATAGGCTAGATGGTAAAATACATAAGCAGCAAGACAAATGATAAGAAAAACGTACTGTAAGATCACTTTGACTGAACAAAAGTATCATTGTTTAAAATATGTCCTTGACCACTTCTTAGGTTTGAATGGGATTTGATTGAAAATCGACCAGGATTGCAAATATACACAAAAACTATAGCAGATCTTGTGATAAATGAAGCACATTCTGATTTGCACTAGATCTGTGCCTGATTCTGTCTGTAGTTTGCTTGTTAAAAATACTGAGGGTTGGCAGATATCTGAAACACTACATGAAAAAGTAGTATAACTTTGAAGTAACTAAATAGCAATTATAAACCCTGCAGCACAGGTAATGCAAAGGTTTGATGCCAATTATCAACATGTCTTAGATATAAAAGTGTATCAATTAGCACTTTGATATGAGTTTTTTAAAGCAACATGAGCCAATTAAAAAAAGTTTCAAAGAGAGTTTAAGTTCTGAAATTGCACATACATCAGCCAAAAACTGTTGAATTACATTCATATGCCAAGAGGAACAGTCTCAAAAATAATTATTTAATTCCAAACTTTGACAAAGCATGTACAATAGAGGATGGTCCTATACAGTAAAATACTTCAATGTATATCATATACCAGCTAACATACAGAATAAAGCAGTCCAGGGTCTGATATCTACAGCACACTGTACAGAGTAAAGAAGGCTAGAGCATGTGGCTTCAGCACAGCATGTAGTGTAAGGGCCCGTTCACACCAGGAATCACACAGAATTGCACTGTACGGATCACATGCAGTTCTGTGTGGTATGATTTCATCCTAATTATTTTGAATCAGCTGATATCACACTGTACCTAAAGTAGTGTATGCACTACTTTTGGAAACTCACTGCATCTGCTTCACATGGTACTTGTGTACCATGCAATCTGGTGCGGGCAAACGTACTGTATTTGTGACGTACGTTTGGAGTTTCATTAACTTAAAGTGGTTGTAAAGGCTCATGGTTTTTTGTCTTCATGCATTCTACTGTCCGCATCAAACTGGAGAGGAGGAGATGCTGTGCTGTCTTTCCCCTCCAGGTTCTCCCTTCTGTCACTGTCTTAATCAGGACTTTGCAGTGTTTTCGTACCTTCCCCATCTCCTCTCAGCAAAGAATGTGGGTAGGGAGCGAGTAAGAAAACCCTGCTCAGTACCTATCTGACAGTCAGATGCATCTCTGGTGCGGGTCTCTGCGGCAGCGATTCCAGCAACCAACCCCACCTCTCCCTGTGGCTACCTGTTGAAACTGTGCAAAGTTTCCCCTTGGCTCCTCCTCAACTGTGAGGGTTCAAGGTGAGGGGGGCTGCCTTGGGAGGCAGAACATCCCACAGACATCTGGCGCTGTATCTGAGGTCTGTGAGAGAGGGGGGATTGTACTGGGGACACAACTGGAATGGGAGGGGGGACAGAGTAGCATATATTTGTGCTGGGGATGAGAATATTTGTACTAGGAGGGGGAGGTAGAAGTGGATTAGTGATAGGAGGAGAGGTTGGGAGAAGATATATGTGGTGGATTTGTGCTGGAAGAGGGACAAATTTTGTGCTAGGAGGGGGGATTGGGGAAGAGGATTTATGCTGACAGGAGGAATTTGGGGGGGAGATAAGATTTGCTCTGGGAGTGGAACTTTGGGGGAAAGGAGAGGATTTGTGCTGAGGGGCGATTTGTAGAGGATGTGCTAGTAGGGGTGATATGGAGGGATTAGTGCTGGAAGTGAGGATAGAAGGGAGAGGACTTGTGCTGGGAGGATGAATTTGGGGAGTGGTGGAGGTTCTAGGAGGAAAAATTTGGGGGGAGAAGATTTGTGCTGTGGGGAGAATGGGAGGGGGTGTGTGCTTAAAGGGGTGATTTTTGGGAGGGGAGCATTTGTGTTAGGAGGAGAAACTTTTGGGGGAATTTGTGTTACAAAGGGAGGTTTAGGAGGATGATTTGTGCTAGCCGGGGGGAATTTTTGCTCAAAGAGGGGAATTTGGGGGTGGCAGGGGCAAGCTTTGTTCTAGGAGGGGAAATTTGTGGGGGGAGAGGATTTGTGCTGGGAGTGATTTGGCAGGTACGCTAGGAAGCATGAATTAGGGGGAATTTGTGCTGGGAAGGGAAGGTGGGGGAAGCAGATTTGTATTAGGAGGATTGGGGCTAGAAGTAATGACTGAGGAGGATTTGTGCTAGAAGCAGAAATTTGGGGGGAGTTTAGGGGAGCAATTTGGAGTGTTGTTTATTGGGCAAGGTTATTGGTAGTGGTGGTTATTATGGTTTTTAGGCCTATGCTCCTCTGCAGTCATGATCTTATAGTTTCTAGCCTTAGCATTCATAGATAAAGTGGTAGTAAACTCATTTTTTTACACTTTTACCTACAGGTAAGCTTACAAAAAGCTTACCTGTAGGTAAAATGAATACCTCCTAAACATGCACCATTTATGGAATAGTCTAGTGAGTGGCAGCCAGTGACATCAGAAATGCAGAAAAGATGCAGAATTAACACCTTAAATTCAAACAAATACATTACAAAATATTTATAGTTAGTGGAGCCAATTCTCAAAGCTTTTTTTTTTCTTCATTTTGGCCATTTTATTATTAATATTGCACATTATGTTGCTGCTTTGTAAAGGTAATCAATTCACAAAACTCAATAATGCTTCTTATCTTGTAAATTGAGACCTACTTTTAAGTGGCGATAAACTATCATGTTAGGCATTATTTTCCTATTCAGTTTTTTTTTTTACCAACTGGAATGATATAATATGCTTGAATTGCAACTCACAAGGAGATAATGACATTTTATCACTTGTTAGCGAGGTGTAACATTGCTGCTTCCTTTAGGGTGGCATTATGACAGATTTTAGATCTTATCTAATGCTTGTTGCACTGTGTAGTGCTGAACACTTAAGGGTTTATTTACTAAAGGCTGGAGAGTGCAAAATCAGGCTCACTTCTGCATAGAAACCAATCTTCTAACCGCAGCTTGTTCAATTAAGGTTTGGTAATACAACCTGGCAGCTGATTGGTTTCTATGCAGAAGTGAGCCTGATTTTGCACTCTCCAGCTTTAGTAAATAAACCCCTTAGACTTTTGAAGTCAGAGTTTAAAATCATATATTCATTTTCATATTCATTTTCAATTACCTTTAGCCTTTGCCTAGTAATCGGAATGATCTTGAAGTTTGAAACATTTGTGCTTTTTTAAAATTGGAGGAAACAGCTCTGCTTTAGATCATCGCCAACTGGATATATCTCCACCTGCAGGAGTTGGACACTAGGTGCACAAAAAAAAATAAAAGACAGCCAAGAGGCGGTCCCTGCTGGTGCCTAGTTAGGACAACATTTTCCTCCTGCAGGTCTTGAAGGATAAGTTCACCTTTTAGTAAAAAATAATAAATGCACTTTTTTTGCAGATACAAAAATTAGCATTTTGTTATTTTTTTCTGCAGGAGCCTGTAAAGCATTGCACCAGCAATCAGTAGATTACTGGTGCCATGCTGGTCTCCTGCAGATATGTCAGCATATCTGCTTGCCCATACAGGATGTACAAGCAAGCAGATATACTGACAGGAATGAACTATCAATGTGCTCCACAGTGCCGAGATAGTTTATTGAGGACTACAAACCGACAGCTGCTAAGGCTGTTGGGACTTGTAGTCTCTAATGCACAAAGAACTGTGAATGAGTGACACGCAGCCAGGCAGGTGGAGCTCCGCACAGCTGCGGGTTTTTTAATTTGACAGCTAGCAGGGGCAGGGAGATGATCCCCCTCAAGCTGTCAGTATGGGGGCAGTCTGAGTGTAACATGTTACATGTTACATTCTGAATATGGGTGTAACATGTTACGAAAGATGAACTTGTCCTTTAACATCTTCTGTTTCTTTCTTCAAGCAAGTTGCTTGCTAGACGACAGGCTGATAATATACATTTTAGTAGCACCCCCAGTTGCAGCCATAAAGCAATTGGAGTTTTTTCCCCCCAATGTCTTTAATACAATCCTGCAGCACCTTGGCTCTGGTTAGTGGTGGCCTGCAGTATCATGACAGAAGCCTGTGGATCCTTACAAGTGCATTGCTGAGGGTGGATTTGGCAGCCACAGGATTTTTTATATTCACTGTAAAAATGTTTTCCCTACATTCAATGGAGGAAACCGCACCCTGCCTCTCTTGCATGCTGCCATGTGTGAATACTTTGGTTTGTTGAATCTGCACTACCTTGCCATGTTGTCCACCACTGTCTAGCGGAGTTTGGCCACCAGCAGGGACCACCCCCTTTGTGGTCTTTTTTTTTTTTGTAAGTGCGCCTTATGTTTAACTCCTGCAGGTAGTGATAAACCCATTTGGTGATTATTTAAAGCAGAGCTGTTTGCATCCTTGAAAGATGAAGAGAAAAGTATTTCATTGTGAGTAGAATTTTTTTTTTTTTTTTTACTAATCCCATGCATTTACATTCTTGAAAGCAGGGACACATATTTACTATGCCCAGTGAAATATTCCCTGCTGTGTTGCACATTTCAGGGAGCCTACTTTCTGAACTACAGAGGTGCTTAGGATGAGGATTTTCAAGAGGCACAGTCAGTACAGAAAACGTCACATTATTATTATACAGGATTTATATAGCGACAACAGTTTGCTCAGCGCTTTACAATATAATGGGAGACAATACAGCAACAATACAGTTCAATACAAGAGGGTTAGGAGGGCCCTGCTCCTTGGAGCTTACAATCTAGGTGGGAGGGGCTAGTGGTACAATGTACAATAGGTAATAATTGTGGGGGATGGACTAGTAGGAGGAGTAGAAGATTCCATTATTCGCTGAGGGCAGGATAGGCTTCCCTGAAGAGAGGTTTTCAGAGACAGCCTAAAAGTGAGCAGAGTAGGCGATAGTCTGATAAATTGGGGTAGAGAGTTCCAGAGGATGGAGGAAGCTCTGGAGAAGTCCTGGAGACGGGTATGGGAGGAGGAAACAAGGGAGCTAGAGAGCAGGAGGTCATGCGAGGAGCGGAGAGGACGGTTTGGGTGATATTTGGAGACAAGATTGGTCATGTAATTTGGGGCAGAGTTATAAATGGCTTTATGTTATTGTTAATGTTTTGAATTTTATCCGTTAGGCAATGGGAAGCCAGTGGAGGGATTGGCAGATACAGAACGGTTAGTAAGGTGGATGAGTCAGGCAGCAGCATTCATGATAGTATGAAGAGGGGATAGCTTGCGATGAGGTAGGCCAATGAGGAGGGAGTTACAATAGTCAAGGCAAGAGATAACCAAGGAGTGCATAAGTTGCTTAGTAGTTTCCAAGGTTAAGAATGGGCGTATCTTGGAGACGTTGCGGAGGTGAAGACTACAAGATTTGGACAGCGATTGGATTTGGGGCTGAAAGGACAGATGGGAGTCTAGGATTATGTAAAATATCGGATTGTCTCGATATTTTATTAACTTGTATTGATGAGAAATGTTCAAATAGAAAGTCCTTCCACTTCTTGTATAAACTCAAAAAGATGATTTAATTATAATGTTGCATAAAATTAGAAATAAAATATTGGAATACAGAATGTTTAAATAAAGTCCAAAAAGTATAGTTAAGTTCTTAATAATAAAATTGTATGTAATTGTGTGCGTATAATATGAATGTGTGTGGGTAAGAGCAAGCAACTCCCTTCGCCTTGCTGCCCAAAGAATGTATACTTTAAACCTTTGTCCTGCTCTAAAAAGAGCAATCCAGCCCCCACCATCTCCTAAAAATGGGCTGGTATACTTGTAGTCCCACAAAGATAATTGGAAACAGATGTGTATATATAACAAACCTCCAGTCTACTTCTCTCAAAGTCTGAGTGTAACTTTATCTCTTACATAGATGGGGGAGGATGGCTAGACCAATTGCTACCACATGTGTGGCTTGAATGTAAAGAAAACCCAAGATATATGTTCATATGTATATTCACAGACTATGAAGTCTAATTACTTACTTTTCCCAATCTAGAACAAATATAAATATAATAACTCAATTATTCTATTAGGATCCAACTCATTCATACTTATGTTAGTACTGTTAATAAGAAGATATTAGATATTAGGTTAAGGAAAGCTTCTAACATTTCCCTCTCAAAATGATCGATTTTATCGAATCTTAATCATTTTCCTTATCTTAATCCATTTATACACATTCTCGTCACTTTCGTATCCATTCATGCGTTTTTGGATCTTAAGATAATTGATCTGCACATATCTTTAATTTGATTCTAAAATGGGAAAACAAATTCTTTGATAAACCTTTTGTTATGTATCACATAAAAATATTTTTACCCTTATTATTTTCCTTTTACCAAATAATTAATCTCCTTAATAAATGTATAACTGTAACATTATAGTACAATACTTTAAAATATGTCACTTAAAAAAAATAGATGTTTCATATTTTCCCTCCAAAATGTGTGTAACACACAGTTCTAAAATCCATACATTTTTCAAATTACCTTATCAACATTTAAACATAACATATGTTCCGTAGCTTCAATCCATACATGTATATCAAATGATTTTTTTTTTTTTTTTTTTTTTTTAAACATACATATAACAATGTAAAGCTTGACTAAGTTTCTCTATATGTACCTTAGAAAAACTTATCTCTAGCTTAATTAACAACAGATGTTCTAACTAAGTAGAGTGACCCTGTTGTAACAAAAGTTTAACCCTTTCACTTCTGAAAATACATAGTGTGTGATTGCAAATGTTCATGTGAAAACTGATCTCATCTTGATATGGTAAACATATTATGTCAAAATAAATTGTACACACAAAAAAACCAATATATCTGATGAATGAATTATTTCATCAGTAGTCAAAAGTCAATTGTTTTATAAGTTCTTCCTCTATGAGATGCCTTGAGATGTCTTGTCTTCTTCTAGCGCTCTGTAAAGTTAAAATAACTTTATTGAACATAAAAAGAACAACAAAAACTATGATGAATGAAATTCTTGTTGCAAAGCTTCTTCCAGAATAAATTTCCTTCTTGGAAAATGTATTATCATCTGAAAGGTTTAGAAATATTTGAGTTTTCTTCCTTTAACAGTTACTCTTAGGTCATTTCCTGTAACAGAAATGCAGTATCATTATTTTGGCATTGATAATTTTACATTGATTAATCCTCTTACATTTATCTGTTAACATTACATATCACAATCACAAACATTTCTAGTCATGACATGGAAGACATATTTTGATTATAACACTTCTTATTGACTTGTAGTGTTCTATTTTAGAATGCAGGCACTTCCGCCTAACAGTACTAGGGTCGCTGATTCAAATCCCAACCATGGCATCACCTGCCTGGAGTTTGTATGTTCTCCCTGTGCTTGCGTGGGTTTCCTCCAGGTACTCCGGTTTCCTCCCACACTCCAAAGTCATGTTGGTAGGAGAATTGCTCCTATCTAAATTGGCCCTATTATGTATATGTATGACTGTGAGTTAGGGACCTCAGATTGTACACCTCTTGAGGGTTAGGGACTTATGTGAATGTACTATATATGTAAAAAGCACTACATAAATTGACAACGCTATATACAGTCATGGCCGAAATTGTTGGCACCCTTGATATTTTTCCTGAAAATCAAGTATTTCACACAAAAAAGGTATTGCATTAACACATGTTTTGCTATACACATGTTTATTCCCTTTGTATGTATTGGAACAAATATAAAACAGAGGCAGAAAAGCAAATATGACATAATGTCACACAAAACCCCAAAAATGGGCTGGACAAAAGTATTGGCACCCTTAACTTAATATTTGGTTGCACACCCTTTGGAAAACATAACTGAAATCAGTCGCTTCCTATAACCATCAATAAGCTTCTGACACCTCTCACCCGGAATTTTGGACCACTCTTCCTTTGCAAACAGCTCCAGGTCTCTCTTATTGGAAGGACACCTTTTCCCAACAGCAATTTTAAGATCTCTCCACAGGTGTTCAATGGGATTTAGATCTGGGCTCATTGCTGGCCACTTCAGAACTCTCCAGCGCTTCTTTGCCATCCATTTCTGAGTGCTTTTTGACGTATGTTTGGGGTCATTGTCCTGCTGGAAGACCCAGGATCTTGGACGCAAACCCAGCTTTCTGACACTGGGCCCTACAGTGCGACCCAAAATCCTTTGGTAATCCTCAGATTTCATGATGCCTTGCACACAGTCAAGGCACCCAGTGCCAGAGGCAGCAAAACAACCCCAAAACATCATTGAACCTCCACCATATTTTACCGTAGGTACTGTGTTTTGTTCTTTGTAGGCCTCATTCCGTTTTCGGTAAACAGTAGAATGATGTGCTTTACCGAAAAGCTCTATCTTGGTCTCATCTGTCCACAAGACGTTTTCCCAGAAGGCTTTTGGCTTACTCAAGTACATTTTGGCAAACTGTAGTCTTGCTTTTTTATGTCTCTGTGTCAGCAGTGGGGTCCTCCTGGGTCTCCTGCCATAGCGTTTCATTTCATTTAAATGTCGACGGATAGTTCGCGCTGACACTGATGCTCCCTGAGCCTGCAGGACAGCTTGAATGTCTTTGGAACATGTTTGGGGCTGCTTATCCACCATCCGGACTATTCTGCGTTGCAATCTTTCATCAATTTTCCTCATCCGTCCACGACCAGGGAGATTAGCTACAGTGCCATGGGTTGCAAACTTCTTGATAATGTTGCGCACTGTGGACAAAGGCAAATCTAGTTCTCTGGAGATGGACTTGTAACCTTGAGATTGTTGATATTTTGCCACAATTTTGGTTCTCAGGTCCTCAGACAGTTCTCGTCTCCTCTTTCTGTTGTCCATGCTTAGTGTGGCACAGACAGACACACAATGCAAAGGTTAAGTGAACGTCTCTCCTTTTTATCTGCTTTCAGGTGTGATTTCTATATTGCCCACACCTGTTACTTGCCCCAGGTGAGTTTACAGGAGCATCACATGCTTGTAACATTCTTATTTATCCGCAGTTGTGAAAGGGTGCCAATACTTTTGTCCAGCCCATTTTTGGAGGTTTGTGTGACATTATGTCGAATTTGCTTTCTTTCCTCCCTTTTTTTGTTTTGTCCCAATACACACAAAGGGAATAAACATGTGTATAGCAAAACATGTGTTAATGCAATACGTTTCGTGAGAAATACATGATTTCCTGGAGAAATATCAAGGGTGCCAACAATTTCGGCCATGACTGTAAGTACCTGAAATAAACAAAAATAAATATAACAGGACGCTACATCTCCATTATTGGTCATGATTCAAAACCTTGGTTTCAAAACCAAAGAAAGGTTTTGTATCAACCCAGAGATGACAAAGGATTATGCCTTTGATTTTATCTCTATAAAATTGGAAATATGCGTAGCTGTTTTTTGTATTGGCTCACTTCTTGTAGTGTAAGACTGATCTGCAGTAATACATACTGGTTCAAACTTTTCTCAGTTCCTATGTTGAAAACATGAGGTACAAACTTCTCACTTACAGCTGTACAAATATGTGTTGGTATGTTTTCCTGAAAATGTCTTCCTGTTACATCTATCTGAATGTGTTTGGAAGACAGTGTTTTGTACCATATAGGATAATTTTCACGATAATTGTCTGTTGAACCATCTTCCTCTAGGAGTTTCAGTGATGAATCAGGTGTCTGTAATATAATCTTACTAGACCTCACAATGTGTTCAGTTATTTTGACTGCAAAGAAAACACTTAACAATTTTTTCATATGTGCATCAAAGTTTTTCTCCATATTTGTCAAAGTTCTTGAGAAGAAACCTATTATTTTCTGATTACCTTCTTTTAATTGTGACAAAGTTGCTGAGATTGCATTATTGGAAACATTGGTTTCTAAAACAAAAGGAATTTTACTACAAAACTCAACAGTATTTAATGTAGTAGCATTCTGCAAATCCCATTTCAATAGTTCAAAAGCTTCTTTCTCAGTTTGATCCCATTGTTCCAATACACCATCTTTTTGTCTCAAACGATCAAATAATGATCTAGACTTCTCTGCAAAATTGGGTATAAAATCTTTACAATGATTTACTTCACTCAAAAACTGATGCAAAGCCTTGCGATTTGTTGGAATTGGATAAGCAGAAATAGTTCTAACTTTTTCTTGCAACAACTGTCTCTGTCCATGACTAATTTGCATATGAAGGAATTCCACCTGTCTTTTAATCAACTGAACTTTCTCTGTATTCAATTTCAATCCTGCTGTTTGTAGCAGTTATATTTTGTGTAGACAAGAGAAGCTTGTCTACATGCTGGACAATACATTCTGGCCTAGAGAATTTAGATAATATTTTTCCCAAATACTCATGAACAATTCCATCACTTAAATCTAAGCCTGGGGCTAATCTTGTGAATGTATACGTTTCTTTGTTGAAGCTAAAGGCAAGTTTATATTGACAACTCTTAGCTAAGGGTACTGACAAATGGCTATTGGCGATTTCAAGTACTGAGAATATTTTGGCCTTGGCATCCAGATGTGACATTATGTTACAATCAGGAACAATAGATTTGTTATTTGTGATGCATTTGTTCAATGTGCTGAAGTCAACTGATAAAGAATATGAATTATCAGCTTTGATAGGCCAAATACAATTATTCACCACTGATTGTACTTTCTTTAAAATTCCTTGCTGTAAAAACTCATCTACAATGGAAGAAATTGGATTAATTGATTCTAATGGCAATTTGTATTGAGGTTGAGGCTTAGGGTCTCTACCTTCAATGTCAACTTCAAAATTTGTAAACAAACCTACATCATTTTTGCTTTGACTCCAAAGATCTGTATGTGATCAAACCAATTGTTCCAATTCAAGATTGGTTCCTGTATGTGGCCCTTTATAATCTGAAGACATGTCAGCAGTTGCTGTACAAATACTTCCAACATTACAGTACATGGAAGAATCAATTGATGTTGATTTGGGCCTTCCACTTTCATCCAATAAATTTGGAGCAACATATTCCAACGGTAAAGAAGAAGAATCTCGATTTGATCCTGATTTAAATTTCGGCAATGGCAGTAAACCATTCCTATTAATGACAACAGCACTGTTTACCATATTGTTTAAGCTGTTGTTAACTCTCAGTGAACTGATCTTTTTAACTTCTGAGGCATAAGGCAACTCAGACAGACTATTGTTGGAACATGGAGGAGCAGATTGTTCAGAAATTATATTTTCATCTTCTAATTCCAATGTTTTTCTTTGTAAATCTAATTTATAATGAATACAATCTCTTTTCAAATGACCAAATCGTTTACAATAGAAACAAATAATATTTTCCTGTCTGCTCTGAGACTCTCGTCCTGCCTGTGACGTGTTCATCATCATAACTGGGTGTGGCTAAGCACATGGTCTCTCTCTGTTCTCCATTTTGAACAATTAAACTTTCCTTCTTCTGATTTTTCATGCACTGATCAAAGATTTTAAGATTAAGTTTTGCAGCTTTATCCCTTAATTTTCTCTTACACATTTCTTCCTGATCTATAGGGTCTCCTTCTATAGACTGGATCTCTGGTACAAAAGATTTTTGTTTCTCTGCCTTGGTATTCACACAAATTCTTTTTACATCATCTTGCAAGTCAGATAACTGAATGTCTTTTGTTTGAATTGCGCTTTGCAGATCATCTATTTGCTCAGTCAAAGTCTGGCAATTAGCACATACACTGCTCTGATCTTGCTTCATTACACATGTAGCAGTCTTAGGAACATCAAAAATCATGGCGTTAAAAACATTAACTAACTTCATTACATTTCTAACTTGTTTGCTCAGTTTCTTAAAGGAAAACTTAGATTTTTCTATCTTAATATTAGCCTGTAAGCACTCATTATACATGTACCGCCAAAGTTCATCATCTTTAACAAATGTAGACAGATTCTTGAATTCTAACTTACTCTCTCTAGATAATTCATCAATAAAATCCATTACTTACCAATTAAGAAGGTCTTTCTTTACATAACGCGTCTTTTCTCTCTTGGCGGGAAATGACATCACCAAGGAACAGCGTTTCTTGCAATTGCGCAAAATTCTCACCAATTCTGCTTTTAGGTTCTCGATTATGCCGACGATTCATCTGTTGCAGACTTTACTTCTCCTGAAAGCTTGATTTCATATTTTGCTGAGTTTGCAAACAACTTCCCTCTCATCAAGGTGAAAGAGAAAAAAGTCAAAAATAAGCGAGCATCGGAAACTAATCGAACTGGAGGCTCGCCACTGTAAAATATCGTATTGTATTCTAATATTTTATTTCTAATTTTATGCAACATTATAATTAAATCATCTTTTTGAGTTTATGCAAGAAGTGGAAGGACTTTTCTATTTGAACATTTCTCATCAATGCAAGTTAATAAAATATCGAGACAATACGATATTTTACAGATTACATCTAGCACCCTGGCATGAGGGGAGGAACTGATGGTTGTGTTATTGATCTTGATGGAGTAGTCAGGGGAGGGGGCATGGGCTGGAGGGAATACTAAAAACTCAGTTTTGGAAAGATTGAGTTTGAAGAAGTGGAGTGACATCCGTAGTAATGCGAGAGGAGACTGAAGGGGTAAGGTGAGGAGTAGAAAGATAAATTTGTGTGTCATCGGCATAGAGATGGTACTTAAAGCCATGGGAGTTTATCAAGTGACCAAGGGAGGAGGTGTAGATGGAGAAGAGTAGGGGTCCAAGGACAGAACCTTGAGGGACCCCTACAGAAAGAGGGAGTGGAGAGGAGGAGCCAGAGTTATAGGTAATGCTGAAGGAGCGCTGCGATAGGTAGGAGGAGAACCAGGAGAGAGCAGAGTCTCGGAGGCCAAGCGAGTGGAGTTTTTTGAGGAAGAGGGGATGGTCAACAGTATCAAAAGCCGCAGAGAGGTCAAGTAGTAAGAGTACGGAGTAGTGGCCGTTGGTTTTAGCAGTTAGTAGATCATTAGTGAATTTTAGTAGGGCAGTTTCAGTGGAATGTAGTGAGTGAAAGCTAGACTGTAAAGGGTCAAGAAGGTTGTTGTCAGTGAGGCAGGAGCTCAGATGATTGTAGACTAAGCATTCTAAGAGTTTAGAGGTAAACGGGAACAGGGAGATGGGTCTTAAGTTGTTCAGGTTGGTGGGGTCCAGGGAGGGCTTTTTAAGTATGGGTGTGATGTGTGCATACTTTAGAGGGGAGGGGAAAGTACTGTTAGAGAGGGAGAGATTGAAGATGTAAGTGAGGGAGCATAGGATGGAAGAAGAGGGTGACCGTAGTAGTTGTGTGGGAACAGGATCCAGGGGGCAGGTAGTGAGACGGGCTTCTGAGAAAACCTTAGTGACCTCTTCAGTAGTAGCAAGGTCAAAAGAGGAAAGTGTTGAGGGAGGTTTAGTATAAGGTATGCTAAGTGGGATGGATGTCTGTGTAGCGGAGATGCCCCTACGAATTGCATCAATCTTGTTTTTGAAATGATTTGCAATCTCTTAAGCAGTGAATGAGGTGCTGGGTGGAGGTGGAGAAAGTAGAGAGTTAAAAGTGGAGAAGAAACGACGAGGAGTGGATGACAATCTATTGATGAGAGTGACAAAGTAGGCTTGTTTGACAGCATGGAGGGAGGAATTGTATGCTAAGAAAGCAGATTTATATAGGGTGAAGCTTGGTGAGATTTGGTTTTACGCCACAATCGCTCCAGCGCACGACTGTCGTTTAAGATTTCTGTTGTTGTCAGTCTGTCAAGGTTGTAATGGTCAGGGCCTGATGCTTCGTGTTGTTATAGGAGCAAGTAAGTCTAGTGTGGATGAAAGCAAACTGTTTTAGACCGCAGTGGCCAGGTCAGGGCAGGACAGAGGACAGATTCTGTCATAGAGGCGATCAGTTGCAGAGTGGAAAGGAGCAGGGTTCAAGTTGTGAAGGTTCCTGCGGGTAATTGTTTGTTGCTTGGAGGGATAGGTGTTTGAAGATGAGGACACTGTGAAGGTGATGAGATTATGATCAGAGAGAGGAAAGGGGGTGTTTTTGAGGTTATAAGGAGTGCAGTTATGGGAGAAAACAAGGTCAAATGTATTCCCATCAGAGTGAGTGGAGGACTGTGTCCATTGTGCTAAGGCAAAAGATGAGGTTAGGTTGAAGAGTTGGGATGTAGCTGGGTTGTTCACATTAATGGAGATGTAAAAATCACCAAGAATGATAGTGGGTAGTTCAGAGGAGAGAAAATAGGGTAGCCAGGCGGAGAAATCAGCAAGAAAGCTGGACACCGGTCCAGGAGGCCAATAGATCACTGCAATCCTCAGAAAAATGGGAGAAAACAGTCGAATGCAGTGAGTCTCGAAAGAAGAGAGGGAGGGTTAGAGAGGACTTGAAAGGTGCTCAGTGGGGATAGCAGCAAACCGACCCCACCTCCTTTCTGACCTCTGGGTGAATGTGTCCAGAGGAGGCCTCCATAGGAAGCGCTGCGGGAGAAGCAGAATCTGCTGCTTGAAGCCAGGTTTCTGTAATTGATGGTAGGTTAAGGGAGCTGGAGACAAAAAGGTCATGGACAGAGGCGAGCTTATTACAGACAGAGCGGGCATTCCAGAGAGCACATGAAAAAGGGAGGGTGGTTTTTGGGAGCACGGGGCTGATATTAAATTGAGCGGATTGCGGCTATACCTGGAGGAAAGAGGGTGCCTGGTGTGGGGGTGAAATAGTGGAGGACCAGGGTTTGGGGAGATATCCTCAGAAGTTATGAGAAGGGGGGTGAGGAAAGTAAGATGGGAGCGGGATGTATACGAGTGCACATGCCTTCCAGTCCTGGTGTTTGTGCCAGCAGGTGAGTAAAGTATCAGCAGGAGGTGATAAAAGCAGTAGTAGGGAGATGGTAGCAGTGAGGGTGAGATGTATAAGCTTTGAGGTGGAGCAGAGGGGTAAAGAGATGAGATTTTGGGAACACAGGATAGTAATATGAAAAAGAGGAGTAGAGGTGGCATATTAAAAAGTACATGGAGTGGGACTCAGACTTGTAGGAAATGTTTCCCAGTGTGTTTGCTTGCAGTACATCCAGCATGCAGTAGAGTTCGTTGTTGTATCTTCCTGCTGCTTGGTGTATCCTGCTTTAGTTAAACTGCTGTGTTCAACTGCATCTTCACACTCCAGCATAAACTGCACCCCATCTGTGATTGTGCGCTCCCCCCCCCCATGAGTTGGTCTAAATTTATAGGGAGATGGTCAAATGAACAACTCTTCTCTGCCAACAATTAGGAACTGATAAGGATCACATGAATTGGGGGGGGGGGGTTGTTTCTCAAAGACAGACCAGCCACAGACACAGGCCAGAGTCATAAAAGAAGTGCAAGAGGAGGTGAGAATCAATCACCACAAACAGACCAAAATATATACACTAATTGTTCTGAGATTTACAGAAAGTCTATGCGGAGCTGGAGTTACAGTTTAGAGTGGAGATGAGAGCAGATATTTACCCAGAGATAGCAGAAGTCTATGCGGAGCTGGAGTTACAGTTTAGAGTGGAGATGAGAGCAGCAATTTACCCAGAGATAGCATGTGACATCACCACTGCTTGAAGGCAAAAAATACCATGGAAGAAGTATTCCTTTTTAAAATCGATAGTAAACCAAAGGGAAGAGCATAGGAGAAGCCTCAAAGCATGCAGGAAATCTAGGAAATTGTTGGGATAGCAGGCAGATAGGCAGCATTCCCCAAGACATTGTGTGACATTGGGTTTTGGTTTATCAAAAATATTATTTGAATTGCTATTGCAATGGTAACGATAAAAAAATTATAGTGTCTGCTGTGGCTGCTGTGACTTTGGATCTCCCCTCATTTTGATATGAAGGTAAAGATATGGCCTCTAACACCCAGTCACATGGGGTGCGACTTGACATGCGATTTGCATGCCATGCGTTTGGCTAATCGTATGCCAAGTCGCACCCTATTGTCTGCAATCAGAGCGATCAAATTGGTGTGGTTCTGACTTGGTCGGAGCCGCACCAATTTCTAAAGCAGTACATGTACTACTTTTGGTGCAATTTGCATAGATATCTGTGTCAGATGTTTTGAAAATCACGCCTGAAATCGGCATCTCACCCGACTTTGAAATCGTGTGACTTCACTGTAAGTCGCACGATTTCAAAGTCGGGCTTGATGTGACCAGGGTGTAAAGCTACATGAGAAGGTGGGTGTTGTAACTTCTGCCTGTTTTTGTCTCCGTACCAATTTGGACACTTTTTTGGAGGTGACACATTCATTTTGGTGCCTGACACATCAATTGTGGACACCTATCCATGACATTGCATTGCAAGTGGATTGCTTCATGCTGCTACTTAAAGCAGAACTCTTGGAAAAAAGTTTATTTTATCCATGCAATGTTGCTGTGCCCTTACTCTATAGATCAACTGCTCATTTTTCCTTGGGTTGGGCACAAAGCTCATACTCGCCTGACCTGCGGATCCTCTGGAAAACTGCACTCTCCCACAGTCCAGTGGTGGACTGTTCCTGTCTATGGAGCATGCTTTGTGTGTGCTGGAACAGTCCATTTACAAGACTGCTGGACTGTGGAGGGTGGGGGCAGGAGATGAAAGGACCAGTCTTGTGTAGGAGGATTTGCAGGTCAGGTAAGTATATCTCTGCTGTCTTCTCCCCTAGAACAAAATGAGCAGTTAATCCATGCAGTGCAGGCACAGCCCCACTGCATGGGCAAAAATTTTTTTTTGCCCGGAGTTCTGCTTTAAAAATTAAAAGAAAATTTGGGTAGTTAGGAAAGTTATTTGCCTTGCTCTGCTGCCTAAATATTGACTAATATAGATCTAAATTGACTTTGATATTCCAGATTCACTGTAAAAGTATGATATAATGATATTCAATAATGATTACTTCTCTTCTAAATGTATATTGGCATTCTGAACACACATATTCCTTATATACATAATCCTAATATCCTTAAGT
Organism: Staurois parvus; assembly: GCF_062004578.1. Lineage (NCBI taxonomy): Eukaryota > Metazoa > Chordata > Amphibia > Anura > Ranidae > Staurois > Staurois parvus. The sequence continues at coordinate 3,947,835 of NW_028318301.1, forward strand.
ACATGGTAAAAGTTAAAGTAAACCGTCATCTGCAGGGCATCCAATCCACTCAAAGCATTATTTTATCACAATAATAGATAACCTAAAGTGAAGGCTGTTTAAAAAAAAAAAAAAAAAACACCACTGGCTTAATGTACACATCCTACACAGTGAATCGAGAATGTAATAATGATTCCAGCTATTGTGCATTCCATTTTTTGCAACTAAAATAAAGTTTGGTAAAGTAAGAACAATTAAATGAAATGTTTCTCTCATAACAAGCTTTTGTATATTGGCCCTAATAAGGCTTGTCTATATGTGAACTGATTATGTGTTGGTGATTTGCCTGCCTTAGTATAAATTTTATACAGTAATAATGCTTTCCCTATAGAATGGTCACAGGACCATTCTAGAAAGCGCTGCTATAAAGCAAGAAGCAAGGAACCCTGTAAGGGGGTTAATAGATATAACTGAAGAGAAGTTGTCAGGAAATAAAAATAGGACCCGTCATTGAAATGTTTTCAAAGGTACATGCTGTATTGACTGCTGTGGATTAGTGTTTTTACTTCAGTAGCTGCAAGCAATATAGCTTTTTAAGAAGTTTGAAACTGAGAAACATGAAGCTGCTACACAGCATCATTCCTTTTACATATGCATTATGCCAAAGGTGCCCAGTGTGAATGTTAAATAGAAGCTGTGATGAGATTAAATGGTATATAAACTCAGAAACAAAAATGTAATATAATGCAGATTACCAATCTTTCATTGTTTAGGCTGCATTTGTTTTTGTTTTTTTTTTTACCTGGTGATTCAGCCAGTGACACATTCTCTATCTTAGAGCTGCTACACTCCTTCACTGTAGCTATTAAACCACTTGCCCGCCGGATCACAGTAGATTTACTGTGACCAGGTAGCAGCTGCAGACTCAGCAATGTAATTGAACGTTGGGAGCTTGCTTCTGGTCTTGTGGCATGCGCCCGCCCTCTACTTTACGATGCTGTAGAGAAACAAATATGTGAATGACCTCGCTAAAAATAGCAAGTGTTAAACTACCTAAAACAAGAAAACGTGTTAAATAAATACTATATAAAATGTACCAACAAAGTATTCACTTTGAAAATATTATGCAGCTCAGTTCACAAACAACGTGTCCATAACAATTATTCTTAAATCCCAATAAACAAAACCAAAGTCCTTAATGTCCACCATCAGGTGCAATATGTGAAAAAAAAATATATATATATATTTGTACAAAAAAAATCTTACATAAAGGTGTGATGTCAACACTCTCAGTGTCCTTCACCTCTTCAAGTAAATGGCTCACCTCTGTCAACACAACTTACAATACAAAGTAAAAATGTGTTCCTTTAAAAGGTATCATATACAAGGCAATCTACTTCCAATTCTGTTGCAGCATTATGCAATCTTTAACAGCCAATAATGGGTTATTTGATGCACTCTCTCCATTAATGGGCTTACAAGACCATTTGCCAACATGTCAAAAAACAGAAGGGAAGGCTTCATAGCGTAAAACAATCTATTATTTATTAATAAAAACCTTCATAGGTACACTCACATTGCCATGTGTCATGCCCTACACTAAGGGAGTATGCGCATATGCAAATAAAGCCACTGGCTCCAGCACAGGCTGCAGGTCAAAGCAAACAGTGCAGTGTGGTTCTGCCTAACATGTTTTGACATGTGTCGCCATCAAACACAGTAAGTTTAGTGACTGCAGCTGGATTATTATTTATTATACCTTTGGCGCAGAGATTTTCACATTTATATTGTTTGTTTATACAAAGCGCAATTTTTTAAGTAGATGTCAGCCAATGATTTATGGCTTCTGATTAAATTGTGTGCAAAGCAGGGAGAACCATATCTCTTCATAAAAGCAGTACATATTGCACCCATTAAGTTACTTTCACACTGGTCCTTATGAAAAAATGCATCAAAATCGCATGTGTTTTTGTTGCACTACCTTAAATTTAACACAGCGAATTATGGATTTTTGTTCCGTTTTTTTCACAATATCACTTCCCACTGTTCTAGTGCAATTTCCATGCGATTTCCAGTGCCACTATTGATGTGACTTCAATACGACTTTAGAAGTTCTTAAGCCTGGGTTAACAGAATTGCATGATAATGGAAATTACAATATATTCCAACTTCAGTGTGATTTCAGCCCCATAGACTTCTATGTTATCTCACAGAAGTTGCATCAGCATAGATAGGAAGCATTCCTATGCAACTTTGATGGATCAGTGTTTGTTTGTTTGGTTTTTTTTGTTTTTTTAAATTATCACTTCTCCCTGTCATCCTTGCTGCCTAAAGGCTAGGTTCACACTGAAACTGTTTTAATCTATTCTTTGATCAAGTGATCCTTCCTTTGATTGATCGTTCAGTTGAAGGAAGGATAGAATGATCGATTGGAAGAAGGGTTGATTGATTGAAAAAACGGTTGTTCAATCGAAGGAAGGCTTGATTGATTAACTGCATTAGCGCCGCTCCACAGCAGAAATACTGCTACAGGGCAGCAGCAGTGCGCAAAATCACACACACATATATATGTGTGATTTTGCATTTCCGCGTAGGGGGTGCGTGCGCCCTACCCGTGCCGCCATTCCCGGACATGGTTGTCAGTCACTGTGATCACTCACTGGCTCCCAGTGATTGCCGAGGATCTCTTACGGGGGGGGGAGAACTGTTAGTAAACAAAACAGTTCTTCCCCCTGTCAGATGCCACATGTGCTGATCCTGGACATCTTGGAGACTCTACCAGGCTCCACCATCATGCTGCATATGCACAGCACCACCTGCTGACAGACTCAGTCGATCTCCTCTCTGAATCAGACACACTACAACATCTGGCTACGGACGTCTCACCCTCTTACCCATGAGCCTGTTTTAAAATTCTAAGATGTGAGTTACTACTTATCTTTCTATTAAATACCTTCACAGTGCACACTTAGAGGTGCTGTGTTTTTGTTTCCCTTCTGCAGAGTTATGCTTCGTTCCTACGCAGCTTGCCCTTAGTGCCTACTGGACTACCTTCACCCCTGCCCATTTGGAACTCATCAAACATACATGAACTGCCACACCATGCGCCTGTTATCCCTTTTGTATTGCTTTCCCCTGTCAGCTCCTGAACACTGTGATTATAGTGTTATTACAATGAAGCACATCATATAAAACGGCACACAGTTAACCCTTTGATCGCCCCAGATGTTAACCCCTTCCTGCCCAGTGCCATTAGTATAGTGTCAGTGCTTTTTAGTAGCACTGATCACTGTATTGGTGTCACTGGGGATGTCAGTGACACCTAGTTAGTTCCCCCCAGTGTCAGAATGCCCGCTGCAGTCCCATTGTAAGTTGCCGATTGCCGCCATTACTAGTAAAAATTAAATTTTTTTTAGAAGCCCATTATATATACCGCCATTTGTAAATGCTATAATTTTCATATAAGCCAATTAATTTACATGTATTGGGATTTTTTTTTAGCTAAGACATGTAGCAAAATACATTTTGGCCTAAATTTATGACGAAATTTGATTTAAAAAAAACATTTTACTGGACATGTTTAATAGCAAAAAGTAAAAAATATAGTTTTTTTTTTTCTCAAAATAGTTTTTTTTTTTCGATAAGTGCAAAAACAGAAAAAGAAAAAAGCAAGCTATGTTTGTGGGAAAAAAAGGACGCAAATTTAATTTGGGTGCAGCATCGCAAAGTAATGCGGCACCGTAACACAAACAATGGCCTGATCAGGAAGGGGTATAAATCCTCTGGAGGGCAAGTGGTTAAAGGGTTGATCAATCGAAGGAAGGGTCCAAAGTCGCAGCTGTATCAAAATTAATGGATGAAGCATGAACAGGGATGAGAGATGAGTTAATTAAAAAAAACACTGAATCAATCAAAGTCACATAGGAATGCTTCTTCTGGACTTCTGTGAGATAAAATAGAAGGCTGTGGGACTAAAACTGCAAAGTCCACAAGAACCTTTTCCAAAATCGCACTGTGCTGAGTTGATTAGAAGGGCACCATTGAATATAATGTGATTTCCCTTGCAATGTGATTCTGTGAACCCGGGCTTAAGAACTTCCCACAGGTGTGTTGTGTTTTTTTATGCAGTTTCCATTCATTTCAATGGAGGGATGTGTGTTTGGTCTTTTTTTTTTAACCAGACCAAAAATGCAGCAAGCAGGGTTTTTTTTATCTGCAACTGAAGTGCAATGGACAAATGTGAAGAGCTACATAGGATTTAAAGGGATGCATTTTTCTTTTGTTTTTTTGTTTTTTTAAACTGAACAAAAACAGATCATTGTGAAAGCAGCCTTACACTTGTTGTGCACACAGTTAACCCTTTGATTGACCTTTGATGTTAACCCTTTTCCAGCCAGTGTCATTAGTACAGTGACATTGCACAGTATGATATCTGATCACTGTATTAGTGTCACTACCGATGTCCGTGTCAGCGTACCTCCCATGCCAGGTCTGTTAGCGCCACATTGCCGCCACACTTTCACAGTTACGCTATAGGTCTTTGATCACCGCCAGACTGCCGGGTTGATACTAGTGACAGACTGCAACTGTGTTTTGCCCATAGTTCCACTCTAACTGTGGGTATGAATCTCTGGATGAAAAATATGTGACTGTCTTGTACCGTTAATTTTATCACCGTCTTTCTATAGTCAGTTTGTTGAATGGAAATATTTGATTTGTGGGTGCATTTCCCTTCTTAAATGAGAACATCCTACAACTTGTTGTTATATTCTTTCACCTTTTTTTATGGTCAAATAAAGTAAAAAGAGGACTTGAGATTTTATTTTTATATACAAGCTGCTTTGATGTCCAACTTCAAACAAAGGACTTAGAAGCTTTCAGATTCAGTCTCTTGCTGCACGTGTTTTTAGTTGTAGATGATCATTGCACACCTCATTAATAGAATAGCTAATCTAATGTTCTCCTGGATTCATTATCAAAGAAATAGTTTGTTATTTTGCACAAGATCATTTTAGAAATGCTTTGACAGTGTAAGCTAACCTTCGTAACAAAATCAAATATTAAATGGATTTATCTATACAATGAACTCATAAAGAGCTCAGATACACGTTTATCCCTTTTGTAAAGAATTTAAAGCATTTAATGGATATCTTTTCTTTATCTATGATAATGCACATTTATTAGCATTATGTCGTATATCCAAACCATTTAAAGATGAACTCCAGGCACATTTGAAATGTGTATATGTGAGCTGCCAAAGGATTGGTGATTCTGTTCAGTCAGTCTGGTGATCCACGCATTCATGCTACACCTTCCTGTAGAATAACAATACAGCCCAGGTCCAGGGTCCTCCTCCCCCTGTGATTAAAAAAGAAAGGAGTAACATTACAGAGATGAGGCCATGCCTCTGCTTTCCCCTCTTGTGAATAAGTTCAAAATATTAAGTGACAAGTACGGTGCATCCATTGCTTTTCACTGGCTCAGTGCTGAACTTGTGCAGTGAAGTACAGGAGGTTGATATTAACATAAAGTAATTACACGAATTGTAAGTAAAAATAATTTGGAAGTTTTTAACAAATATAGAACTTTATTTTTATATCTGCCTGCAGATTTGTGGCCAAATGGAAAATAGTAATGTTCCTGTGGGTTTAGGTTGATGCTGCAATCTTATCGGTTGCTATAGGCAGCACCTTTGCTTTCCTTTATCCCCATTTCAATACATAAGATCTGGCTCGAGGAATGCAGAAGAAATGTCACCAGTGTTCTAATAAGTTTGTCTCTATACATAACTGAAGTGTAAGGTTAAAGTGGAACTAAAGGCATAGCTGAAAGGATGATTTTCTTTATCCCCTCAGAGACCCCCGGTCTGTGGAGAGATTCCTAGTTTATCAGCAGAATTCTGGGAACACCCCTTGAACACGGAAATAATGGCAGCTTATGTTCAGAGATGTTCAAAGTTTATAAGACATTACTAAGATTATATAGGATACAGAAAAAATAAGGGAGGGGGGAGCGAATTTCAAAACTGTAACTTGTAACTTTCCATCATGAGCTGACTACATGAAACATGACATATGCATTTCTTGGTATAAATTGTTTTTGCTAGCTTTCTGAGAAATAGCCGAACAGAGAAAGCTTCAGGGTCGTGTTATCTGTTTATACTTTCTGGTGCAAGCTGAAACAGTTTCATTAAACTTCTAATATATCTGCAAAAACCTAACTTAACCTCCTTGGCGGTATTCCCGAGTGTAGCTCGGGGTAGAATTTCTATACCAAGAACGGTAACCCCGAGCTACACTCGGGCTTACCATGCAGCGTTCTCTGGGGGTCCCTGCAGCACTTACCTTGTCCTTTGCTCCCATGATGGGTCCCCTGCAGCGTCCCCGTCCATCTCCTCCGGCGGATGCCGTCATCTGGCTTCCGTGTTCCGGTCCCTGTGACGTCGGAACGTTCGGGCGGTGGAACCGGCGGGAAATTTGAAATTTTTAAAAAATGACATTTTTGCTGTCATTGCTTTTTCACTGCATTTCACATACATTTTGTCCCCACTGCTTTGTCCTGTGCCCTGCCTGCATTTTGACTGTTCTTTCTGCCTGGAAACTTAGAAAAGTACATGGCGGCCAAAAAGCATCCCTTTACGTCAAAAGCGGTTTTAGAACAGCGATAGTAAATTAGAACCACTTGCAGAATTGAGTGATAATGATTCGTGGGGGAAATTCGTCATCAGACACTGAAAACGATTTTGCGACTTTGCTCAGCGATGTGCGAATTTGCCTCTGTATTTCAAATTTCAGTGTTTTTGGTTTAATTATATTATTGAATTAAATTTATTATTATTATATTATTTTTTATGATTATTTATTAAATTATAATTTATGATTTCTTGTTTCAAGTTTTATCATATCCGGAATGTTTAATAGACTCTTTTTCGGATAGATTTCAGTGAGTTATTCCTAAAAATTACAGCCTACAATAAAAAACTACATATTTCCATGCAAAAAAATGGTACCGCTTTCAGCACAAAATTCCTGACATAATCATACCGCCAGGGAGGTTAATACTTAAAATGGCGTACATCAACAAAATGGAGGTTATCTAGATTCTTTCAATAGCTTTTCTTTTTTTTTTGGTTTGAGTGGAGGGGAATTAAAACACCTGTCCATTTTTATGTGCCCCTGTTAGGGAGATTCACCCTCTCTATTTGTCCCATTTACCATTATCATTGAAAGTGGAAGCAAAAGAAAATCCCACATTTTTGGCTGTCCCCAGAAAAGTATTAGAGGGGAAATCTTTCATTGGGGACACTATTTCTGGTGACCTGGCGGGGCCCATGGAAATTTCTTAATTAGCAAGGATTTTATCTCACTACCTGTTTTGGCTATGGGACAAAAAGTGACAGTAAATTTTGCCAATGGGACACAGGTGGCAAAAAATTATTGACAGGGGTTATAACACCTGCCCTTCCTCTATCCAAAATGGAAAAAAAAGTTTTGCCTATTGTTCTACTTTAATTTGATTTTATGGTTGATATGGTTTCCTAGAGATACAATTTAATGGCACCCAAATTGTTATTCCTATTGCAGCTAATCATGCAGCCACCAAATTGCATTATTTTTTTTAAAAAGAATGGGGACTTGCAAAGTGTTTCTAATGCTCTGAATGTTTTCAATTGGCACAGATAGCATACCATTAGAGATGTTGCACAGTCCCAACATTTGGATTTAGCAACAGCCAACGTTTTTGGTCTTTGCTCAATCCCATTTTATGTGTTGTCACTATGTTGCCTTCAAAAAAGGGACCCTACATGGCCCCTAAATGTTGGTTGTTCTGACTTATGCAGTGCTGTTTTTACAATAAACTAGTGAAGAGGACATTTTCGGAGTGCTGGTTATATATACTCTTCTCCTCAGGTTTTGCACTGCTCCATCTGTTGTGATCATAATGAGCACCCACTGGCTATATTGGTCAAGCGCTGTAAGGGGTGCAGGTCTGGCATGAACTGTACTACATTACTGAACTGTAAAACATTACTTGTAGATATGGCCATGAAAATTCACAGTATATTTTTACTTTGTAGAAAGAAATCTTTGTATTTTTTATGGCAATGTAAGGCCTGAAGAAAATTAAATCTCATTTGGAAAATGTGAGTTCATCACTTTGTATGCTAGATTTGCAATGCGATTTGCAGATAGTGCAGCTATGAGTTTAGATCTTTGATTTGTTAAGACACCATATTAATTTGTTTGACACTGTGTTCATGTGCTTGAAGCAGTGAACTGTCGTCTTTAACATCCTGTGAATGTAGGTCACAACATTTCTGTTCTGTCAAGTGGAGATTAAAAAAGGAAGCATTGTGTTTATAAAGTCTAATTAGCAGTTGATAAACATAAGGATTTATAACTTTAGATGAAAGTTATAGGTTTACAAAACATTTTTTCCTTCTAAAATCCATTTGTTCTTGTACTCTGCATTCATAAATATCATTTTTATAAACCCGTAGTCAGCTCAGAGGTTACTAAAACTTTATCCAATGTTTCACCAGAAAGGGAGAAATGTCTAGTTTTTTTATGTACAGATATTTATCTTATGCTTGCAAAACAAGTAACAAAAATTCAATTGGCCACATAAGTTATTTATTAACCACTTCCCAACCGCCCTATAGCAGAACTACTGCTACAGGATGGCAGGGCTGCGGAAGATCACGTATATATACGTGATATTGTATTTCCGGCTGTTGATTATCGGGTCCCAGCCAGAGATTCCCTGCCGGCAGACTGCGATCGCCGAGTAACAGTGACAGAGTTCAGGCATATATGTAAACAATACAGATCTCTCCCCTGTCAGCTCCAGCAAGCTGCTTTGTATTGCTCTGCATAGCAGAGCAATACAAAGCAGGGTGTTTACACAGTAAAACACAACACACAGTTAACCCTTTCATTGCCCCAGATGTTAACTCCTTCCTGCCCAGTGTCGTAAGTACAGTGTCAGTGCTTTTTATTAGCACTGATCACTGTATTAGTGTGCAGATGTCAGTGACAATTAGTCAGTTCCCCCCCAGTGTCAGAATGACTGCCGCAGTCCCGCTATGAGTTGCTGATCGCCACCATTAGTAGTATTAAAAAAAAAATTCCAGTATATATACCACCTTTTGTAGATGCTATAACTTTCACGTATAACAGTTAATTTACGTGTATTGGGATTTTTTTTAGCAAAGACATGTAGCAGAATATATTTTGGCGTAAATTTATGACGAAATTTGATTTTTTTACTAGATATGTTTTATAACAAAGTTAAAAATATTGTTTTTTTTTTTCAAAATAGTCAGTCTTTTTTTTTTTTTTATAGAGCAAAAAATAAAAAATGCACAGGTAATCAAATACCACCAAAAGAAAGCTTCATTTGTGGGGAAAAAAAGGACATTAATTATATTTGGGTGCAGCGTTGCATGACCACACAGTTGTCAGTTAAAGTAACGCAGCATTGTATCGCAAAATATGTCTTGGTCAGGAAAGGGAATAAATCCTCTGGAGGGCAAGTGGTTAAAATGATCCTAAACTTGAAAACAGTTGCTAAACAAAACAAAGAAAAATATTGGTTTGGATTCATTGGATTAGATTGTCTACCAAAACTAGTCATTTATTTTTGACAAAAGTAGTGCTTTAACCTATTTAATGCAGTAGATTTAAAAAGAAATAGGTTTATTCCATTAAAATGATCATTATGTCAATCATATTGTTACATATTTGGTTTGCATTGGGCTCCTGATAAAGTCAAATTAAAGGCTCCTGTATGACAGTCTAAAAAAATACCAAATCTTTAATATCAGAGGTCGGCAACCCATCAATCGTGATTTACCTGTCAACCACGGGCAGGTGACAGGTAGATCTCGATAGAGTCCCTGCCCTTCTGACTTGTAAGTGCTCTTCTTGCCCACTTATTGGCAGAGCAGTGCAGAGAAAGGATGAGCTCAGGCATCTTGTCATCTAAGCCCTTAAGATTGGAAGCACTCAATCCAATTCTAGGCAAAAGCATTCCCCACCCCACAGCGTGTGATTTGCCCTGTTGATCCCCTGTCCTTTGCCCTGCTGACCCCTGTCCTGTTCACTCCTGTCATCTGCCCTATTAATTTCTGTACAATGCCCTACCTACTACTGACCTCTGTACACCACCTTACCACCTACTGACCTCTGAACACTGTACTACCTACTATAGACATCTGTACATTGCCCTACATCCTACTGACCTCTGTACTCTGCCCAACCCACTACTGACCTCTGGGGGCTTGCTAGTTAACAAACATAAAAGGCAGCAGCAACCCAGTGATCTTTGCTCTCTTCTATGCTGTCATGGTTGATCTCCACCTCTCAAAGGTTGCCTATCCCTGTTTTAGATTGTAAACTGTAACAAGCAGGGTCCTCTGATTACTCTTGTATTAAATTGCATTGTAGCTATTGTGTCCCTCTCCATTTTGTAAAGCATTGTACAAACTGTTGTGCTATATACTATAAATCTTGTATTCTAAGAATCCCGTTACTATGTGATACACAAGCAGGGGCGGACTGACCATTTGGGAACTCGGGCACTGCCCGGGGTCAGTAGGGGGCCCCATGAGATGCCCCTGGTACATTTCATAGGCTTTTTTGGGTGTGGTTTAAGTGTGGGCGAGCACACAGGGGCCCCATGATCCCCTATTGCCCGGGGGCCCCATGAGTTTTCAGCCCTCGTACACAAGCCTCATAAAGTAAACTAATTGTACAGGACAGGTGATTAGACACTGGCAAAAAAAGCTTCTGGGGTTTTCCTCATGCAGCCTCTTCCACTCTCAACTAGCCTAATTTTTTGCTAGTGTCTTTAGGTGATGGACATCTTCTTTCTACTGTGAGAAACTAATGTTATGGAGGTTTTTCCTTGTCTTTTCATTTATGTATTTATATAGCACTGACAATTTAAGCAGCACTTTACATGTATACAGTACATGCTCATCAGTCCCTGCCCTCAATGAACTTACAGTCTAAGGTCCCTATCTCACTTTCATACATACACATCCAAGGGCCAATTTAGACAGGAGATAATTAACTTACCAACAGGTCTTTGGAGTGTTATTCAATGGTGATATTTCTATCAAGGCTTGGCTGTGCCATAGCAACTGCAACTTTTCTGCAGCTTGTAAATTGGTTAACTCTTCAGCAGAGCCTTGGCAGGACTATAACCAGACCCTGCCACATGGAAGACTCAGGGCCCACCTGTAATGTTGCTACAGCACTGAATCATGCTCTAGGGTGCTTTCCTTGAACGTAATGCAACACCAGAGCACATTCTCTGAAGATCCTTGTGGGCATATGCCCACTGCAGAGGGCAGAGCCAAAAAGGGGTTAAATCCCCATCATTCCTGCAGCTAAGTGGTAAATCAGGGCAAAAGCCCTTTAAACATTTATCCTTGGGTGCCCATATATATATATCTCTTTAGTCTAAACCCTGTGTTTTGCCTCCATTTCCTGTCAGGGGCACATTCTACCATATCTGTTAGTGGTTCATGGGCTTTTCAGAGCCAGGCACCTGTTTCCTAGATTGCAAGGCTGCCATCCTAGCCTCTGTTTTACCACGTGGATGTTCAAACATCTTCTGACACCAGCTTTGAGGAAAAGGTGCTACAGGCTGCTATCTAAGGTTTCAAGCCTTATTTAATTGTTTAGTTATGTGGGCCTGTTGGCTTTGTTGCTAAATACTGGCTGTTCCTCATTTGGATTGCTTTTGGACATCCGTTGTAAGGATTTAAAATAGCCTGTGTCCTGAACTGTATGATCAGGAAATTGGGATTCTTGGCTTGTTAGTAAAATCTATTTCTAGAAGTACAGTACAGGACACATGATCTCCCTATTTCTTGATTCAGAAATGAGCAATGTCCCAGCCACTGTCCAGTCACCTGAGAGTAGTTGCAAATAACCCAGTTGTTGGTATTTAAAGAAGCCTATGTCCTGCACTGTACTCCAGAAAATGGATTTTTCTAGGATGTCAAAAATTCAATTTTATCTTCCCTTCCCTGAGTGAGAAAAGTTCTCCTTCCATTGTGCCTCACATGTTCCCCCTCCCAGACACTGCAGTGTATTGTTATTATTATACAGGATTTATATAGCGCCCACAATTTACGCAGCGCTTTACAACATAAAGGCAAACAGTACAATTATAATACAAATTAATATTCGGAGGGCCCTGCTCGCTAGAGCATAGTAAGATGCTTTTACTGGTTCAAAATTTGATCACATAAAAACACTAATGTGATCCTATAACAGCCAAAGTATTTCAGGAGCAGCAACACTCTCCCTTCAACAGAGCTTAGAGAAATAGATAAGGCACCTGGATAGACACAAAATTGTAACCAAAGAGTGTCTATATTGGTCTAATATGACCTCTTCTTTGACCTGCAACCCATTTGTAAAATTATGGCTGTTAACTAAATGTTATGATTGCAGTCAAGTCCCCTACCTATTTTTCTATCTGTATATTTACAAAAAAAAAATGTATTAATATATACAGTGTGTGTGTATATATATATATATATATATATATATATATATATATACTGCTATTTTATATACCACTAAATGGAGAACTATCAGGATCAACAAAATAATCAATATTAACAAGTGACTTATAACTTAGTGGTATTAAGCCCAAAAATGTATTATATTGCAGCTTACCAGTCATTATATGTGGTGACTGCATTAGTTTTCTTTTTTTTAGGCTCCCCCCCCCCTCTTTTTACACCTGCTGATCTCACCAGGAACACACAGGAGCACAGGGGCATCTTTGGACAGGAGCATTGTTAATCTAGGGGTAGGTTAGTGTTAGATGGACTAACAAATTATTTTTAAACAAACTTTAGCTAACACTTTATAAACAGTTACAGTAAACATTTTTTTTCCCCATTTGGGATACAGTTTTTACATAAATTAAAGCTGATCGTTTTAAACCCCCTTTTCAGTGGTAAACGGTTTGTTGCATCCCTGTAACTGCTACTTCTGCAGGACCGCTTGTACTGTTGAAAAGCAACAAACTTACTGGCTGGCTCACCAGAAAAAAATAAAAAAAACTATTGCAGTCACCACATCTAAGCATTGGTAAGCTGCAATATAATAAGTGTTTGCTTTTGGACTTAATATCGTTTTACGGATAAAGTCAATGTATATTTAAGGACTACACATGGAGAATTTTTTTTTTTGTCCGGGTATTCATCTTATTAAACCATATGTATGTTGCAACTTGAAATACCCAAATTTTATTGGGTTGTAATTAAAACCTATAATCAGAATGTGAAAATGAACAGCTAAGTATGTAATTAGTTTCTCCCTGTTCTCTAGTACCTGTTCTATTACTAAAGCAGTACAATGCCAGCCTTATCTGTGATGTTCAGTCTTGTCGTATTGTTTCCTTAACCTGGGCCAGCCATGTTTGAAAAGCCTTAGGTTCAGTATTCATAAATCTCATGCTCTTGTTAAAGTATCAGACTTTGACAAACTGCATCTGGAGAGTGCTACCTTGTGGAAACAGATCTTCTCCTTTATTGTCTTGTAAAATATTTCTTCTTAGTGTCTAAGAAATCTGCAGGCATTGAAAGGTATGTAAGGTAAGGTACTTAGCATTTAAATAATGTATCTTAAAGTGCAGCTCTGTTATAACAGAACTTTAAGAGTGAATACATTTAAAGAAAAACGACACTTGCCACTTTCATCTGCCTTGGAGGCTAGTTTTGTATATCTTTTTTTTGTTGTTGTTTGTTTTAAAGGTAGAAGGTTTTTTTTTTTAGCTTAATGCAGTCACTGCATTTAAGTAAAAAAAAAATCTATGTGCAGCCCCCCCCCATACTTACCTGAGACCAATCTCGATCCAGTGCTCTGCTTGAGAGCAGTGTCTCTCTCTTCTCAATAAATAGACATGGAGGGAGCAGCGGGAGCCATTGACTCCTAATGCTGTTAATCACAGCCAGAGAGCGGTGGGTGGGGTGAACTGCTGCGTGTGTGTCAATGAACTCACAGAGCACAGCTTGGAACTGAGCCTGCACGAGTTCACCCATAACAAGGGGGGAGGAGCCAGGAGTGCCAGTGGGGGGGCCCCAGAAAAGGATGGTCAGGGCTGCTCTGTGCAAAAAACCATTGCACAGTGCAGCTAAGTATCACTTTTGTTGTTTAAAAAAACAATACATTTGCAATCACTTTAACGGCCTATCATTGAATACACAGTTTTATCCAGTTCTTAGAGAGAGCTGGAAGAGGGTCAGGGTTTTGGAGAGCCACTCTTGCTGCATCTCAATAACAGTACACATCAAAATTAAAGTGGATCTAAAATTAAATATATTTTTTCATGTTAACTGCGTGCATTCTGAGTAATATTTTAATGCATACTTAGTTATTTATTACTTTTCACAGAGATCGCAGCACTCTACCTGGCATTGCCTTCATGTGCTTTTCTCACCATCTTTGTGCAGACATTATACATGACACAATCCTGTACATCCTGTTGCACTTGCAGTTTGTGGTATTAACAGATGTCTGACACAGATAAGTCACTGCAGATGACACTCCCCTTGCTAAAAACTTGCAGTCTAATCACTGGAAGATAGGAGACAAAGGGTGGGTGGGGGGGGGTCAACAAGGGAACAGGCAGAAGTAAAACCCTGCAAGGTGTTCTATTCCCTCTATACCAGGCCTGGGCAGATTTTGGCCCCAGGGCCACATCCAGTCCTTTCGCTGTCCCTAGCCAAGTTCTTCCTGTGTTAGCATCTGCATCCTGCAAATCCTAGGAGCCTTCCTCCTGTTCTTCATTCAAGGTCAGGATCTGCAGAAATCTCTGCTATATCAATCTCACGCTCTCCTTCCAGTCACAATGCTTTTCAGAGAGCATTTGATAGGCATTGAAGCGGTGTTATATTGCCTCCTTGCCACCTGGTTCAACTCACAAGTGTGAGTTTGACAATCTCTTGTCAAACTCTGCAGCTCAAGTTAAAAATGCAGTGGCTATGCTGCTGTGCACTATGGTCATGGCATGTGAACAGCACCATCTGGCTGTTATTTTACAGTCTGAGTGGTAAAACTGCGGTTTGGCTGCCCGTTTCTACCACTACTACCCTTACCGCTTATCTGAAAGAGACCTATTTCTTCAGCAGATTTACATAATATTTTTAGTGCCAGGTGTTTGTTTTCTATATGTTTACATACTTATAGACCTTTCCAGGTCCAAAATTAATATGAGGTAGAATGATGTTTAGCCTTGCACAACTGTCCCAGTTTTTCATGGGGCACCTTGGAAAAATCCAATGGGAACTTTAATTCTACTCTATTGACCCTGTAATTTATTTTTCACACAGAAAAAAAGAGTTGTTTTTCCACTAATTACACTGAAGTGCCCTTATAATCAGCTTCACAGAGCACTGACATATAACATGTCCTCTTCGTATGTTAGTAGATCTGCAGCTCTCCCTGGGATCATGCATAAGAGCATGCACAGGCTTCAAGATATAAGGGATGAGCACAGCTAAAAATATATTCCCATGGGTAAGAAGTTTAAAAGGCTAAAAATAAAACCTATGTGGCTCATGGCCAAAGTTAAAAAAACTATAAATGATAAGAAAAGAGCGTTTAAAAAATATAAAAATTAAGAAACACTATAATCGTTTAAATGTTATAAGAAATATGACAGAATAAGTAAAAAGGAAATCAAGGCCTCAAAAATAAAAACAAACAACAGATTGCAAAAAACTGTAAAACAAACCCTAAGAAGTTCTTCAAATATATTAATCGTAAAAAGGTCAGGTCTGAGCATGTAGGCCATTTACAAATGTATCTGTAGTGGGTGACTGGGGAAAAAGAGAAGGCAAATTAATTAAATACCTTCTTCAGCTCTGTGTATACAAAGGAGCATGGGGATGCTCATGTCCATAATGGGGATGATATTAACCCAAATGAACCACTATGGCTAAAAATTGCTATGGTCCAGAAATATTTAAACAGAATAAAGGTGAATAAGGCACCTGGACCAGGTCCTAAAAGAATTTAGCTCTGTCATCTCAAAGACATTGTTTCTAATTTTTAGGGACTCATTAATGACTGGCATAGTACCACTGGATTGGCGTAAGGCCAACGTGGTGCCTATATTTAAAAAGGGTTCAAAGTCTTTACCAAGTAATTATAGATCTGTTAGCTTAACTTTTATAGTTGAGAAAACACTGGAGAGTTCAATAAAAGACCACATAGATGAGTTTTTGCTTTAAAAAAAAACAAATTAAGCAACAGATAGCGTGGGTTCATGAAAAACAGAAATTCTCAAATCAATTTCTCTTTATGAGTAGGTGAGCTAAACCTTAGGCAAAGAGGTTGTTGTGGACATAGTATACAGTTTGTAAGTGGGTAGAAGACTGGCTAAAAGACTGTATTCAGAGAGTAGTGCTTAATCATTCATACTCTGAATAGTCTAGGGTTGCACCCCAAAGTTCAGTATTGGGACCCTTATTTTTTAATATATTTATAAACGATATAGGGTCTGGGATTAAAGTACCATTTTAATGCTTGCAGATGACACCAAGCTGTGCAGTGGAATAACGTCCTTACAGGATGTCTCCAACTTACAAGCCAACCCTAATGCCCTGTTTGATTGAGCAACAGTGTGGCAAATAAGATTTAATGTTGATAAATTTAAAGTTATGCACTTAGGGACTAAAAATATGCACAGATCATACATACTAAGGGGGAGTACAACTGTGGGAATCAATGGTGGAGAAGGCTCTGGGATGTCTGGTAGATCATAAACTTAAAAACAGCATGCAATGCCAAGCTGTGGTTTAGAAAGCAAGCAAAATCATTTCTTGTATTAAAAGAGATATAGAGAGAGAGGCATAATTGTGACCCTGTACAAATCATTAGTAAGACCTCATCTAGAATATGCAGTTTAGTTTTGGGCACCAGGAAAGGATATTAGGGAACTGGAGAAGTGCAGAGAAGGGCAATCAAGCTGATAAGAGGCACAGAGGTGCTCAGCTATGAGGAAAGATTAGCTGAACTGAGTTTATTCTCTCTTGAGAAGAGGATATTAAGGGGGGTATGATCAACATGTATAAATACATCAGTGTTCCATATAGTGAACTTGGTACAGATCCTATTCTACAATATTTCATGACTGACTTATGAATTTTGAAACAACGTAGCTGCCCTGTGTATTCTCACATCTGTTTTTGGGGTGTCCAGCTTTCATTCTTGTCAGAATTCAGCAGTGGTTTCTAACTTAAGGGGCCAAGGGACACACGTTTTAATACACTAGTTTAGAGTTTGTGTATGTATGAAGTGAGGAGGCCAATAATGGTTACGGCTATACATATGATGTTGTTCTGAAGGTTATTATGTCATTTTTATTCTTTCAGGTATTTCGAAGTGGTGAGGGAATGGGAATCCGATTGGACAGTGCCTCAGCCTTCCAAGGAGCTGTCATCTCTCCCCATTATGACTCTCTCCTTGTCAAAGTCATTGCCCATGCAAAAGATCAACAAGTGGCAGCCACTAAGATGAGTAGAGCTTTGGCAGAATTCCGAATCCGTGGAGTGAAGGTAAGATAGCACTGGAACCTGGTCCTAAATCACCTTAGACACAAACAGTCTTATTTAAGAGTACAAAATGGAATTTAGAGTGCAATCACCAAAATTTTATTTTACTGTATTCAATTCAGTTGAGTGATGTTTTATACTAAGAGGGAGATTTACTAAAAATAGTGCACCAAAAATCCAAAAATCTGGTGCAGCTGGGTGTAGAATCAAACCAGCTTCCAGGTTTAAAGGCTAAATTCACCTTTTGGACAAAAATGATAAATGCACTTTTTTTTGCAGGTAATTTTTGAAAACGACAAGCTGACCGCTGCTAAGGCTGTCGGGACTTGTAAGCATTCATTCACAGAACATTGTGAATGAGTGACACAGCCAAGTGGGTGGAACCCTCAGGGCCGTGCTGTTTTCAAATCTGACAGATAGTATGGGAAAACTTCTCCATATACGATTTGTCAGGGGGGGGGATTTACGGCCATGGCTATGGGAACATGTTACATGTTCCACCTTAAAAACATGTAACATGTTCCAAAGGTGAACTTATCCTTTAATTGTCAAAGCTTAACTGAACAAGCTGAAGTTAGCGGTTTAGTTACTATGCACAGCTGAACCAGATTCTTTGTGTACCAGTGTTAGTAAATCTTCCCCTAAGTATTTTTTTTTTCTTTTGTTTTGCATGCAATAATTGTGCTTCCTTATTAACAAAATTGAAGGATCTATTATTGCGTGTTACATGCAAATGTATTACATAATTAAAAAAAAAACACTGTGTGAAAAGGTAATATAGAGCTGTTTTAACTACACAGACCAGGCCACCTCTAAATGGATTTTTGTGTGAAGTGCAGTCCCATTATTATTATGGTGGTTGTTTTTTGTTTGTTTGTTTTTTTGCTTGTTTTTTTTTTGCTTGTTTTGTTTTTTTTATAGGGGATTCATTATACTTTGAGATCAAATAAGTGAATTTTAGAAAAGTGAAAATAATGGAGATAAACATTTAATAAGCTAATATTAATACAGCAAAGGGATGTTGATGGTTTATTTGTGAAAACGTGAAAACTGAACTCATGGGCACAAAAACTTTCAATTAAAGATATTTCTTGGTAGCTTCAAAGCTTATAAATTCATTTTGTGTGCGCCAAATGCTTTTGGAAACACAGACACATGACCTTTTAAATGTGGCAGTGACATCATCAACGTGCTGAATCAGCACACTTGACAACTAGCCAGCAAACAAAATATAAAATTATACTGTCTTACAATTTGAATTAACAAACAGGAGTTCTAGTTCTAATCTATGCTTGAGGTGATTGTAGCCGTATTAGTGCATTTGCGGCAGAAACAATTGAGTACTGACGTGATACTTTTTTTATTAGCACTAACATACAATTTGCACAGACATACCATCAAGGAACATAAAGAAGATGACTTTTGCACACCTGTGGGTCACCACTTCTCACAACCAGACCACACTATGGGAGACCTCAAAATTTTAGTTCTTAAAGGAAATTTCAAATCTATTCAGGGAAGAAAAACTTTTGAACTAAGAATGATAATTCTATTTGACACAAGAGATAACGGGCTTAATTTGGACATGGGATTCCTCAATCATTATCCAACAGCTTTATGACTCCCTCTGTGAGTTTTGCCCCCCCCCCCCCTAGTCTTTGCTTTTGCTGTGTCTAGTCTTTTTTTTTTTTTCTCATCCCCCACATCTCTTCTAACATTCTGCTAAAACTTTGTGTAGTACTGCCTGGACCTTGAAGAAGGGGACATTCCCTGAAAGCTTGTCCTCATAATTGTATGTTAGTGCAAATAAAAAAAGTATCACATTAGTTCTAATCTATGAAATTCCCCTGTGTTGGAGCATATATAGCAGTGGATGAATTAAGGGCAGATATGCTTGGAGGGACCCTGTTCCTCCCTAAAGGTGTGCTGACATACCAGAAGCCCAGCAGAGCACAATGGCAGCTGAAAGTATCTAGTGTTGAAAGTGTAAACTCTGGGCTTGCATCCTAGCTTGCCTCCCTCCTTCCTCTAGTAAGTTACTGATCTCTAATGAGCAAAGATTCTGCAAACTCAGACATAGACAGTGCTTTATAAACAAATGTACTGTGTGCTAATTGAAAACAAGTCTTATATAAAGAAGTTGAAATGATCAATCGATTTTCACCGGGCTGTTGTAACAACCTGCTTTAACAGGTGCTTAGAACATTTTGAATTAATGTGAGACATGCTTTAAATCAAAATGACTCATGATTCTGCATCAGTACAGCTACAGGTGGAGGATATATGCTAGACTGAGTTCTCTACTCCTTTCATGTTTATTGGAGATGAAACAATGCTAGGCATAAGAATGACCAAGGTTATTTTGCAGATGGAGAAAAAGCAACCTGTTAGAATAGAAAATGGAAGTTGTTATACTTCCTGGGTATACAGCCAATGACTCTAAGAATTAGATGGGTGCTACTCTCCTGTTTTTCAGCCTTGGTACAGGAAGGCAGATCTTCTTCTCATACAGGAAATAAAGAAGTCACAATCAGGCACGCAGCTTATGTAAGCTGTAAACTGATTCAGTTCACCTTTCTTTTGTGGGCACTCTGGGAGCTAAAAGAAGATTATAAGTAGAGATGAGCGAATCGAACATGACGAAGTGGAATTCGCTCCGAAGATTTGGAAAAAAGATTTGGAAAATTCTATTCGCGACGAATCCGAAGATTAGCAAACTTCGGATGCACGAATCGAATTTTCCCAAAAATGGCGGCGACATGTGTGGCGACAGGAGAAAATGGACAGAGAAGATGGGGCGGGGATCTCTGGGAAGGCGCGCAGACAAGGCGCGCTGACCCATAATGCATTCATGAGTCATGAATCATGACATGTGATCGCATTAGCCAATCAGCAGCCAGCCAGCCAGCACTGTGTAATGGTGGAGCTATAAATCGTGGCCATCTTAGAATTCTCCATTAGCCTCCGGTCATTCAAGAGAGACAGACCTCTGTGTATTGAGGGACAGAGTTAGGGCCACAGAGACTTTAGG
The DNA here is from genome assembly GCF_062004578.1 of Staurois parvus. Classification (NCBI taxonomy): domain Eukaryota; kingdom Metazoa; phylum Chordata; class Amphibia; order Anura; family Ranidae; genus Staurois; species Staurois parvus. Next base: position 3,968,432 of record NW_028318301.1, read on the forward strand.
GCCACAGAATCGTTACTCAGGGCCACAGAATCGTTACTCAGGGACACAGAATCGTTACTCAGGGACACAGAATCGTTACTCAGGGACACAGAATCGTTACTCAGGGACACAGAATCGTTACTCAGGGACACAGAATCGTTACTCAGGGACACAGAATCGTTACTCAGGGACACAGAATCGTTACTTAGGGCCACAGCTATCAAAGAATCGAAAATTTAAAGTGACATACACCATTTTTTTTTTTGGTGGCTGTCGTGCACAGTTGGTGCTGCAGTTTGCCGATTGTGCAAAATAAACTGACTTTCTGCTTCACAACCACTATTGTACGTTCAAAGAGTTAGATCCATTTACACGCCGGGTGGCGGTAATATTTTTTGGGTGATTAGTGCATTCCAGTGACATAAACGTACAGTTTCCAGCCAACGGCAAGCTGCAATTGACCGATTGTGCTAAATAAACTGACTTTCTGCTTCACAACCACTATTGTACGTTCAAAGAGTTAAATCCATTTACACGCCGGCTGGCGGTAATATTTTTTGGGTGATTAGTGCATTCCAGTGACATAAACGTACAGTTTCCAGCCAACAGCAAGCTGCAATTGACCGATTGTGCTAAATAAACTGACTTTCTGCTTCACAACCACTATTGTACGTTCAAAGAGTTAAATCCATTTACACGCCGGCTGGCGGTAATATTTTTTGGGTGATGAGTGCATTCCAGTGACAGAAACGTAAAGTTTCCAGCCAACGGCAAGCTGCAATTGACCGATTGTGCTAAATAAACTGACTTTCTGCTTCACAACCACTATTGTACGTTCAAAGAGTTAGATCCATTTACACGCCGGGTGGCGGTAATATTTTTTGGGTGATTAGTGCATTCCAGTGACATAAACGTACAGTTTCCAGCCAACGGCAAGCTGCAATTGACCGATTGTGCTAAATAAACTGACTTTCTGCTTCACAACCACTATTGTACGTTCAAAGAGTTAGATCCATTTACACGCCGGGTGGTGGTAATATTTTTTGGGTGATTAGTGCATTCCAGTGACATAAACGTACAGTTTCCAGCCAACAGCAAGCTGCAATTGACCGATTGTGCTAAATAAACTGACTTTCTGCTTCACAACCACTATTGTACGTTCAAAGAGTTAAATCCATTTACACGCCGGCTGGCGGTAATATTTTTTGGGTGATTAGTGCATTCCAGTGACATAAACGTACAGTTTCCAGCCAACGGCAAGCTGCAATTGACCGATTGTGCTAAATAAACTGACTTTCTGCTTCACAACCACTATTGTACGTTCAAAGAGTTAAATCCGGTTTTATTTTTGGGGTGCTTATTGAATTAAAGAGTATGTCAGACAACACGCAGAGGAGTGGCAGAGGAGGCAATGTTTCAGGAGCGAGCAGACGTGGCAGCAGAGGAAGGGGTCGAGGCAGCACTAGTCGCAGCCAGAGGCCAGTGCTCCCGGTGTCATCCAGCGGTCATGTCTCCACCGACAACCCTGCCGTCATCGATTGGTTGACTCGGTCGTCTTCCTCTTCCCAGGTCACCTCTGACACCTACAGCCAACGGTCGGTGGGTACGTCAGACACAACCGTTAGTTGGCATGGCCCGGGAGCAAGCCCACTGAAATCACGTGTCCTCGACCTGCCCCTGTCCTTTGGTGTTCCCTCACCAAGCGAAGTATCGCATGCTGTGGGCTCAGCCCCACTGTACAGTGAGGAAGAGCTAACAGAGGGTGGTCAGGAACGGGGGGAGACATCCGCCTCTTCAGCAGCCAGGCGAAGAAGTACTGGCGAGGAGAGTGGCTCGGTAGCCGGTATAGAGACAGGTCTGTCTCCTGACCCACACGCAGCCGAGGGGACTAGTAGTGACGCGGAGACCCTAATTGATGATGATGAGGCTGATCGCACTTGGCAGCCTCGTCGTCATCAGGCTATTGCTTCCGCATCATCAGGAGAAGAGGGTGCCAGCTTGCCAGCGAGCAAAACAGTCGGTGGGTTGCCCAGGAGGCAGCAGGGTCGCAGCAGTGTCAGTGGAGCCAAACGGCCACGGAGTAGAGCACCAGCTCCACTGCAGCCTACCACCACGGCCAGTAGTGGTGCCGGTGTGCACGGAGGAAGTAGCAGTCAGCCAGTGAGGAGTAGCGGGGGCAAAGTTTCCTACTCGGCGGTGTGGCAATTTTTCGTCAAGACGCCTGAGGAAGTAAACGTAGCCGTATGTCGACTATGTGGCCAGAAAGTCAAGCGTGGCCAGGGGGCCAATGTTGGGACTACAGCGTTGCGTCAGCATATGCAGCATCGCCATTCGGTGGCCTGGGAAAACCGTGATAAAGATACGGCGGTTCTGCCTGCCCCAGCCCCCGCTCCGTTACTTGCTCCGTCACCCGACGTCAATCTCCCTCTATCAGCCAGTCAAGGCTCCAACACCTCTGCTGAGGGGAGTTGTCGCTCGTTGGCATCTTCCGCTCGTTCAGATGCTCCTTCTCCTGCTACTCCTCTTCACGGATTCCGTCAGCAGTCTTTCTTGGAATCTGTTTCCAAGAGACAACAGTTTGCGAGCACGCACCCGACGGTGCAGAAGCTGAATGTCCTCCTGTCCAAGTTGCTGGTGCTGCAGTCCCTCCCTTTCCAAGTGGTGGAGTCAGCACCTTTCCAAGAAATGATGGCTTGTGCCGAGCCGCGGTGGAGAGTGCCAAGCCGGCATTTCTTCGCCAAAAAGGCAGTGCCAGCCCTGCATTCACATGTAGAAGAGATGGTGGGCCAGTCTTTGAGCATGTCGGTCTCTGCCAAAGTGCACGGCAGCGCCGACGTGTGGAGCTGTAACTACGGTCAGGGACAGTACATGTCATTTACGGCCCACTGGGTGAACGTGGTGCCGGCACAGCCGCACCAGCAACTTGGACAGGTCACGCCGCTTTTGCCTCCACGTTTGCACGTCCTTGGTCCAGCAAAGATGTCCGCCTCTACCACCTCTTCTTCCGCCGTGTCCTCAGCCGCCACCCCCGTGCCAAGTTCCATTACCCGACCCGCATATCACATGTGCAGGGCGCAACGGTGTCACGCTGTGCTGCACCTGGTATGCCTTGGCGAACGTAGTCACACAGGGGAGGAACTTCTGAGTGTAATGAACAGAGAAATCGACAGATGGCTGTCTCCGCGCAAACTGAAAATCGGAACCATGTTGACCGACAACGGAAAGAACATGGTGTCTGCTCTGTGTCAAGGAAGGTTGTGCCATGCGCCATGCATGGCTCACGTGTTCAATCTGGTTGTCAAGCGGTTCCTAAAATCCACCATCCCACTGCAAGACATCCTTAAAATGTCACGTAAACTTTGCATGCATTTCAGCCATTCCTACACCGCAAAGCACACCCTCCTTGAGCTGCAGCGGCAGAACGGAATTCTACAGCATCGCCTGATCTGCGACGTTGCAACAAGGTGGAATTCAACCCTACATATGTTAGACCGCCTTTACGAACAGCGAAAGGCCATCACCGATTTCCTAATGTTACAAGCGGATAAAGGTACTCCCCTGTGTAACTTAGATGTCAGCCATTGGCAGCTCATGCGTGACACCTGCCGCTTGCTCAGGCCCTTTGAGGAGGCCACGCTATTCGTGAGTCGGCAGGACTATGGGATGAACGACGTCATTCCTCTGTTGCACGTCCTGGAACAAATGCTGTTAACAATGACTGGTCAGGGTGCGGTAGACGTGGCGCACAGATCTCAACGCCACATGACCCCTGTGGGGGCAGGACAGGAAGAAGAGGAGGAGGTAGAGGAGGACATTGGTGCTCAGGAATTATTGAGTGAAATGGGTGGTTTTTCCACTCAGCGGACAGGAGTGGAGGAGCAGGAGCATCTGGTAGAGGAGGAGGAGGAGACAGAGGACCCAGACGCACCGTGGCAGTATGCTGTGGAGATGGAGGCAGGGAGTCCCTCGCATTCCTTGGCACAAATGGCCCATAGCATGCTCGGTTGCTTGCGTAGCGACAGCCGAATAATAACCATCAGACAGAGGGATGACTTTTGGCTGTCCACCTTGTTGGACCCTCGCTACCGTTCAAAAATGGTGGCCTTTTTCACACCTGCTGAGAGGGAGGCCAAAATAAAGTACTATAAAAACCACCTATGTAGTCAGTTGGTCTCTGCCTTTCTGCGCCAACGTCCATCCTCAGACACTGTGGGCCCTGTGCGCTCGCGTTCCGCTGCCATGGCAGCAGGGGAGGGGTGGGGTGGTAGGAGCAGTGGCAGCTCCACCAGCAGCGGCTGCCTCAGTCTGCAGTCGATGATGAGTAGCTTTCTTCACCAGCGCAGTGAGGAAACTACTAACCAGCCGCAGCAGCAGCAGCATCAGGTGGACCTGGAGCAGGACCTCAAACAACAAGCTTGGGCCTACTTGGACAGCACCCTGCCAACCGAGGTAGACAATCCCCTTGACTACTGGGCAACGAAACTTGACCTTTGGCCCCAACTAGCTGAATTTGCCCTTGAAAGGCTGTCATGCCCGGCCAGTAGCGTGGCATCGGAGCGCGTGTTTAGTGCGGCAGGAGGTATTGTAACTCCGCGGAGGACACGACTGTCCACCCAAAGTGTGGAGAGACTCACGTTTGTAAAAATGAATCAGGAGTGGATTAGTCTGGATTTCAAACCACCAGTTCCTGACACAACTGACCTAATAACCTAGCCGTTCAGGCCGCTCCCTGAACACCTTGGGAATTGCTTTGTATATCTGTCGCCTTAGAGGCCGCTATCTGAACAGCTCATGAATTGCTTTCTATATGTGTCGCCTTTGAGGCCGCTGGCTGGACAGCTGATGAATTGATTTGTATATATGTACTTATTGTCCGCTGTCCGGACAGCCCATGAATTACTTTTTGTATATAGCCTTCCAAACCACTCTCAGAATAAGTCATGATATTCATGCTGTGTATAGCCTTATAGGCCAATGGTCAATCAAGTCATGATTGTTATAGTGTGTATAGCCTTATAGGCCGCTGTCTTTACAACTTTATAATTCCATGCAGTATATAGCCCTATCGGCCACTTTCTGGCATCCAGTTGCTGTAGCCCCCATCACCACACTGTGCCACGGGCCCCTGTACCGCCTTCTCATACTGCTGCCAGATCCATCCTCTGCCATGTGTGTCTTTGTCGTCTGCTCATGCTGCTGGGTTCCAGTTTTAAACCTAGGCCTGTGTATGGCTTCCGAATACTGCTGCCTCCACCGCCACCCTGCGCCATGTGCCTCTGTCGTCTGCTCACGCTGCTGACGGCTTCCGCTTTTTAACCGAGGCCTGTGTTTGGCTTCCGAATACTGCTGCATCCACCGCCACCCTGCGCCATGTGTCTCTGTCGTCTGCTCACGCTGCTGATGGCTTCCGCTTTTTAACCTAGGCCTGTGTATGGCTTCCGAATACTGCTGCCTCCACCGCCACCCTGCGCCATGTGCCACTTTCAGGTCTCCTTACACTGTTGGTGGGTTCCATTTTGTGATAGGGTGCTGTATGGCCTTCCATTGCTGCTGCCTCCACCGCCACCCTGCGCCATGTGCCTCTGTCGTCTGCTCACGCTGCTGACGGCTTCCGCTTTTTAACCGAGGCCTGTGTTTGGCTTCCGAATACTGCTGCATCCGCCGCCACCCTGCGCCATGTGTCTCTGTCGTCTGCTCATGCTGCTGACGGCTTCCGCTTTTTAACCGAGGCCTGTGTTTGGCTTCCGAATACTGCTGCATCCACCGCCACCCTGCGCCATGTGTCTCTGTCGTCTGCTCACGCTGCTGACGGCTTCCGCTTTTTAACCTAGGCCTGTGTATGGCCTTCAATTGAAGCTGCTTCTGCTCCGCCACTCTGCCATTGGACTCTTGATAGTCGTCTCCCCATGCTGCTGCTGGGGGGAATTTTTAACATAGGCCTCTGTATGGCCTTCAATTTTAGCTGCTTACGCTCCGCCACTCTGCCATGGGCCCCTGTACCGCCTCCTCATGCTGCTGCCAGGCCCGTAATCTGCCATGGGCCCCCGTACCGACTCCTCATGCTGCTGCCAGGCCCGTAATCTGTCATGGGCCCCTGTACCGCCTCCTCATGCTGCTGCCAGGTCCAGAGTGTGTCATGGGTCCCTGTACGGCCTCCCATTGCTGCTGTCTCCATCGCCACACTCTGCCATGTGCCACTTTCAGGTCTCCTCACACTGCTGGTGGGTTCCATTTTGTCATAGGGTGCTGTATGGCCTCCCATTGCTGCTGCCTCCACCGCCACACTGTGGCTCCACACTCTGGTTTTGGCCCCGTGACTGCCCAAATGAGTGAAGTGTGCGGTGATTCTAAGATCGACGGCACTCATCTGCATGTCATACTGACTGACAGTATTATTTCTCTTCCCCAGCAGACTCCAAGGGCATTTAAATTAAAGGTACAGTGTTCTGCACTAATATAAAGGCTCTCTGAAGCCTAGAAACACCCTTTTTATAAGTTAAATTCGCAGCGAATATATTCGGCTCGAAGCGAACCTTTTCCGCGAATTCGGCGAATCAGCTGAACCAAATTTTTGAATAATTCGCTCATCTCTAATTATAAGATCATGGCACAGCAATGGATTCCTTGTTAAACAGATTTTAGATAGTTCTTCACAAGCTTTGATCTTGTTTTGCAGATAAAGAAGCAATTTTTTCTATCTGGCAAACAGATGGTGGTTGTAGGAAAACATATATACTCACCAGTTTTTCAGTCTTGGTTCTGGAAGGCAGGACTTCTTTTATACAGGAAACCCTGTTGATTAGCTTCCCTTTTCTGGGGAGTCCCTGTTTGGATCAACACTGAATGGGATCATTAATAATTTCCAGGGGACACACCTACTTTTCACCCTCAGACTGCATGTCTGAAATCAGGTCCTTTCTTCTCCACTCAAAAATGAATTTTTCATTTACAAGAGACAACAGACAATGTAGCCTGGGTCTCAAAATCATCTCCTTTCTAAGACACCATATTTCCTTGACAGTCGTAACTTGCCAAGCCCAAGGAAGACATTTTTTGCTTGAACATTTACCCACACATGTTCTTCTCCAGATAAGGGGATGTCTTCCTTCCTTCATGGACATCTGGTTGACATGCATATCAGGAAAGTGGGTTGTGAGCTGGTGGTCTACAGATGTAAGATACCGGGACTTTTGAGTTTATATAATAAAAGAACACAGAAGTGGCAACTGCATTCATTTTTCTACATGCTTCCCTACTATATTTATAAACTTATCGCAGCATTTAACTAATGCCTGGACAGCTTCAGCACAGAAAGATTTGTCAGTATGCATGAACCATCCTAGAACAGCCTGCTTTGCTTCATCATCAGTGCAGAAATGCTGACCATAGAAAGTCTCTTTTGCAATTTCAGGACAGGTTAAATGTTGATTATCCAGGATCAGATGGTCCACGCGCTGAATGTTCACAGGAATGACTCCTGTGGGATGGGAACCACCATGGCCAGGATTGTCACTGACAGATAGATGGCCAGCCATATTTGAAACATTTACACCATTCAAATGTTTTCCTGAGGCTGACCAGCATCTCATCACTTTAGTGTGCTTGAAGTCTTCTGTAGATATCCATGGGTTTTACGCCTTTGTTCATAAGAAACTTCATCAGCACACGCTGTTCCATGCATGCACTAACACTTTTGTCTGCCATCTTGATTAACAGTCTCTGGACTGGCCTGCGACATGTGCGCCACCTATCAGTATTAGGACACACTTACCACTTACTACTGCATGTAATACTGCCAAACTACTATCCCTTTTTTATATGAAATTAAGTCACAGTTTGACTTGAATGCCCTATAATTCCTGTTCCATTTATCAGAGCTGTTTATTCCCTCCAATCTTCATCTTATATCTTAAAGGTTGGCAAATTTGCATTGGTGTTACAGAGCCCTCTAGTGCAGGATTCCCCCTTAAAAAACTTTCAAAGTATTGCATTAAACCTGTTCAGTGTACCAAAGAAGAATGGAGCTCCACTTATCCTGGACCTCAGAGGACTCAACTATTTTGTGGTTGTGTGCAAACTTAGGGAGGAATCTGTTCAATTGGTGGTGTCCTCTCTTCATCAAGGGGACATGTTAGACTCAAATGACTTCAAGGACACTTACTTGTATGTACAAATTTTCCCAAGCCACCAGCAGTTCCTTATCTTTGGGATGGGGAGGACCTATGCTGGTTTTGTGGCCCTTTTTTCAGCTTTGCATCTTTCCCTTGGCTATTTACCAAAGTAATTGCTGTATCTGGCCTTATTGAGACTAGGGAGGGATCTGGATAGCTGGGTGCTTGGAATTAAGTCTCCCACTGTCCATCTGGACCCTGAAGGAATTTGGTTGGCCTTGCAACCTCTGAAAATTGTTTTCTGTCCTAAGTTTCCACCTGGGGTACTTGGGTCTTGTCCAGGCCACTTGACTGGCCAAAATGTTTCTCCCATCCAAGAAGTTTTGCATCATGTTCAGCTCTTGTGCTCATACATGGGAGTTTTGGGTCTCACGGACTCCATATCTGCGTAAAGAATTTTTCTTTCAACATGCTCAATTTTCCCAAAATGTTAGTCTTTACAAATGGGTGGAGGAGTCACCAGTAAATATATCAATGAAATCAACCAACAAGGAATAAAAACCTTCCTGAGACTCAAACAATCACCCTGTACTCAAATCTCATTATGTGTTTTCTTAAAACAAGTGTATATGCCAACTGTAAATAATGGCAGTATCAATATAATCCCAGAAAGGTAAAAAAAAAAATTAATCACAAAAACAATTTGTAAATCATAAGAGTTATAACATGATTGAAAAGTTCGGCAAATAAAAAAAAACACCACTTCTCCCCTGTATCCTTTTGTCTTGCTCCCTAAAGTCCATATACAGTATATACACTATGTTGCCAAAAGTATTGGAACTCCTGTCTTTACAAGCACATAAACATGGCATCCCAGTCTTAGTCCATAGGGTTCAATATTGATTTAGCCCACCCTTTGCAGCTATAGCAGCTTTAACTCTTCTGGGAAGGCTGTCCACAAGGTTTAGTAGTGTGTCTATGGGAATGTTTGACCATTCTTCCAAAAGCGCATTTGTGTGGTCAGGCACTGATGTCGGACGAGAAGGCCTGGCTCGCAGTCTCCGCTCCACTTCATCCCAAAGGTGTTCTGTTGGGTTGAGCTCAGGACCCTGTGCAGGCCAGTCAAGTTCCTCCACCCCAAGCTCACTCATCCATGTCTTTATGGACCTTGCTTTGTGCACTGGTGCGCAGTCATGTTGAAACAGGAAGGGGCCATCCCCAAACTGTTCCCCCAAAGTTGGGAGCATGAAATTGTCTAAAATGTCTTTGCATGATGATGCCTTAAGAGTTCCCTTCACTGGAACCAAGGGGCCAAGCCCAACCCCTGAAAAACATCTCCACACCATAATCCCCCCTCCACCAAGCTTTACACTTGGCACAATACAGTCAGGCAAGTAGCATTCTCCTGGGAACCGCCAAACCCAGACACGTCCATCGGATTGCCAGAGAAGTGTGATTCGTCACTCCAGAGAACACATCTCCACTGCTGTAGAGTCCAGTGGTGGTGTGCTTTACACCACTGTATCAAACGCTTTGCATTGCACTTGGTGATGTAAGGCTTAGATGTAGAAGAAAGCCGTTGTTGAAAGAAAGCCATAAGAAGTCCCGTTTGCAGTTTGCGAGAAAATTTAACTTTTTGGCTTAAAAGCAAAAGGCTGTGTGTCACAAAAAACTAACACTGCACATCACCCTGAACACACCATCCCCACCGTGAAACATGGTGGTGACAGCATCATGTTGTGGGGATGCTTTTCTTCAGAAGGGAAGCTGATCAGAGTTGATGGGAAAATGGATGGAGTAAAATATAGGGAAATCTGTTAGAGTCTGTAAAAGACTTGAAACTGGGGTGGAGGTTCACCTTCCAGCAGGACAATGACCCTAAACATACAACATACAACCAGAGCTAAAATGGAATTGTTTAGGTCAAAGCCTATTCATGTGTTAGAAAGTCCAGTCCTAAATACAATTGAGAATCTGTGGCAAGACTTGAAATTTGCTGTTCACAGATGCTCTCCATCCAATCTGACAGAGCTTGAGGTATTTTGCAAAGAAGAATGAGCAAAAATGTCACTCTCTAGATGTGAAAAGCTGGTAGAGACATCCCCAAAAAGACTTGCAGCTGTAATTGCAGCGAAAGCTGGTTCTACAAACTATTGACTCAGGAGGACTGAATACAAATGCACGCCACATTTTTCAGATATTTATTTGTAAAAAATTTTGAAAACCATTTATAATTTTCCTTCCACTTCACAATTATGTGCCACTTTGTGTTGGTCTATCACATAAAATCATAATAAAATACATTTATGTTTTTGGTTGTAACATGACAAAATGTGGAAACTTTCAAGGGGTACAAATTATTTTTCAAGGCACTGTAAATGATCTGCTACTGTCAGCTTGGTGGCAGATACCACAGCATACTTTCAGAGGTCTAGTGGCTTTTAGGCCTCAGCAGGTCAGAGCTGTTTTGGTGGCAAATGGGGATCTACTCAATATTAGGTGGGTGGTCATAAAGTTATGGCTGATCAGTGTATATCAGAAAGGCAGTACTAGTCAAGACAGGTGAGATAGAAACAGAACTTAGTATGGCAACATTTTTCCATGTTTGTGTAGAATGCATCGCTAGTTGCTGGGTATTCAAATGATGGGCATCTACTATAAACCTGTTCATACTTATGCTTCCTGTGGTTTAATTCATGCACCTTCCACAGAAATAGTAAAATAGAATTCGGTTACACAATTGCTACAGTGCAGTGTATTTTTTAAAATTGCACATACTGCAATTTGTCTGTACTGATATGCTCTCAGGTCTGTAGGAATGAATAGTACAAGTCACACTTAAGACATACTTAACAAGTGTTACAGTATGCCCATTGCATGTGTATTCATGATTTTAGAGACCACTGTGTAACTCCAAAGGATTTCAAGAGCAGAAGTGTGAACAGGAATTTGTTTCCTCAGATATGGTGATTATCATGTGCTATGTAGTAGTTAACCTGAGCCCAGGACAAATTATATAAACAAATTGTGTATGCCAATCAACCCTGTGATATGATCCAATTAAAAGTGAATTTGGAGGCTGCTGTTTCTACAAAGGTATAACCTTCATTACTTGAACAACATACATATAAAAACGCTGCCCAAATACAAAAAGTGAAAAATAATATAAACTAAACATCCATCACAGATAAACTCAATAAAATGAATAAATAAAGTCCTTGGTATCAGAATTAATTATTGAAATAGTGCACGTGCTTCTTCCACAAACAATGCGTGATTCATGCTGTGTGCTCCCCACCAGTGTCCCCACTCACTCACCAGCTGTATTGGACTCTTATAATGAAACAAGAGTCAATCACCCTTTGGTGGGGCAAGAGAAGGTCTGCTGAGTCTTGTAGTCCTCCTGGGTTAAGCTGTACTTGTCACCCTCAATCATCCCGATATGGTAATGTGATATGGAGTATGCACATGCAAAGAATGGTGGAAGGCATACAAATAGTGTGTTTCCAGAGAAAAAAACCCTGCATAAACACCGGCTTGGGAAGCAACACACCACCGTGTGCTCCAAACACCGGAAATTACATCACCATGGTTCACCCCTCCTACTGGGTGTCCTCAGAGGTATAGCCTATACCTCTGAGGATGCCCAGTAGGAGGGGTGAAATTTGTCAGATGCAGACTGTGGTGTTGTCATTTCAATAATCAATTCTGATACCAAAGGCTTTATTTATTCATTTTATTGAGTTTATGTGTGATAGATGCTTATTTTATGTCATTTTTTACTTATTGTATTTGGGAGCGCTTCTATATGTATGTTGTTCGATGATGATTATCATGTTTCTGTTTGTAAAGCTTGTATAAAGCATTCTTTTGTTTGACAAGTTAATACAATATTTTATATTTAGTATTGATACTGTGATGTTTTACATATTGCACACATTGTTGCAAAAGTATCTTTCATAGTTTAAGCACTGGAAGAGACTTTGCTCTAAATTGCCCATATACATAAATACGGGGATCTGTATAGTACTATTTAACAGTAAATCATGTTTTTTTTATACAATACTGCACATGCTGTGTTTGTATGATACAGATTATCTAAATGGCTTTAAGCATCCTTTCAGTGTTCAGATGGATGAATTTAACAGGGTAATTATGAATTCAAAAATAATTGCAGTTCTGCTCAGAGTTCTGAATAATTCATTGCTTTTCTAGTCTGAGAGTCAGCACCCCCATGCTCTAGTCAGGTTCCATAACGATGGCCTCACTCCAACTCTCGCTGCATTATTTAATGTGTATGATAAGAGCAAGCAGGGAAGTTGCATTTCCAATGCAGTTTCTTTTGTTTGAATAGTGCTCTGCACTTTATAATAACTCAACAATGCTGTGCAAAATTTTCTGCGCTGCTTGTCACCTTGCACATCTTTAGCTCTGCATTTATGTCCAGCGGTACATATTGGTGCAATGCAGTTTTTCTTCTTTTTATAGGGGAGTATAGCCCAATAGAGGTTAACTTACCTGAAGGAGGGGGGTTATATTCAGGAAACTCTTGGAATTCCTACTTAAGCCTTTCTCTTTGGGAAACATTCCTAAGGCTCTGGGTCCCTAACCTTAAACTAGAATGATTAATCACAAAACACTAAGAAACCAAGCTGTTGAAATAAAAGCTAATTAGCTACTGACATAAATAATAAAAACGCTAAAAGAAAAGCTGCTGGACTAAGACTTATTAGCTCTAAAATATAAGTGTTAAAAAACATTAGAAAACCAGGCTATTGAAATTGGACTAACTGGCAGCTCCATTCAAATGTTTACATCATATATCCATGTTATTTATTGGATGTTTTACTATGGTGATTGTTTGTACAATGTCTTTTAACATTCTCTAATTCAATAGAGACAACAGAAGTCCATGTGACAAGTTTGTTGGTTATGTGATGATCTAGATTTTGTAGTATACAGTATATTTATGTGCATACCTAGACATAATTTTTCATAATTTTCATTATGTTTTATGCTTGTTCTTGTAACTGTGATGAAGGGGGAGAGGTATTGCCCCCAAAAATGCTTGAGATGTTTTTATTGGACCTACCAACAATTAAAATGATCTTGAACTCATATATCCAGTTTTGGTCTGATGCTCCAGTATTTCAGCTGGTATACGACTGCACTGGTGATCCCTAAACTTTATATTCCATGCTTGGATGTGGAGTACACTACAGCTGGTAAATGCTGTTTTAATGGTAAAAACTGACATTTAAAAGGACAGAGTGCCTTGTGCACAGGCTCTAAAATTCATAGCTGGTAGAGCTGGTCATGCAGCTCTAGCTGGCCAGCATTCAAGCACATGAAGAAACTCTGCCTAGCAAGAAAGTACCCGCTATTTGACAGTCCAGCCTGTTATTCAGAACAAACACAGGTGACCACCTTGCAGGAGGTTGCAGTTGCCACCTGCATGTCCATTCACTACCTGCAAAAGCTGACCCCAACTGAACATGTGAAAGTCTTTTTTGCCAAATGTGGGAGGGCGGTGGAGATAGAGGTGTGACCTCAAAAGCAGAGGACCAGCCTCATTGCTCCTTTAATCTCTGGCAATCTACAAAAGGACTACAACCTTCCACTTGGTTAGATCAATAACTCAGTTGAGCTGAAAGCAGAGATCCTACCCTTTCTTGGGATGACTACTACTGTCTGGGCACAACAAACAGTGCATAACTGAAGATATCAAGGTCCTAAATGCATGACCTGTTTCAGCTTAAGAATGGCTGTAGTGGGAGGCTCAGTCTGGTCCCCAAATTGTGGAGCTGGTGCTGATGGACTGGTACCTGGGGTCCCTGCCTTGCAGTCGCCAGTGTTGGATCAGCCATGGAGGCCCAAAATCTGCAAATCAGCTGGTGAACATGATGACGAGACTTTGGTTCTTCAAATGCACTGCGATCTACAACTTTGTAGAATTCTAGAACCAGCACACAAGATGGACAAGATACATCTCCTTCAGCTCATCCAGGGTTGATTCCAACCTGAAGAGTACAGAAATGCATATGCAAACATTTCTTATTGGTGATGGTGATAATGCTGATGACAATGTTTCAGACCTACACTCTGAACTGACCTCTGTGGGTGTAGACTTCCACATTACAGGTCATGGTCGGCGACGATGATGAGGATACTACCTCTTATCCAGCACCTACTACTGTCAAATGCCTAATGCTGACAAAAGGTTCCCTCTTTTTGCAGTTAATTACAATTTGATAATTTGTTACAGAAATCCAAGGTGAGATTTTAGAGGAATTGCTGGTCCAGCAGCTATTTAGGTGGATGGTGCTCAATTTAGATCACAGTGAAGTACTGGGAGACAAGAGAGCACCAAGAAGATAGAGGTACAGATAGCTGATCTGTTTTACTGGCCAGAGTTGCAGTCTGAGGCTAGATAGATACTATGCTTCCTGCCCTACTTTCCAGCTAACCCCTCTGATGTTGCACTTCCTAAACCTCTTGGTACCTCTACCCACAACTGAAGAACCATATACGCACATTGCAGTGTACCCAGTTTGTCCCCTGGTAAAGTTGGGCCAAAGACATATACTGGTAGTTCTCGATTATGTGACAAGATGTCCTGAGACTGTTTCTCTCAGAAATACTTCCTGTAAGACAATTTCACAGGAGTCGTTTCATATGTTCTCAAAAACAGGATTGGCAAACTCCAATCTTGCTTTTCTATGTTTCTGTGTCAGCAGTGGGGTCCTGCTGGATCTCCTACCATAGCATCCCTTTTCATTCAGATGGTGATGTATAGTGTAGAGCTGACACATTTGTACCCTGTGCCTGAAGGTCAGCTTGAATTTGTCTGGATGTTGATCGAGGCTCTTTAGCCTCCATTCAAACAATCCTTTGTTGCAGTCTTTGATCAACTTCATGATACTGTTGCGCACAGTGGACGCAGGAACATTAAGATCTCTGGAGATGGACTTGTAACCTTGAGGTTGTCTGTGCTTTTCCACAATTTTTGTTCTCCAATCCTCAGACAATTCTTTACTGGTCTTTCTCTTCTCCATACTCCCATGTGGTACACATAGACACACAACAAAAGGTTGAGTCATTTGTTCACCATTTTAACTGGTTTTGTTTGTGATGTCTATATTGTCAACACTTGTTAATTGATACAGGTGAGTTTAATTACAAATTACAGGAGCATCACAAACTTGGAATTAAATTATTTCTTACAATTTTGAGACGGTGCCAATAATCTTGTCCAGTCCATTTTTGGGGTTTTGGGTGGAATGTGTCAGTTTTGGCTTTTCGTTTCTCCACTTTTTTGTGTCACACCAATACAAACAAAGAAACATTTGTAATTGCAACAATTTTCTGGGCGAAGTGGTGCATTATCTGACAGAAATGCAGGGGTGCCAATATTTTTGGCCATAACTGAATGTCGGTACTATGTACACCCACTCCCCCTTCACACACAGACAGGCATACACACAAATAAAATTACTTAAAAGTACAGTATCTTGCATTGGCAGTCCTTAGAGACTGTTTCCATCACAGCTAAAATGTGTTTTGTAGGTACCCATAGATCAGGCTCTAGTGTAGAAAACACTGGATATTTTAGGGTACCCAACCACAGTGCACCTCTGCTTAGACTACAGCCAGCCTGGAAGATCTGGGTTTGGACATACACATGATACCTGGCAGTATTTTTCCTAATTCTTCGATCAGCTGTGTTTTGTTCCCAAGCCCACTGCAAATATATTACATTGATATTAAAATTGTAAATGTCAGTAGCTTGTTTTTGCCAAATGCTGATAGCTTATTTGGGAACACATCAGTATATTTTTTTATTCATAAGAGCATTGTAGAGCTTCCCTTTAAGAATACGTATATAAATTTACAAAACCTTGTGTTTACATACAGTTTATCTTGAAATCATCTTTGAAGCAGGATATCCTTTTTTGTAATCTCCACATATTCTCCAGCTGTTGTGACCAGAAATGTTTAATACTCATTCATCATAATGTGAGCACTTCTGTTTGTTGACATTGAAATTACAGTTAACAATTCAGTGGATAGACACTTGACTGTAAGCCTTAACGGATATGTCCTGCTGTTATAATTACATAGTTACTAAAGCTGAAAAAAAAGACCTAGGACCATAAAGCTAAACCATTTTATAAAAATAGATGTTATACCATTGCTAAGTACAAACAAACTGTCTTTCCGGGTAGAAAGTGCGTGTAATGGTCTTGGTACAGTATTTTTATTATTTTTTTAATGTAGCTTATAAACCATTAATACTGCTTCACTTGTTTTCTGTGGTTTGAAATGTGGAGTCTGTTTCCTCTGGAGCTATGTGTAAAGCAAATCCAAACCAATGACATAATGTGTTGAAAAGTCAACTGCAGCATATGATAAACAATTAGAAAGTATACACCTTTTTTGGTTTGGTGGGCTAAAAGGAACCTCTGCTGAACCACTGAAAAGCAGTAAAGCACAGTAGAGCTTTCTTAGAATAGAACATATCTAAATGTCTCCTTGCAGAAAACGAATACAGAACTATTGTTCTGAAGCGTTACTGATAAGATGCAGGATGGTGTTCTCTTATGCAAAAGCTGAGGTTTCAGACATGCAGCAGCTTTAACATCTGAATTGGTTGATTAGTAGGTATGTAGGATCCTGGAAAGGGGTTCACAAAGGGATTACAGGCAGGGGTATAGTAATTAAATTCCTAGTCTTTATGCAAAATATGAACCAGGTTACCCAAGATCTTCTTTTAAATGACAGCTACAGTACTACTGTATATGCACAGGTACATTCACAGTAGTGAAAGGCTGAACACCACCCTGTTTGGGTTATGGTCAAACACTTGAACCTAATGAAAATTTGACCGCAAACTTTTAACATAATGCAAGTCTATGGGGCTCGAACTTGTAAATTCAAAAGTGCCGATTTTGAAGGCTTATATGCAAGTTATTGGCCATAAAAGGGGTATGGGGACTCGGGTACTGCCCTAAGGGACATAAATCAGTGAAAAACAAAAACATTTCAAAAGTACCGCTTTTAAAGGGGCAGTCAAAAAAAAAAAAGAATCCTACCTGCAAAGTTGCACATCTGTTCAGTGTATAGAACCTACCGCAGGACTGACATTTCTTTTTTTAAATTACATTTTTATATTAAAAAAAAAAAACAGCGTGCCCCTCCCCAATCCTTACCAGACCCTTTAGGTCTGGTTCTAAGGTTAAGAGGGACCGCACAGTAATTTTTTTTTTTTTTTAAGTGTGTGGGGTTCCCCCTAAAAGCCATACCAGGCCCTTTAGGCCTGGAAGCCGCTTTTACCAAGGGGGCCCCTCCCTTGTGAATGAGTATGTGATACATAATACCCCTACTCATTAACCAAAAAAGTGTTAATGTGAATAAAATCATAACCGTTTTTGACAAGTCCTTAAATAAAAAAAAGCCAAAAAAGGTTCCATTGTTGTAATCCATCATCAATCATGGCGTCCGGCGTTGTCATGATGACACCAACTTGCCAATATTAAAAATGAAAAAGCCCGCAGACCCATCTATACCTGCTGAGCACTCACCACTATATGACATTTGCCAGTCAGATGTAAACAATTGGGTGGAGCCTATGGTCAGGTGCATTGCTTTTACCAATCACAATGCACTGTCTGAGCTCAGTGCATTGCGGGGTGCAGCGGACGAACAGCTCAACGAATGGCCGATGTTCGAGTCGAACTTTCATTCCACACGAACTTCAAGCCCATCATTAATTCACAGTAGTGACCACTTGTCTACTGGTTAGCAAACAAATGTCATGAATATTACATGTGCAGTAAAAGAAATAAAGTTTCATGAATCAAAGTTAGAATTGGAACTCCCAACGACTATAGGCCTTTTGGCAGTTGACACTTCTGCCTTCCTCCTGCCCTTGCAATATGGTCTGTACATTGTGAAAACCAGAAACCTAGTAATAGTAAAGAGAAGCAAATACACTTTTCTTATGCTAGGTATTGGTTTACTAGTTCCAAGTTCTATAAATCTGACGGTCAGTAAGGAGGGCGACTTGTTTAATTGAAATATTTGGGGGTTCTAAAATGGCCATGTTCTCTAACAGTTCTTTCCTAATACACCAGTGTCTTTCTAGCTACAGAAGCATTTTAGTCCCTTGAATAATACTTTTATGCTCTCAAACTCTTAATTTATTGGATTTATGCTCAATTCATGAATAGGATATGGAATGGATAGGGATCCATATTTATTAAATTATTTATGTCCATGACAATAAAGCACAGCACAGATTGTGACAACCGCTGCTTAGGTATGCCCGCAGGCTCTTACCACTCCAACGTGCTTGTAGTGCTTTGCTCAGTGATGTCTCTTACTCCACACAGGGGATATACTAAAGTGGATACAGGGTGTCCTTCTGTACTGAAACGTAAGTAAACGGCCTCCAAACACCAACCAAAGGTCATGCTGCCATGAAGTGCTCAATGCAGAGATCCATGTGTAGAAGGTGCGCAGGTATTTCCGCCATCCACAATGTTAGCGTCGGGCGGCTTGGAAAATCACCACCGGTGGAGGCATGGCCCGGAGCTTGTTGACACTGCCTACGTCAACGCGTTTCGCCAACATGACTGTGAGCTTCATCAGGACTTCGGGACTTACGTACCCCGGCCTTCTAAAGGGACTGCCAGCCCATTGTAATGGCTAGGGGTGGTCCCATGTTTAAAGAGACAGCAGACATATATTCCAACTAAGTAATATTTAAAAGAAGAGAAAAGGTATACCAAATGACAGCCTGATTTTTAAGTTTCTCACAAATCTAAATGAAACACAAATGATGCAGCGCTACTACCATTTGGAGCACTATTGGATCCCATTGGATTACTTGGGGCACCATTTATGTTATTTGGTCCTTTTAGGACCTCGTATTGACACTTGTCACATGTGATTATTTATGAGTTTTTTGGCACTATTTAATATTGTGTGTTTGTTATTTGTGTCACTAATTTTGCACTGTTTCACTTTTTCATTTATGTGTGAAGAATTTTTCTGGTAGTAGCGCATCATTTGTGTTTCATTTATAATTTTTGTCTATGGGTATATGACTGTATGTAGCAGCTTTACCTTTGTTGGTAGGTATTAGTTTTTAGGTAGGAGCGCAGGAGTTTGTCACATTGGTTCTCACAAATCTAACCACATTTATACACCCAATGCAGAAAGCTAATAAGCCATCAATTCAGTGTCACATTAAATATGAAACTGGACATAGATATTTAAGGCCTCCACAACAGTGATCAGTCAAGAAGATAATAAACCTAATTATAAAAATATCAAGAAATTAGGAAAAAGAACAGAAGAAGCAGCATAAATTCAGAGGGGGAAAAGAGATGCGGGGGAGGGTAAGTGGATAGAACAATAAAAAGAGGAAGAGGGAAGAGGAGGATAAGAGAGGGAGAAGATAAGAGAAAAAGAGGGTACAGGGAAAAGGGGAAAAGAAAGGGAGGGGAGTTCATGGTTCGAGGAACACCTTTAAACTCATTTCGTTATTAAATCCTAAACTGATCGAAGTTTGAATTTTGAAAATCCAACTTTTTTCTTTCCTCAATAGCACAGTGGCATAAAAGTCCTTGACCCTCAGGCCAGTTGTTTTACCTCTATGGAATTCAATGAAATGTAGGGACAATGGTGTATCTTCATTTCTTTGTTATGTGTATAAATGTGGTTAGATTTGTGAGAAACGTAAAAATCAGGCTGTGGTTTTTCCCTTCTTTTAAATATTATTTGAGGAATATATGTCTGCTGTCTTTTTAAACATGGGACCGCCCCCACCATTACAATTGGCTGAATGGGCCGGCAGTCCCTTTAAAGGGTCGGGGTATGTAAGTCCTGGTGTCCTGACAAAACTCATGGTCATGTGGGCGAAACGCGTTGACGTAGGCAGCGTCAACAAGCTCTAGGCCATGCCCCCACCGGCGGTGATGTTCCAAGCCGCCCAACGCTAACAGTGTGGATGGCGCAAATACCCTCGCACTTTCTACACATGGATCTCAGCATTGAGCACTTCACAGTAGCATGACCTTTGGTTGGTGTTTGGAAGCCGTTTACTTACGGTTCAGTACAGAAGGACACCCTGTATCCACTTTAGTATATCCCCTGTGTGTAGGACGAGACATCACTGAGGAGAGCACTACCAGCACGTTGGAGTGGTAAGAGCTTGCGGGCTTACCTATGTGGCTGTTGTCTCAATCTTTGTTGTACATTATTGTCAGACTATACGATCAGAGGCCTCACCTTACTTTAAGGGTCATTATTTACACCCTATGGACCAACTTTAACTCCACTCTGCTATCATTATGTGTGCCCCTCAGGATTGCCTATTAAAGGCGTAGTCTACACATGGACATCTCTGAGCTGGCTTATTCAGCCCTCCAACCAACAAATGCCCAGGTTATGGGCTTTGCCAGCATGTCCTCTCTCTAGTCTGGCAGGCCACCATTCCATCACCTAAAGGGGTATCCCCAGGGGTGGACTGATCATTTGGAAACTCGGGCACTGCCCGAGGGCCCGGGGTCAATAGGGGGCCCCATGAGATGCCCCTGGTACCTTTTTCATAGGCTTTTTTGCGTTTGGGCAAGGACACAGGGGTCCCATGATCCCCTATTGCCCGGGGGCCCCATGAGTTGTCAGTCCGCCCCTGGGTACCCCACCGTCTCTGGTTTCTGGACATGGACTTCAAACACTGCCCTTATCTGGTCCCACTGTGGCTATATCCTTTTTAATTAGATGTGTACTATATGTTATTCATCTATGTTGCTGTTGATTACCATTAAATCTGGTCAACAGTCAGTATATAATTCCAAGTGTTTGAGGTCTGGGTAGCCAATTGAGTCACTACTGTGCAGACCGGCACCCATTGATTGTTACTCTGGAGATTTCTGGCCTGATTGGTTATGCTCTATATGAGACAGAGTATATGATATCTAGCGTATGTAAGTGGATGTGCACTGCCTGGGTTTGGTTTTTATTAAGGAGATAATGTTATCTTGCCTTTTTTTTTAATGGTGTCTGGAGGATTGTTGGCTAATTAGCCTTTATATTAAAATTGATCTCAATAAAGCTGTACAATTGTTTACACCGTGGCTGGTTCTCTCTATATAGCCTCATTCTGGGGGGGCCTTCTTGGTTTCCTTGAAATTTCCAAAGAGATAGTAAACCTCTAGAAATTCCATCTTACCTGGGTAAGGACCATTAAATGGTAAGGTTGAGAGGAAATTAGGTGATACTTTGGCCAGATAAGTCACCTTTCTGCTTTTGGCTTATTCATAAAGCTCTTAATTTTGCATAACACTGGTGCTGATGAGTTCAAAACACTATTATGCAAGTAACCAGATGTGGAAATCTTTAGATGTTAGTGATATAAACATTTTGTCTGCATCTATACACTTCAGGGTCAAAATTATCTACTTATATACCGCCTTTGAAAAGCAAAAAAAAATCAAATCTTATCAAATCCTTTGATGTTTTGCTTTAGTTTTTTTTTTCCATTTCTATTAGGTGCCTTGTCTTTCAAAGAACAGGTACCTGCTTACTGTTATATTTATTCAGTATAAAATCACTCCTTTGTGCAACCCTCTGAAAATGATTTCTCTTTGCAAGGGCTTGAATTTTCACATTTCAGGTTTAAACCCCACACCCTCCATTCCCCCTGTCCAGTGAAAGTTCCTTTATTGGCAACTGAGACACATTTTTTGGACAAGAGGATAAGAGGGTATGTGGATTCCTGGTCAGAAAAGTGATATTAGAATGAGAGGAGAACACAGAACATGATTTTCCCTTTTAAGATGATGCTCCTAGTCTGTGTTTTTGCTTGGTAGACACATTTGATTCAAAGCCCACGTTTTTATTTAATATTTAAAAAAAAATCAGCAGAAGGAGCATTATTTACCTTTAGTGAAATGTGTCCTTTGTGTTGCTTTGCCCTCCTTTTGCTGAAATCGTCCTCCTCCAATGCCTCCCCAGCACCACTCCCCACCTTCTGCTATAGGTTTTTGCTGTGGCAGAGGATTAATAGGACTAAGGGGCTGTGACTGGCATTCTTCATTCTCATCATTGATTATAATACTGAACTTCAGTCTTACTTTATGGGCTTGTTCACATTTTCATTGAGCTACATTTTTATGCATACCACCTCAGATGTATGGTGTGAACAGAGTGCATGGAAAACAAATGCCACCTGCCCATGAAGGCATTTTGTATTGTCATAACTCCTCCTCAAGAGCCAGCCCACTGTTTGCATGAAAGCAGAGGGTTTTCGAATATATACAAACCCTGGGAAATGTGTCACAACTTGGTGAGTGACCCTTAAAATATAATAGTAGGAAGTGTCAGGTGTGCAGACGGCAGTATTTACCACTGGCTCACCATAAAATTATTGAACAAGTATCCCACCATCCTAACATTTAATTACCTACATGCTAAGTGGAAAAGTCCCAAAAGGTGCTCAAACCTGTCTTATAATGAGATGCTGTAATTTGAAAATTGTTTATGGTTAGTAAACCATAGTAAATTATGTTATTTGATCCAAACAATTCTTTGTAGTTTATCACCAAAATACAATACCATAGCTGTTTTTTCAAATATAGCAAGGCTTTTATGTAAGCATGAAGAGCATTATAATTTGTATATTTTCTTATGAAATGAGGTTATAGTGCATCCCATAAATATTTAAGCACTTGCCTAGTTCTGGATTGAATTTTCAATGCTGTTTGAGCAAAACATAAGCAAGTGGACATTAAAATAACAACCCAAGATAAGCAGAAGTCAATATTGACATTAACAATCAGCTACACCCAACCATGTTTTCTTTAGTTGTTTAAAGTCAAGACACCAGTTTTTCTGTAATTTTATTTTATTGGCAAATTATATAAAAAATCCAATGAGTAGAGATATTTATATATATAACTTTTGTGAGAACTCAAACTCTAAAGTGCTGCAGTCATTTTAACTTGCTGTGTGATATATTTGCATTTATGAAAAAGGTAAACTTGCCTGTAAATCAGGAGAAAGCAGATAATTTAATGGCAAAATCAGATGGTCCACTGCTGTTCCTTTTCAATTACATTTCTGAACAGTATACACACATACACTCATATCCATCCTTCGCCAGAAGAGTAGTCAGAATCGCTGTGGCTTTGTGCTAGTTATATGATTGATAAAAAAAATGTTTCAAGTAAAATAAATCAAAATCTTGTCCTTGGCTTGTGCACAAACCTGATCTTTTTATATCCATATTCATATACTGGGAAGGCAGTGGTACCTTTTGAACATCTGTGAATGTGACTTTAACACATCTTTAATTTTGCTTTAAGTTTTCATTTTCCTGTTTTCAATTTGGCTTTGCTCAAGGGTGCTTACATACCTCCTTGTTTGGGCAATTTATTTATTTTTGGCTCCAAATGATATACATTCTGAAGAGCACACTTCTTTACTTAGGAAAGGTAATCTTCTTTATGCATTTTAGGGGAACATCAAAGGGTGCCCTCATGTCCAATGAGAATATCACATACCTTAACCAAATCAAAAAGTTTCCTTTTAGAATTGATGAAATGTTTCCATAAGTTGTGTGGCAAGATCCAGGCAGTTACACAATCAACCAAATTTAATACCAAATTAAAAATTAAATATTCTTCTTTCCTCATGCTGAAGAGGAAAAAATGCTTGCTCATGGCTCATTGATAAAGAATAAAACAGTGTTTTTTTCTGTTCTACCGCAACAAAATTAATCCTTGCACCTGTGTCATGGAAAGGATTGCTGTAACACTGAAGTATTGGCATTTTCTACACTACACTTTCTTCAAGCTCATCTGAACCAGTAAATAAAACTGGTTTTCCCTTGGGTAGCTCAGTCCCGCAGTGTGAAAGCATGCCATGGACAGACTGACTTCTCTTTGTCCATATAATGCTTAGTCGTTTGGCATAGCTGTAACAAGTGGTGGTTGCCATCTCTCCCATATCTACAGAACAGCTACGTTTGGTTTTTTGAAGAACAAAACCAGCCTCAGGGCTTGATCTTGCATTTAGTCCCTTAAAATCTGAAGCCTTAATAGTTTTGTCTTCTTGTTTCTCGGATGCTTCTCTGTGTCGAGTCCTTCTACGTTGAGGTTTCACTCCATGTATAACCCTTCCAGTATCTTCTTTATACACCACTTGAGAACAACTGGCTTTGGCAGACTCATTGTTAAGTCTGCATTGCAAAAGCATACCATTGGGCATAATCTGGCTTCCATTGGTCTGTGAGTATACATTAGTAACTTTTGGAATGTCTGAACGAGCAGTACTGCAAACCTTGTATTTGACCATCATTACAACCGTAAAAACCAATAGGGTAACCACAATGACTCCTCCAATAATAATGGTTAAAGTGCCTCCCAAGAAATGAGCATGCAGTAAGCGGCAGTCTGGGTATGCCTCTGCTGTGGAAAACTGGACACATCCTAAGGACTTAGTAGCAGCCAAGGAAGTTGCAACGTCATCAAAAATGGCCAAGATGCAAAGGTCATAATCTACTCCTGATACTAAGTGCTTCAAGGCAAAGTGCTTGGTTGTGGAAGGCAGAATCCTGTAAAAAAAAAAAAAAGTAATAATGTATTATTAATAAAAATGAAAAACAGAGTGGGGATTTACTAAAACCAAAGCATAAAGAATCCGGAGAAGCTGTATATATCAACAAATCCGCTTCTAGCTTCAGCTTGTTCGCTTTGAAAATAAAAGAGCTATATTGATTGTCATGCACAGCTCAACATTACATTACTGTACATTAATGTGATCAGTGATTTATAGAAAGTTTTAAAGAAAACAACAATATGCGTTTGTCTCAGCAGTGGGTCATTTTGTCATCACCCCTCCTGCTCTAAAGCTCAAATAAATACTTTCACTAGTAATAATGAATATTGATAGAATGTAATAATGGAATAAAGGAGCAGAAAAATAATTGGAAAAAAAAAATGAAAATTGTAGCATGTAGAGTAGAGGCATGCCTCCTTACATTGGAGGCCAGTAGAAAAATGTCCTCTTACTGTGGTGATCAGTAGGGAATATGCCTTTTAACACTTGTGATCAATAGAAGAAAAATTTTGTTACACTGGTGGTCAATGGAGATGTTTAATTTTAAATTAGGGATCACCAGAAAAGTGCCCTCTAATATAACAGTTAGTATACTGCCACCTTGCATTGGCGATTACTATAGAACTGACCTACCACTATTGTATGCAAATGTAAAATTCTGCCCCTAATATGGGTAGTTGGTAAAAATTATCAGTCTGCCATTGCTCATGAAACCCCTAACAACCTCTGGAGGAATCCCAGACTTCCACTGAACTCTGGTTAAGTGAGGCTGGCTTTAATACAGCTGCTGGCACCTAGCCTCTCTTGCTTCATTTACAGTAATGAACAAGGACTTTTTGGCTTCTTGCCAAGACATTGTAGTCTATATTAAAATCAAACTGAACGCTTTCCATCTTTTTTTAATTTGTTGAGAATGACTGTCAAGAGATCAATCATATGGTAAAACAAATCTTAAGAGATTTATTATCAATTTGGACCATATAGGTCTCAGCCACTAACAAAGATTAGTTCACAATCTTGGATTTTGCCCCAAATCCATATTAATCACTTTGTCATCACTCTACAAATTGAGGACTGTGGAGGCCCATCATTTTCTAATCTTTAGGGAATTAGCTATTACTGGCACAATGTTGGACCTCTCCCACAAAACAAGTCTATGACTCCTTTTTTCCCCCCTTTTTACTCTTCTGCAGACTTTATACTACTGTACTGAAATGACCTATGACGATTCTGTAATCAGATTTTCTCTTTAAAAATGTGTCAGATGCGATAAAATCAAACCGGGAACTAGGACAGCCAAAGCAATAAAATTATTAGTATCTTATATATGTTTGATTCTATATGTAGATATGTACATAGACTGTGCAAAGATATAATAACCCATTGTAAATATGTACACTAATGGAATTTTAATTAGTCATTAAATTCTTCAAATTTGCATATGTAAGGACAAATGTGCTTTTAATAGAAATTACATTATGACAAATGCTCAGAGTTGACTTTAATTTTTTTCTTTTTTTTGCTAAAGTCATAACCAGCCAAATAGATATGCTCTCACTGAATACATCAATTGCCACATTATCTTAATTATTATTATTATTCTTAAGTTAATACACTTTGAAATAATTATTGTAATGCAGAGCAATTGCTAGGTGTCTATGAATGCACAATTTGGTAGGGTGTGCTAACAACAGAAATGGAGCTCATTAATGGGATGTAAGTGCATTCTGGCATGCTTGCTTTTAGGACCAATACAGGCTTCGTGACACAGAACATTCCACTGCAGATAAATCAAGCTACTGTACTGTAGGTTGTTTAAAATTATTCTGTAAACATCTGTGCATTCAGAAGTTGAAGTAAATATCATAGACACACCTAAATATTAACAGCGGGTATAATAAGTATTAAGCATGTCATAATTTTTCTCAGTAAATATATTTCTACAGGTGCTATTGACATACGATTTTCACCACATGTCAGTAACAACCCATGCAATCCATACATACAAAGAAACCAAAACAAATAAGTTCAGAAATTAAGTTTTGTGTAATAAAATGGAATGACACAGGGAAAAAGTATTGAACACGCTAAGTGGAATTTCTTTAACCATTTGTAAAAAATCATTTGTAGGTAAAGACAGCTTCAAGATGCCTCCTGTATGGAGAAACCCATTACATGTATTGCTCGAGTGTGATTTTGGCCCATTCTTCCACACAAACATTCTTAAAATCTTGAAGGTTCTGTGAGCCTCTTCTATGAACTCTGATCTTTAGTTCTTTCCATAGATTTTCTATTGCATTCAAGTCAGGTGATTGGCTGGGCCATTATAGCAGCTTTATTTTCTTTCTTTGAAACCAATTGAGAGTATCCTTGGCTTTGTGTTTAGGATCGTCTTGCTGACATGTCCACTCTCATTTTATCTTCATCATCTTGGTAGATGGCAGCAGATTTTTATCAAGAATGTCTTGGAACATTTTTCCATTCACCCTTCCTTCAATGATATGAATTTTGCCAGTACCTTATGCTGAATAACAGCCCCACACATGATGTTCCCACCTCCAAACTTCACTGTTGGTATGTTTTTGGGGTGATGTGCAGTGCCATTTGACCTTCAAACATGGTGTGTATTATGGCATCCAAAGAGTTAAATTTTGGTCTCATCTGACCAGACTATATTCTCCCGGTATTTCACAGGCTTGTTGAAATGTTGTGTAGCAAACTTTAAAGGAGCTTCAACATGATTTTTCTTCAGTAATGGAGTCTTGCGTAGTGAGCATGCATACAGGCTATGGTGGTTGAGTGCATTATTTATTATTTTCTTTGCAACAATCCTACCTGCTAATTCCATGTCTTTCTGAAGCTCTCCACAAGTGGTCTTTGGCTCTTGGACAATTCTTTTCACTTCTCTGTCTGAAATCTTACGGGGAGCACCTGGTCATGGCTGGCTTATGGTGAAATGATGTTCTTTCCACTTCCGGATTATGGTATCAACAGTGCTCACTGGCACATTCAGAAGTTCAGAAATCCTTCTGTAACCACTGCCATCAACAATAAGGTTGTGAAGGTCTTGAGAGTGCTCTTTGCTTTTTCCCCGTCATGAGATGTTTGTTGTGTGACCCCTTGAAAATGAGACATCTTTTTATACACCATCAGTTGAGACTGAACCAGCTGATATTAATTTGCACTGACAAGTTGCAAGATTTCTTTCTAATTACAGATAGATTTCAGTTGGTGTCTTGGCTTTCCATGACTTTGTGTACCTCCATTTATTCATGTGTTTAATACTTTTCCCCTGTGTCATTCTATTTTATTACACATTACTAATAGTTTCTAATAAAATAAAAATCAATAATTTTTGAACGTATTTGTTTTGGTTTCTTTGTATGTAATATATTTACCTAGAAAAATGGTAACGTGTTCACTGCTCATTTTGCCCGCTGTAGAACCATATCTTTAACCTTACTACTAATGTAACTTGTCCTACAATTGCATCTTACTGAGAAGCTGAATATTCAAGTAAACCTCTAGTTAAATGTTATGAATCCAGAAAGTAAGCAGTTTTAAGTGAAAGAGTACTATTCAGGTATTCGGTGACTATACTATCTAGTTTCTTCTGGTTAAAATATCATTAACCAGCATAAACTGAAAGGGAAGGGGAATATAATTTATTATTAAAGTTTGTTGTGATTACTATCATTTCTTGTTCTCAATATGTAATTGTTAAATAAAAAGTACTGTTGGTTGGTTTTATCAAACCATCATCACAGATCAGCATATACTAACGTGGCCATGCTCTGAAGTTCCTGTCAGCCTATCCTAACCGTATTATTTTTTTTTTTTTCATCTTGATGCAAGCTACCTGTTGGTAGATGCAATAATTCCTCATTAAAACAGAGCTCCACCCAAAAGAGGAAGTTCCAGTTTAAGGCTTCTTCCCCTGCTCTCCGTTAAGGATTGGCACCTTTAGGGAGTGGGGCAGGTGGGAGGGGGGACCCTAATTTGATGGGTACCTGCTCCTACTTCCGCTGCGTAGTCTTGGAAAATGTGACAGGTCCTAGAAGACTACAGGACCATTCACAAAGCGCAGCGCTACTCAGACAGTATGAGGACAGGGCATCAAGGGACAGGTGAGAGTTTTTTAAAAGTCAGCAGGTACAGTTTTTGTAGCTGCTGACTTTTATTTATTTTATTTTGCCTGCACCTCTGCTTTGGGTCAAACCATTCACCCAAGGTCCAAACTTTACTTAAGGACTGTCTTATATTACCCTTCATTACCAAGTCATTTTTCAGTGTTGTGATAATTTGCTCACAATTACTTCATCATGCAACACTGAACAAATTAGTATATATACAGTAGCAAAGGTTTTAAGTAGGTGTGGAAAAAATGCTGTAAATCAAGATAGAAGTGCAAATAGTTTCTTTTTTAGCAATTAACAAAATGGAAAGTAAATGAACAGAAGAGAAATCCAAATCTAATCAATATTTGGTGTGACCATCCATTGCCTTCAAAATCGCATACTTTTTTCTAGGTACATCTGCACACAGTTTTTGAAGGAACTCAACAGGTATGTTGTTCCACACATCGTGGAGAGCTAACCATAGACCTTCTGTGGACGTAGGCTGCCTCAAATCCTTCTGTCGCCTCATGTAATCCCGGACATTCTTGATGATGTTTAGATCAGGATCCTGTGGGGGCAAAACCATTGCATCTAGAACCCCTAGTTCTTCTTTACACTGAAGATAGTTCTTAATGACATTGGTTGTATGTTTAGGGTCATTGTCCTGCTGCAGAATAAACTTGGTATGGCATGATGAATAAGTATCTGCCTGTATTTCTCAGCACTGGGGACACCATCGATCGTGACCAAATCTCCAACTCCATTTGCAGAAATGCAGTCCCCAACTTGCAAGGAACCTCTACCATGCTTCACTGTTGCCTGTAGACACTCATTATTCCACTCTTCAGCCCTTCCTCGTGAACACACTACCTCCTCCTACGACCAAGTATTTCAAAGTCTGACTCATCAGTTCAGAACACCTGCTGCCATTTTTTTGCACCCCAGTTCCTATGTTTTCATGTATAGTTGAGTAACTTAGCCTTGTTTTCACATCCTATGCATGAAAACATAGGAACTGGGGTGCAGAAAAATGGCAGCAGGTGCTCTGAACTGATGAGTCAGACTTTGAAATATTTGGCTGTAGCAGGAGGCAGTGTGTTCCCATGGAAGGGCTGGAGAGAGGTACATTAATGGGTGTCTGCAGGCAACAGTGAAGCATGGTGGAGGTTTCTTGCAAGTCTGGGGCTGTATTCCTGCAAATAGTGTTGGAGATTTGGTCACGACCAATAGTGTCCTCAATGCTGAGAAATACAGGCAGATACTTATCCATCATGCCTTACCATCAGGGAGGCATGGGATTGGTCCCACATTTGTTCTGCAGCTGGACAAGGACCCCAAGCACACAGCCAATGTCATAAAGAACTATTTTTTGTGTAAAGAAGGAGTCCTGGAATTGATGGTTTACCCCCCACAGAGCCCTGATCTCAACACCATTGAGTGTGTTTGGGTTACATGAAGAAAGAGAAGGATTTGAGGCAGCCTACATCCACAGAAGGTCTGTGGTTAGTTCCCTAAAATGTTTGCAATAGCCTATCTGCTGTGTACCTTTAAAAACTATTTGCAAGTGTACCTAGAAGAATTGAAGAACTGATGCAGTTTTGAAGCAAACGGTGGTCACACCAAATATTGATTTGATTTGGATTTGTCTTCTGTTCATATACTTGCCATTTTGTTAATTCATAAAAAAAATAAACTGTTAACACTTCTATAGCTTGTTAACACCTGCCTAAAACTTTTGCACAGTTTTGTATATGTGTGTCTACGTATATATACAGTATATAAGTATATATATATATAATTTTTGTTTTAATGGATAGAGTGTTCTTTAGGTGGTATTTCACCTCTTCAATACTGGCCACTTTCATTCTCTTCCTGCCCAGGCGAATTTTCAGCTTTCAGTGCTGTGACACCTTGACAATATGCACGGTCTTGCAATGCTGTAACCAAACTACATTATATTTTTTTTTAACACAAATAGAGCTTTCTTTTAGTGGTATTTAAGCACCACTGGGTTTTAATTTTTTTTTAAACAAATGAAAAAAGACTGAACATTTTTGGGACAGTAAGTTTTGTTTATATCCGTTCTAAAATTTAGCAAATAAGTAATTTTTATTCTTTACTGATGTGCACTGATGAGGCTGCACTGATAGGTACTGATAAGTCTGCACTGATGAGCATTGATGGCCCATGATGGGGAGGCACTGATAAGGCTGCACTGATAGGCGGTACTGATGGGCATGGACATGTACTGTATACTATTCACCTCCTGTTTCTTTAAAACTAAGTTTGTCTGGTATAGTGACATGATCAGCCTTGGAATTTTAATGGAATTATAGTAGCAAACTGCCAGAAAGTAAGTGAGGGACGAGTGCACAACATCACGTATATACATATTTTTGCATTTCCAGGTAGGATTTACCCCCCTTTCTTACCAAGCCATTTTTTGCGATACAGCGCAGTGTTACTTTAACTGACAATTGCGCGGCCATGCAACACTGCACTTAAATTAAATTTATGTCCTTTTTTGTTTTCCACAAGAGCTTTCTTTTGGTGGTATTTGATCGCCTGTGCAGTTTTTATTCTTTGCGCTATAAACAAAAAAATACTGACTATTTTGATAAAAAAACAATATTTTTGACTTTTTGCTATGAAACATATCCAGTAAAAAAGATGTAAAAATCAAATTTCGTCATAAATTTAGGCCAAAATGATTCTGCTACGTCTTTGCTAAAAATAAAATCCCAGTACATGTAAATTAATTGGTTCAAATGGCGGTAGAGATACTGGAATGTTTTTTTTTTTTTCTACTAGTAATGGCGGAGATCAGCAACTTATAGCAGGACTGCGGCGTGCTTTCTTACACTGGTAGGAACTGATTTGGTGTCACTGACATCCCCAGTGACACCAATACAGTGATCAGTGCTAATAAAAAGCACTGACACTGTACTAATGGCACTGGACATGAAGGGGTTAACATGTGGGGCGATCAAAGGGTTAACTGTGTGCTGTTTTACTACGTGGGCTGTGTCTGTGTTTTACTTTAAGCACACTGCTATGCAGAGCCATACAAAGCAGTGTGCAGAAGCTGGCAGGGGAGAGATCTGTATTGTTTACATACAGGTCTCTCCCCCATCAGAGATACTTGCCGATCACAGGGTGCAGTCAAGTAATCACCGTCTAGGACCCGGTGATTGACAGCCAAAGTCGCACACGACCCCTACCTGGAACTGCAAAATCACGTATGTACGTGATTTTCTGCACCCCTGCTGCCCTGTAGCAGTATTTCTTCTCTAGGGCAGAGGGGAAGTAGTTAATACTGCATTTAGGCTGGCACCCCCTTCTGTTCCCTTTTTCATTTCTATAGAGTCGTGCTTCACTATATGGGGAGCTGCCACAATAGTGCTCATTTTATGCACTTTATGGAGTTTTTAATAATGTTGTATTCATATGTCACGGTGCTTATTGTTGCTTCTCAGCACCATCTATATTGTGTTTTTTCACAATACACCTATTAGTTGCAATGGATAAGAATATTGTCAGTAGAGTGACATGTAAATAGCAAATACATTATTATGGTGTGTTTTCTTTAGGGATTTTTTAAAATATTTATCATACATAGCTATTATACAATCTGTTTAAGAAGCTGCTTTGAATACTTCATTCAGGGGCCTGTTAAGAGTATATCACTAGAATGTGCTTGCAGTTTTCAGCTAAAACTGCCCCTTCACCTAATAAGCTTGTAAAGCCCTAAAATCATTAAACCTGTCACTACCAATTTGCCAATGACTTACATGTTCTACTGAATGCTTAACCTTTTGTACTGTGTGTATAACTGCCAGTGTTTCAGTCAAGATGTCCATTGTGAACCAGTTGACATGTTGATTGATGCAGGCATAGGTCACTGCTTCATTGCAGTTGATGCATAATTATTATGTAACAGTGTATGAACAACCTTTACTGTAAGAATTACTAGAAACATCCATGTTTGCAAGTCTTATATACTTGCACTATTGTTTTTCTCCGATGTTTCTACTTCAGTAATCATAGTTTACACTCAATAATATACACATAATATACACACAATTTGACAATACACACAATTTATGTAGCTTTCTAGAAAATTGCAGAGTGTAGGTTTAAGCCACATTCGCTAAACTCGGAGCACTCCTGGTTGAGCATGCAGTGAGCTGAGTGCACAGCTGTCACAGAGGTTGACGCATGGCCACAGGAGTGTTGCTGAGCTGATGTATCACTTTTGCCCTGTGCTGCACATCTGAAGATTCTTCATTAGCCTTTTTAGCAAAGTATATGCTGCTAGAACTAACCTTTGTACCCTTATTGATCCAAAGATTTAAGCTAGTTTTAACAATTTGTTTTAGTTACTGGACATGTCATCAGTTCAGAAATCAATTTATTATCTTGTACAGAAGTACAGGTTTGTGTATAATTGTGTGCAGATTAAACAGCCAAAGTATTCAGCACACAGTGGCCAGCATGAAAGTGTATGTCTAAAGGGATGTTGGGGATGTGTTCTTTTATAAAATATTTATGAGAGAAGATTTGAGGCAGTGTACTGTGACATTTACAGGAGTTTTCCATCCCTCCTACCAAACATGGAGCAGAAACAAGCTGACAGACCCATTGATCACATCACTGGGTCTCAAACGAGGAATTTCTTCAGTACAAAATACATTTTAATTGCATGTTGACCAGGGGAAGGGGAGAACAAGGGGAGGTACTGTTTATATAATGCAAGCATTGTTCTGTTATTTATTTCTCTGTTTTGTAAGAGTTTAAAATACCTAGTGGTATTACTTAATTAGGCTTGTTTTATATGAAAGATGTAGCTATTCTAGAAGCTAATGAAAAAGCTGTTAAGCGGATGTCTGTTATTCTAAAACTAGACAGCGCCTACAACTATTTTTTTTTCAGTGAAGGGTATCTGGGCCAGGTATTTGGTAAAACTGTTCTTTCCATTTGCACAGCAGCCATGTTTCTACTTATCAGAGTGTTCCCTTTTAATTCAAACTGGAGAAGCACCTCAGTGTCATAGGCAGAAATAACAAAAAGTGAAAAAAGAATTTAATGAAATTTAATGTGAATAGTGCTCTGCAAAGGTTAATATACTTTAATCCACAATGTATCACTCTATCCTCCACCAAAAGCAAAATTATTAACTTTGGTTTAATCTTATTTAATTACTTGAGAAAACTTACATTTAAAGGTAGTTTTTGTCAGTGATACAATTTACATTATGAAGGTTTTTTATCTGTTTTGTCTTACCTGTATACCAATGTTTCATCAGCTGTGCAATTGTACTGGATCTGGTACATCCATACTACATAGGCTGATCTGTTCATGTACCACCGTACCAATGCAGAGGAAGAAGTTACATCAGACACCACTACTGCATTTTCTGTTGTCTTTCTTTCTTCTGTGGTGTTGCTTGATGTCTTGGATGAAGTAGTAATGTCAGATGAACCAGGGTCCTGTCTCAGTACACTAACTGTTCCATTGTTGCGATGAGGCAAAGG
Source organism: Staurois parvus (assembly GCF_062004578.1). NCBI lineage: Eukaryota > Metazoa > Chordata > Amphibia > Anura > Ranidae > Staurois > Staurois parvus. The sequence goes on from NW_028318301.1 coordinate 4,002,800, forward strand.
AATCATTTTGAGGTCAACTTGGGCGGTTGATTCTCCAGCAGCATTAATTGCTATACAGGTATAGGCTCCATCATCCCTGATTGTGGTGACCAGTATATCCAAGGTTCCATTTCGGTAAGAAGCAGTCCTAGAAGAGTTTGGCATTATCTTATCATCTGGGGATACCCAGTGTATAACAGGTTCTGGGTCTCCAATTGCCCGGCATTTTAGTGTTGCCCGTTGCCCTTCAAGTACCCAGAGTTGATGTGTATGACGAGTGATAAGAGGAGGCTCACAAGTAAACTCTTCCTCTGGTATAGACCAGAAATAACGTCCTGCTAATTGTGGAGGGGAAGCACATGTTTCCATATCATCCTCTCTCACCAGTCGCCGTAACCATAAGAGTTCACAGTTGCAGTGAAATGGGTTACCACCAAAATTGAGCACTATTGTGGATGTGTAAGGGGTAGGGCTAACTACTCCAGTTTGGGAACGAACAAAAAGAGGGTCTGGAGGTAGTGTGTGTAGCCTATTAGATGTCATGTCCAGCCTTGAAAGTTTGTATAGTTCAGAGAATGTCCCTTCCATTACATAGTCTATGAGATTATGGTCAAGATTGAGTGTATGCAGACTAACCATGTTCTGAATAGCCTCCCATGGGGCACTAATTAAATTATTATATGACAAGTCCAGGTCCTCTAAAGTAAGAATGAAATCATCAAAAGTGGCCACTGGGATTGTCACAAGCTGGTTATTATTGATAATAAGATGCTGGAGATTCAGCAATCCTCGTAAAGCTTCCTCATGAATGGATGTTAAACGATTTCCATCCAAGTGCAAAGACCTTAGGCTCTCAAGATCACCAAAGGCATAAGGTTGAATCATATCTATGGTATTTCTTGATAGAGTGAGGTCAACCAAACCTGTCATGTTGAGAAAGTCTTCTTGTGCTACCACTCGAATAAAGTTGTCAGCCAACCGTAGCTCCACAGTCCTGCGGTCTATGTTAGGTGGGACATAAAGCAGCCCCTTATTGGCACACAGCGTGCTGAGCGACTCCGAAAGGTTTTGGCAGGTACAATGAAAGGGACAAGAATGGACAATGGTCACAAGGCTTCCTACCAGCAGAACACCCCAGACCAACTTTTCCATGGTAGATTAAGTATTACCCTGTAAAGAAAAAAAAATAGGATGATGTTAATTATGTATGCTTTGTGCGTTTGCTCATTCAGTTGTTGTGTTAAAGGTATTAGTTTTGGAAATCACAATTGTAGAATTCTTGAAGTGTGTACAATGTTATTTGCAATTTCAAACAATATAATTTTCACTTTATTAATAATTAGAAATTACTGAATACATACTTTTGAGACATAAAATATAATATTTATCATAAGAATGGAATCTTTAAACTTCTTTTTCTCCCCTCCCCAACTATATTATGTCTAACATTTACTGAAACACACTTTGAGGAGATTTTCTTTTCACCAAATTGCCCCGACATTATAATCATGCTTTTTGGAAACACAAAAATGTTTTTTCCCAAAGCTGCTAATCAGATGCTTTCTTTGTAATTCTAAATATTTAAATTGTTTGGATTATTCCTGTTGTATCTACACATTTGCTTTGCACATATATTTTGCCTACTAATTTTTGTAAATTGAAGTTATTTAGATGATGCAAATTTTTGTAGAATTTTAAACACACAAAAATAATTTAAGTGGAAGTTCCTGTATAGGAAGCCCTATTAAGAGGCCAAACCTTACCTGTAGATTTAAAGTTATTGAACTCAGTGTAAAGTCAAAATATACAATAGCTCAACTTCAGGGGTATGGAGAGGGTAGGCACAGCCTTACTTCCTCCCCCCAAAATTCCTGAAGCAAATATTACTTTTTCTAAAGTTAGTATTAAAATAGGATCTTCAAAGGGCCCATATCTGCACTGTGATTCTACAGCAGCCATTGTTCTGAGGAAAGTTGGTATGGGTTCCTTGATCAATGGTTGATTGTTTTATTGCCTGATGGTGCCAGTATATTTCTTGTACTGACTTCACTCAGAAAAGCCAGTGGTGTGGGTTGAGCCTTTCCTTTAGTTTCCCAGGTAAGTCACCATTGACACTTCATAGCTGTCAGTAAATCTGGCATTTTTCATACTAACCATTAAATGCAAAGGGGGCCCCTCTCCTACTGACCACCAATGTTAAGGAACACTATGCTTACCAGTAATCTGAGAGAACACTTTTAACAATAAAGTTCAATCTAAAGTTGCACTACAGTACTGACCACCAATGTAAGGTCCACTACAGTTTTCTGCTGAGTTTCTTTAGTTTTAATTTAGATGTATTGTTATATACACTGATCAGTAACATTATTATGACCACTGACAAATAAAGTGAAGAAAATTGATTATCTTGTTACAATAGCATTTTAAAGTTGGTGGGAGATATTAGGTAGTGATCAAACATGTTGTCTCTGAAGCTGGTGTGTTGAAAGCAGACAAAATTGGGCAAGCATAAGAATTTGAGCAACTTTAACTAGGGCCACACTGTAATGGCTAGACTCCTGGGTCAGGGCCAAATGGCAGCTCTTGTGGGATATTCCAAGTCTTCAGAGGTCATATCCTAGAAAAAATGGTCAAAGGAAGAAAAACTGGTGAACTGGCAACAGTGTCATGGGCGGCCAAAGCTTATTGATGCACGTGGAGAGCCAAGGCTGGCCTGTGTCGTTTGATCCAATAGAAAAGCTACTGTAGCTAAAATCACTGAGAAAGTTTATACTGGTTCTGGTAGGTGTCGGAACATACAGTGCATCACAGTTTGTTGCATATGAGGCTGCTTAGCTGCAGAGCAGTCAGGGTGTCCATGCTGACCTGACAGTGTCCACAGCCAAAAGTGCCTACATTGGGTACATGAGCATCAGAACTCGACTATAGAGCAATGGCAGAAGGAGGCCTGGTCTGATAAATTTTAGAATGGCTTGAGGAACACAATAACGAGTTTGAGATGTTTACTTGGTCACCACATTCTCCTGACCTCAATTAAATCGAGCATCTGTGGTATGTGCTTTGAAAACAAGTCCGATCCATGGAGGCCCCACCTCATAACTTACAGGACTTGAAGGATCTGCTACTGATGCGTTGTGCCAGATACTACAGCATGCCTTCAGTGGTCTAGTTGAGCTCATGCCTTGATGGGTTATGGTGGGTAGTCACAATGTTATGGCTGATCTGTGTATGCTCATATAGCAAAAGGTGGGTTCACACCATATGAGGTTATAAAGCTTCTGTGAGAACCATCCCTATCTCAAGTCTTTATACAACAATCATCTACCCCAAAATCAATGAGATAAGTACTGGATTTTAAATGTACCACAAAAAAGGTATCAAATATACAAATATAAACATATGGCACCATCTTTGAAGGAGATGTGTATGCAGTGGTGAAGGTTTTTTTTCCTTATGTGGGGTATGGGAAGGCCTTGATGATGTTTTTAGCACATTGACACTTATTACAATATAGTTTCACCTGTCTTTACATATTTCCTGGTATTTTCCGGGGCTGTTTTTGGTCCTCTGGATTTGACCAATATTAACATTCTGGCCATGTTATAAGCTTGCCTTAAGGGTATATAGGGGACAGTTTAAACTTTTACCTTCTGATGTTACAGTTTGTTCAAATTGGACATAATGATAAATGATACACAATACGTACATAATTATGTATTATTATGTATTCTAAGAAATAATACATAATGATAAACATCTATGCCAGTGCAAATCCTGAAGAAGCGATCTTGCATTGTGAAACGCGTCGACTTGAAGCGCTAAGTGATAATTACATCTACTTAGTATTTAATCTGATGGGGTTTAGTGACAAAATATGGCTGTTACATAGGTAATAAAATACATTTTTCTATTTTTTGTCTATTTAATTCCTTTTGTTGTACATTTAAATTCCTATTGCAATACCCCTACACTTTTTGATACCCGCTATACAAAAATTACTTTGTAAGAATTATTTTCTTTAAATGAATACGTTTAATCAGTGTAATTTCCAAATCAAGACCTGAAGAGAAAAAAGAAAAGCCATATCAGTAGCCCCACTGCTTGTAAGTCAGTTATGTGTTTTATTCCCAGGGAACTGGCATTTTGTGCTGGCTGATAGCTAAAAAGAGTGGGAAATTTGAGTGGAGAGTGAAAAAGTTTTACTTTTGACTGCTGGTGATTGCTAGTGCTTGTAGTTGTTTTGTTTTCTTCTTTGGGTCTTGCTAAAAGCTTTTACTTTTTTAAATCACTTTTTCTGTCACTTTTTAAATAGCATTTTTTTGCTTCCTTTCCTTTTCTTCCTTCAGTCTGTTAATTAAGGGGAGGGGTTAATTGGTCACAGGTGATACAGGTCCTATATAACTTGCTGTAGTGCTCACTCTTAGCTTGCTCATTTTTGAGCTTGCCTGTATTTTGCTTGCTGGACTTTTGACCAAGTAGACATTTGTTAAGTGGAGTTAAAAAAACTGAGTTTATAACAGGAGTCTACTAACCTGTAAGTGACAACTGATATTTCCTATTAATATTGTAACTGGGATAATGTGTGCTAGCAGGATGGAAGGTTTTGTGCAGTGCACAGTGGCCGCATGTATGCAGCAATGGAGCAACAGCTCCAGGATGGATATCACTGTGACAGATGTGAGCGGGTTGCCCTTCTGGAAACTCATGTTATAGATCTGGAGGAGCAAGTTGCAACACTTGAAAAGGGTTATATGCTCTCTGAGCAGGTAGCTAATGGGATTGATGTGGAGGGTGGAGGGACTAATCAGGATTATCAGGTAGGAAGATGGGTTACTGTAAGGAGAGGGAGTGGTAGGGGCTCACAGAAAAGGAAGGCAGGCGCTGGGTTTGTGCACCCAAACAGATTTGCCAAGTTGGGTGAAGATGTGGGGGTGGCAAACTCGGGGGTGGCAGCCATGGATGTCACTGCTATCCCTAACAGTTGGGAGGGGTAGTGCAGGAAGGTCTAGACAGCTGGTGGTAGTAGGGGATTCTATAATCAGAAGGACTGATAGAATAATTTGTCACCAGGATCGCCTTAACCGAATGGCATGTGGTGGACCGGGTTGATAAATTACTGGGAGGGGCTGGGCATGACTCAGCTGTCTTGGTCCATGTTGGAACCAATGACAGAATAGATGTAAGGTGGAGGCTCCTTAAGAATCAACTTAAAGAACTAGGCTGCAAGTTGAAGGGAAGGACCTCCAAGGTAATATTCTCTGAAATTGTACCTGTGCCATGCACAACTCAGGAAAGACGGGGAGATTAGAGAACTCAATGCATGGCTACAGACCTGGTGTAAGAGGGAAGGATTTGGGTTTATAGAGCACTGAGCTGACTTTTCATTGGGGTGCAACCTATATGCTAGAGATGGTTTGCACCTAAATGGAAGGGGATCTGCTGTGCTAGGGGAGAGGTTTATGGGAAGGCTGGAGGAGTATTTAAACTAGGATCGAGGGGGGAGGAAGAATTAGATTGTAACGGGGTAGACAGATCAGACAGGGGTCAATCCTTATTGGTGGGTGGAATGGGGAAAGATGGGGGAAGGCTATGTCAGATGATAAGAAGGTTCCCATGTTACAAATAACCAGTGGAATTGGTACCATTTGTATGAAAATAAAAAATATGCAAAATACGTGTGAACAAGGTGTCAATCGATTAAAGTGTTTGTTCATCAATGTCAGAAGCCAAGCAAAATAGGTGAGTTGGAAGCTTTGGTGCATGAAGAGAACCATTATTTAATTGGTATTGCTGAATCTTGGCTTCATTCTTCACATGACTGGTCCATTAATATTCCTGTCTCTGTTTTCGTTCGGAAAAACAGGGTAAATAGGAAAGGTGGTGGTGTCTGTCTATATGTGAGAAGTGATCTCAGAGAGAGTGTGAAAGAGTACCTAGTTGATGGAGAGTGTGATGAGGCTGAAATATTATGGGTGGAACTGCACATGGGAGTGCATACTACAAAGGTAAGTTTGTTATAGGCCTCCCAGTGTTAATGAGGAGGTGGAAACTCAGCTCCTTGCATGGATCAAAAGGGCTGCAAAGGCTGGGACAGTGATAATAATGAGGAATTTTAACTACCCCGAAATTGACTGAAGTAATGGTACTGCAGGAACAGTTAAAGGTCAAACATTTATAAACCTACTACAGGACAATTTTATGGCACAGTTCATAGAGGCCCCAAATAAGAATGATGCTCTGCTGGACCTGGTAATCTCAAACAATGCAGAGCTTATTATGAATGTCCATATAAAAGAGCATGTGGGTAGCAGTGACCATAACATGATTTCATTTGTTAGTTGTAAACAGCGAGCACATACGGGAAAAATAAAAACCGCTCAGTTTTAAGAGGGCTAATTTTCCAAAGCTGAGCGCTGCTCTCCAAGACTTAGACTGGGAGGGAATATTGGCATCAATAAACACAACACAGAAATGGGAGTTCTTCAAAAAGACTGTATGTGAACACACTGCAAAATATATTCCCATGGGCAACAAATTTAAAAAGCTAAAAATCAAACCTATGTGGCTTACGGCCAAAGTTAAAAAAGCTATAGAAAATAAGAAAATAACTTTTATTAACTATAAAAATGAAGGAACGCTATAGCAGGACCAACCCCAAAAAATTCTTCAAATATATTAATAAAAAAAAGGTCAGGTCTGAGCATGTAGACCCTTTATAAAATAATCTAGAGTGGGTGACTGGGGACAAAGAGAAGGCAAAATTATTAAATATCTTCTTCAGTTCTGTGTATACAAAGGAGCATGGGGGAGCTCCTGTCCATAATGGGCATGTCATTGACACAGCTCCAGATGATCCACATTGGCTCACAATTGATATGATCTAAAAATATTTAGACAGAATAAAAGTGAATAAAGCACCTGGACCGGGTGGCATACACCCACGGGTCCTTAAAGAATTGAGCTCTGTCATTTCAAAACCATTGTTTTGAAATGACACATCGATGAGTTTTTGCTGGAAAAAAATATTTAAGCAACAGACCGCATGGATTCATGAAAGACAGAAGTTGTCAAACAAATCTGATTTCTTTTTATGAGGAGGTGAGCAAAACCTTGGACAGAGGGATGGTGGTGGACGTGGTATATGTGGATTTTGCAAAAGCGTTTGACACAGCTCCCCACACATGGCTAATGTGTAAGGTAAAGTCTACGGGCTTGGAAAAATCTGTATGTAAATTGATAGAAATCTAGCTAAAATATCGTATTCAAAGGGTAGTGGTTAATGATTCATACTCCGAATGGTCTAGGGTTGTCTGTGGTGTACCCCAAGGTTCAGTGTCGGGACCCTTACTTTTTAATGGATTATAAAAGTGAGCGCTCTAAAAGGTAGCAATAAAAAACCTTAAGCAATAAAATACATCAATAAAGTGCAGCGTTAGTAATAATCAGTCAATGTTAGATCAGAAATATATAAATGATCCAAAAGTGACAGTCCGTGCAGGTCTAGGTGACGCTAGTATCAATCAAGATCCAGTGTCGGTGCTCCCAAAATAATATGGTAAGAATACGCACCCACCAGATGCGTAATGTGAATACGCATTGAACAAATCAGTAGAGGTCCCCTCTAGGAGTTGGATGTGATCTTGGACAAGGATAATCCTTCCTCTGCATACAGGTGGTGCTGTTGGAGCTCTTAGATGGTAATGGATCCAGTCTGCCAGAGGCCCCTTTAAAGGGTGGGTGGATATAGAAGCCTATGTGTCAGGATCTCTCTTCTCTGGATGCTTGTAAATAGAGATGAGCGAATTATTCAAAAATTTGATTCGGCTGATTCGCCGAATTTGCGGGAGAAATTCGATTCGATGCGAATTTATTCGCCGCAAATTTAACTTATTAAAAGGGTTTCTAGGCTTCAGAGAGCCTTTATATTAGTGCAGAACACTGTACCTTTAATTTAAATGCCCTTGGAGTCTGCTGGGGAAGAGAAATAATACTGTCAGTCAGTATGACATGCAGATGAGTGCCGTCGATCTTAGAATCACCGCACACTTCACTCATTTGGGCAGTCACGGGGCACGACGAAGAAGAAGAAGAATGAAAAGAAGAATGAAAAGAAGAAGAAGAAGAATGAAAAGAAGAAGAAGAAGAATGAAAAGAAGAAGAATGAAAAGAAGAAGAAGAATGAAAAGAAGAAGAAGAATGAAAAGAAGAAGAAGAAGAATGAAAAGAAGAAGAAGAAGAATGAAAAGAAGAATGAGAAGAAGAATGAAAAGAAGAATGAAAAGAAGAATGAGAAGAAGAATGAGAAGAATGAAAAGAAGAAGAAGAATGAAAAGAAGAATGAAAAGAAGAATGAAAAGAAGAAGAAGAAGAAGAATGAAAAGAAGAATGAAAAGAAGAAGAATGAAAAGAAGAAGAAGAAGAATGAAAAGAAGAAGAATGAAAAGAAGATGAAGAATGAAAAGAAGAAGAATGAAAAGAAGATGAAGAAGAATGAAAAGAAGAAGAAGAATGAAAAGAAGCAGAATGAAAAGAAGAAGAAGAAGAATGAAAAGAAGAAGAAGAATGAAAAGAAGAAGAATGAAAAGAAGAATGAAAAGAAGAAGAAGAATAAGAATGAAAAGAAGAAGAAGAATGAAAAGAAGAAGAAGAAGAAGAATGAAAAGAAGAAGAAGAAGAAGAATGAAAAGAAGAAGAAGAAGAAGAATGAAAAGAAGAAGAATGAAAAGAAGAAGAAGAATGAAAAGAAGAAGAAGAAGAATGAAAAGAAAAATGAAAAGAAGAAGAATGAAAAGAAGAAGAATGAAAAGAAGAAGAAGAAGAATGAAAAGAAGAGAGAATGAAAAGAAGAAGAAGAAGAATGAAAAGAAGAAGAAGAAGAAGAATGAAAAGAAGAAGAATGAAAAGAAGAAGAAGAATGAAAAGAAGAAGAATGAAAAGAAGAAGAAGAAGAATGAAAAGAAAAATGAAAAGAAGAAGAAGAAGAATGAAAAGAAGAAGAATGAAAAGAAGAAGAAGAAGAATGAAAAGAAGAGAGAATGAAAAGAAGAAGAAGAAGAATGAAAAGAAGAAGAAGAAGAAGAATGAAAAGAAGAATGAAAAGAAGAAGAAGAATGAAAAGAAGAATGAAAAGAAGAAGAAGAATGAAAAGAAGAATGAAAAGAAGAAGAAGAAGAATGAAAAGAAGAAGAAGAAGAATGAAAAGAAGAATGAGAAGAAGAATGAAAAGAAGAAGAAGAATGAAAAGAAGAAGAATGAAAAGAAGAAGAAGAATGAAAAGAAGAAGAATTAAAGTACAGCAAAAAGTGTATCTGCAGAGAGCTCCGCTATTTCTGACAGTTCTCTGACAGTTCCTTCACATTTACAGCGGTTGAAACATTGTATCTATTTATTTCCGAATAAAAACATCTGTATCCTAAATGGAAACAGATACAATGTTTCAACCGCTGTAAATGAACTGTCAGAAATAGCGGAGCTCTCTGCAGTGACACTTTTGCCGGCTGATCGGGAAAAATTCGATTCGTGCACCCGAAGTTTGCTAAAATTCGGATTCGATGCGAATCGAATTTTTCCTGATATTCGAAACGAATTCCACTTCGCCAGGTGCGATTCGCTCATCTCTACTTGTAATGTGCTGGATCCGAATGGCTCTGGCACAGTCCGCACTTCTCCAGTTCTGTAATTGGCTGGCTGTCGGAGCTGCAGAGCACGCCATCCCATAGAGCGTGGGAAGTTTCATTCTCACACTGCGGACTGTGCCAGAGCCATTCTGATCCAGCACATTACAAGCACCGATAGAGGGGAGTTCAAGACACATAGGCTTCTATATCCATCCACCCCTTCAAGGGGCCTCTGGCTGACTGGATCCATTACCATCTGAGAGCTCCAACAGCACCACCTGTATACAGAGGGAGGATTATCCTTGTCCAAGATCACATCCAACTCCTAGAGGGGATTTGTTCAATGCGTATTCACATTACGCATCTGGTGAGTACGTATTCTTACCATATTATTTTGGGAGCACCGACACTGGATCTTGATTGATACTAGCTTCACCTAGACCTGTACAGACGGTCACTTTTGGATCATTTATACATTTCTTCTCTCACTTTGACTGATTTTTACTAGCGCTGCACCTTACTTTTTAATATATTTATAAACGATATAGGGTGTGGGATTAAAAATACCATTCCAGTCTTTGCAGATGACACCAAGCTGTGCAGTGGAATAACATTCTTACAGGATGTCTTCAACTTACAAGCTGACCTCAGTGCACTGTTTAATTGGGCCACTATGTGGCAAATGAGGTTTAATGTTAATAAATGTAAGGTTATTCACTTGGGGGCTACGAATATGCATGTATCATACATACTGGGGGGGGGCAATTGGGGGAATCAATGGCCGAGAAGGATTTGGTAGATTACAAGCTTAATAATGGCATGCAATGCCAAGCTGCGGTTTCTAAAGCGTTCAAAATCCTCTCTTGTATTAAGAGAGGTATAGACTCCAGAGAGAGAGAGACATCATTTGTACAAATCATTAGTAATACCTCATCTGAAATATGCAGTTCAGTTTTGGGTGCCAATTCACAAACAGAACATTGGGGAACTGGAGAAAGTACAGAGAATGGTAACCAAACTGATAAGAGGCATGGAGGAGCTCCGCTATGAGGACAGATTAGAGAAACTGAATTTATTCTCTCTTGAGAAGAGTAGATTAAGGGGGGATATGATAAACATATATAAATATATCAGTGGTTCATATAGTGAACTCGGTGTAGAGTTATTCACCCTTAGGTCATCACAGAGGATAAGGGGGCACTCTTTATGTCTGGTGGAAAATAAATGTAATCTCCAGTGAGAGCTGTGAAAATGTGGAATAGATTCCCTCAAGAGTTGGTTCTGGCCAGCTCAGTGGATTGCTTTAAAAAAGGCCTGGATTGTTTCTTAGATACACAGAATATAACTGGATACTAACATTTATAGGTAAAGTTGATCCAGGAAATATCTGATTCCCTCTCGGGCGATCAGGAAGGAATTTTTTTCATTGCAGGAGAAAATTGGATCGTGCTTTGCTGGGATGTTTTGCCTTCCTCTGAATCAACTGTGGGTATATGATTATAACTTTTTTTTCTTAATGGTTGATCTGGATAGACTTTTGTCTTTTTTCAGCCAGACTAACTACATAACTACAGGCAATAAAGCAATAAACAAAAGCTCCATTAGGGTAACGCTTAATGAAGAGCAACAGAATCCTGTTACTTTCTCAAATGCCTTTTTATCTTGTGGGAAACAATAGTGACTGGGGGCAAGGTTTTCCCTAGAAGATTTGTTGGATAGGAATTCTACTGGATCCCATTGGTCATGAGAACCAGCTGGATTGGTGGAGTATCTATTGATAGCACTTGAACCCCTGCTGATGTATGAATACATTTTACATTTCGGAAATACAACATTATATATTTTCTAGATTGTTTCTGTGTTGTATAGGTGTAAGGTTGACAGTAGACAGGTCAGGCAATGATCCTATGGCTATATACTACCTAATAATAGTCTGTGTAGAGACCCTACAGTAGCCAATCACATCAGCAGAAATAGTCAACTGAGTTTTTCTGGTCAATCTCTACTGTCCCCTAAAATAATGCAAAAAAGGTGGTGCCTGCATAAGTCATAAACCTGCACACTCTTCTGCTTGAAATATATATGCCACAATACTCTTCTGCTTGAAATATATATGCCGCAATTATTCTTTGTGATTATGTCTTATTTTTTCAGGTACCTTAACATGTGCATGTGCTCACACTTTTCTTTTTAAAACTGAATTAAAAAGAACTGCAGAACAGACCAGATCTACTTCTTAACTCAAACACTTGGAGTTTCTTTGGTTTTGATGTTTCTTGAGCAATAAAAGAAAAAGTAAAAGTGTGTATGGGCACCTACCAATGGCTGATGTTAACTTTTTTATTTCTGTTTTAATAGTTTTGTGTGACCATAGCCAATTCTCCAGACAGCTGAATAACTACTTTAAAAAAAAATTGCTTATCACGGCTTAAAAAAAGCTGTCTGCTTACAAATCTTCTTTGGAGTATCTAAAGGAATGTATGTTTCTACCACTGGCTGTCCTAGGTACTTGATTCCTGACTGTGGGGAACATGAATGTAGCTGGTTTTCTGCTCAGGTAACAATAATGGGGAGGAAAATTACCTGAGGTGTTAGTGATATTTCCACAACAGATGTTTGCTAAAAAATGTGAAATTTGCAGTTTTTTTTGTTTTTGTTCTTTTGTATACAAAGATATCTCTTTCCCTTGGCTTCCCTTTGTAATTTAATGTTAAGAGCTGTTATACCAAACTGAAGAAATAATTTAGAACCAAGCTTCTCTTCAAATATTTGTTTAACGTGCTGTTGTGAGCACCCATTTGATCACAATGTCAAACAATGTTCACAAATTCTTTATTTAACAAAGTGAGTTTAAGCATACTGCATGCACATATACAAAACCTCGTGTGTATATATAGCATTGCAGGTGGAGAAAATATACTAGTTACCATTGTGGTCTTTTAGTTATGTGACTACTTGTAAAATCTGAATATGCTGCACTAATGGTCTTTCTCAGCTTGAGTCCTCCTGAATAATATTGAATTTTCATCCTGTATCTTTATTTTGTGGGATCAATTGCTATTTTCATGTAGGGCTTTTCTTTCAATACTCAAGCTGTTTTCTGTTTCTGCCCTACAGGCATAACATGTTTAGATAAGAATGTGATGAGGAGAGTTTAGCCTTGAGCACTTTATGATAAATGTACAGTTAAGTTCACCTGTTTCAATCTGCTTTAAAAATATTATAGTCCATATTTACAAACTAATTTTGTGAGATGGCTGACTCAAAGCTCCATTATTGTAGTATCCTATAACAAAAGGATGAAACTGATATTTTTCCAGAATTTTTATTGATTCCATTATACATAATGCTGGCATTTCTGTGAGTAATTTCTTCCTCATTTTTGACAATTTTACAAGGGTGACAATTACCACCTGAAATCATAAAATTATTTTTAGAATCTATTATTTTTTTGCTAATCAAGAATTTACACAATTTTTAAAGTGTTACTAAAGGCAAAACTTTTTTTGTTATTTTATTTTGTTTTGGACAGTGTGGGAAGGGATTAGAACACTGGTGTGTTTTTCTTTACTCTGTGTGCCCGTTAGGGAGATTTACTTTCTCTGTTTATCCTGTTTACTCTTATCAAAAGTGAAGTTTAAAAAAAATCCCAAATTTTGGTTTGACATCAGAACACTAGTAGAGGGAAAATCTTTCAAAGCGGATACTAGTTCTAGTGACCCTGGGGACACACTGGGATTCCCAGACTGTTGAGGGATATCCTCACACTTTCTATTTTGGCTATGGAACAATAAGTGAAGGGAAATTACCCCAATGGGATACAAAAAAACCAACGGGTTACAACCCTCCCTTACTCTATCTAAATTGAAAAAAAAATGCCTTTAGTTGCACTTTAATCTGGAGTTTGATATGGGAAGGAGGTGGTGACATTGGATTGCCAAAAATTAAAATTGACCATATGGAATCCAAACCTATATAAACAGCCCTCTGAATGTTTAAAGTATTTTTTGCGAGAAGCTCCTTTTCAGCTCTATTCCATTTTACTTCCTCTACTTAAAATCTTGTACCACAGTATTACAAACTTGAATTTAGTTCCACAAAGCTATATTTGGACCACTATCAATATTTTGTTTTAGGATGAAATTAAAATTGAAGTTGGACATGTTCCTAAAATGCTTCAACATTTGCTCTTTTAAGTGTATGTGTGGGCAAAATCTAAAAATAAATAAATAAAGGCAGCTCTTCAATATGTGCACACTTCCCCATGCTGACAGTGTGGAAGATTGTTCCAGGTACTGTAAAATACCTGATGATCCTGCAAAAAAGATGGTCAGCTCTTAACTTCCAATGGGCTGCCATTGCTGTCACTGTTGCACTGAAATCTCAAGCAGTGTTGCTAGACCTTCCTAAAGAGAGAGAGCAATGTGCTGATATATATAACGGGGAGGATTTATGAAGATGGTAACGGAATGTGCAGAGGCAGTTCAGCAGGGCTGACAACACTGTTTGGGCTTTCAGTGGAGCACTGATAGTGTTGTTGGCCTACTACAGGTAGTTAGGAACTGACTGCATTTCCACGAAGGTCATCCGGTATTTTTGTCATCTGGTTCCTAGCCAGTGACTCAAAGTAGTTAAGGCTTATCCCACCCTAAACTGTTATTTTTGGAAGATACTGGCAAATTAAACAACCAGACTGTTTCTTATCTCACAAAACCTCATTTTATGAGATGTTTATGCTGAAGTTCCTGAGTCTGCTGTTGTTATTGTATCTATTTCTGTTAGATTTTTCTTTTGTTTTATATTTTATTAAAATGCAATTGGTGATTCTAGATCACTGATGGATAGAATAGAGTTTGAATTTATAGCCAGGAGATCTCGCTGGCAGGATATTTAAGACATATACTGTAGTTTTATTAAAATATCATATTTGTTGAACTGAACCTTAAAGACAAAAAAGTCCAAGCAACCAGCTTTTTATTTTAGTACAGGTTTTGATTTAGTTTGCCAGTGATAGGATTTAACTTAAAATGCAGTGTAGTCATTATTGCTCTTAACTGAAGTAATCTGTCCCATGTGAGTAAAAGTAATGAGTTACAATGTGAGACCTCTGAAGGTGAAGTGCATAACAGACATATATAATTCATTTTTATGCAATCTGTATAATCTTTACTTTTAGTCACTGTAACAAATAGTGGGGATGTAAAAATGGACAAGATTTATATCCGGCTTGCATACATGAACACGTTTGTTGACTAATGCTGATGCTACAAACATCAGACTCGGTCTTTGTTAGTAATGAATATAACTATCACAAACACAGTGTGGCACTATATACAAATTAATAACTAAATACCTCCAGTAGATTGGTACCATAAAAATACTTCAGAAAAACATTTATGGATAGCAGGAATTAGTAAAAGTAGGTTGTGTGAATGAATGATAAAAGTGTCCAAACATTTGTAGTTTGGGCATGGCCTTGCATGTTGATGGTCAGGCCTAATGGCCTGGCTGTTCTTGAGAGCTGAATTTCCCAATGTTATTATTTAGACAGAAGCAGTTGTGCAGTATACATGGATAAATAAATCTTTGTACCAATACAATCATACTATCATATGCAGAGCTATTCTTGCCATGTAACCTTTAAAATAACTAAATCCAATGGTTATTTACCTTGTTCTTATAACTATGTATTACAGAAAAGAAAGGAAAGGCTGAATAATTATAAGATGTGTTATGAGGATTTGGATTTAGCTACATTAAGACAGAAATCTGCACCTATGTGTACTTCAGTACACTATGTACTGTGCTTTCCTACCCCTTCTTTTTATAGTTGAGTTATCAGTGCTCTTCTTTTTTTTTTTTTAGCTCTTTCCTTCTGATTTATCTTTGTCTCTG
Source organism: Staurois parvus (assembly GCF_062004578.1). Taxonomy (NCBI): domain Eukaryota; kingdom Metazoa; phylum Chordata; class Amphibia; order Anura; family Ranidae; genus Staurois; species Staurois parvus. The sequence goes on from NW_028318301.1 coordinate 4,018,291, forward strand.
TTCTTCTCTCTTACGCTTTCCTTTCCATTAATATTTTTTTCCATTTGACAGTTAGCTGTGTGACCCCTTTATCTGAGTATCTGTACAATCTCCCAGGCGGGAGTGAAATTTTGCCGGGAGCTTAGTGTCAGGGTTAATATCAGTCTGTCCCCAAATCTGTCTCTAACCTTCAACATCTCATGTCAGTGCAGCACAAATACACCCTAGGCTGCAGTTACATCCTCTCAGAATACACAAAGCAGAGGTGTATCCCTCACTAATCAATATGAGGAGGATGTGCCTTCACATTTATTGAGATATGAATGCATATACATAGGTCGCTGTAAACATGTTTTATATTGTTCAGGGAAAATAGATCTACCTGCAGACATTTATGCAAGGTTACACTGATTCAACATCCTCACAGCAAGTCAAATGTGCATATAACTTGAGATGTCTTAAAGTAAATATGCTTGACAGGCCAGGTTAGATCTTATTTTACTTCCTGAAATGGAAGTTTTATTCATACTGGTTACAAAGCCCAGTGCAATCAGTAGAACTTTTTTCACACATTGCAAGCTTCTCTTTTAAAAACTTGTTAGGTGTGCCAAAATGTTGCAACAAATTTGATGGCCTCTTACTTTAACGGGCAGTAATAGTCCATCACAGACAGCCAGCAAGGCCATATTTGCTAACATCAAGGGTGTGTATCAAAATCCACTCAGCATTTCAGTTAACTAGTCAAATGACTTGAAATTCTTACAGTTGTGTCCAAAATTATTCAACCCCCAATGCTGTAAAGGGGTTTAGGGACTATAGTGTACATTTGGAATTGTATTCAGAATCAAATCCTACAAGGACGTTGTAACTACCCAAATGCAACTAAAATGACATCAATTGTTTATGTAATACAGTAGTAAATGGTTCTTATGTGGTTTCTTCATTGCCACAATTATTCAACCCCTTAAAGACTACCACTCTGAAGAACAGAGGTTCATACAGGTGCTTTCCATCAGGTATTGAAAACACCTGTGGATGTCACCGAGCAGCAATCAAGCATAATAAGCACCAATTAGGCAGCTTTAAAATGACTGTGATACTCAGCTCCTTCTAGACATTTACTGGTGTGGTTACAAACATGGTGAAGGCAAGAGAATGGTCCAGGAAGACAAGAGAAGAGGTGATTTCTCTTCACAGGAAGGGCAATGGCTATAAGAAGATTGCAAAGATGTTAAACATACCAAGAGACACCTTAGGAAGCATCATTCGCAAATTCAAGGCAAAGGGCACTGTTGAAACGCTACCTGGTCGTGGCAGAAAGAAGATGCTGACTTCGACTGCTGTGCGCTACCTGAAGCGTAGAGTGGAGAGAAGTCCCCGTGTGACTGCTGAGGAACTGAGAAAAGATTTGTCAGATGTGGGTACAGAAGTTTCAGCCCAGACAATAAGACGCACACTGCGTAATGAAGGCCTCCGTGCCAGAACTCCCAGGCGTACCCCCTTGCTGTCTCCAAAGAATAAGAAGAGTCGACTGCAGTATGCCAAAAGCCATGTGGACAAACCACAAAAGTTGTGGGATAGTGTTCTGTGGACTGATGAAACAAAATTAGAACTGTTTGGGCCCATGGATCAACGCTATGTTTGGAGGAGGAAGAACAAGGCCTATGATGAAAAGAACACCTTGCCTACTGTGAAGCATGGTGGAGGGTCAATCATGCTTTGGGGCTGTTTTGCTTCTGCAGGTACAGGGAAGCTTCAGCGTGTGCAAGGTACCATGAATTCTCTTCAGTACCAGGAGATATTGGATGGAAACGTGATGCAGTCCGTCACACACCTGAGGCTTGGGAGACGTTGGACCTTTCAACAGGACAATGATCCCAAGCATACCTCCAAGTCCACTAGAGCATGGTTGCAGAGGAAAGGCTGGAACATTTTGGAGTGGCCATCGCAGTCACCAGACTTAAATCCGATTGAGAACCTCTGGTGGGACTTAAAGAAAGCAGTTGCAGTGCGCAAGCCTAAGAATGTGACTGAACTGGAGGCCTTTGCCCATGAAGAATGGGCGAAGATACCCGTAGATCGCTGCAAGACACTTGTGTCAAGCTATGCTTCACGTTTAAAAGCTGTTATAACTGTAAAAGGATGCTGTACTAAGTACTAAGATTGAATGTCACTTGGGGGTTGAATAAAACTGATAATGCTGTGAGCACAGAAAAGACATTTGTGGTTATTTCATTATAACTGTTATGTTATATTTGTCTGACCTACAAGTGCCTCTTTAATGTAAATGTAAGCAAGATGACTGAATGATCAAAAGCAATGTCAAACTGGCCAAAACACTCAATTTCAGTGGGGGTTGAATAATTTTGGACACAACTGTAAATGATTTTGTCTCATCTTGGGTCTGCTTCCAAAGCAGTTCTTAAATAAAACCCAACACTACTGTTGATTTGCTTGACTTCAACTGTAGTCACACTGACAAGGGCATTTTTTTAAGAAACATCCTGTGACGCTACCTAGTCAAGTAGAAAGGTTTAGAGTGAGTTAAATCGACTTTGTCAGATCTACCAAATGTGCAGTAGCTTGAATATATGAAAGGCAACGCAAAGTATTACACTGTTTTTGAAAGAAATATTCTTATAGGTTATATTGTTTTTGTTTACATATTTCATCACCTTGAACAGTTTTAGTAGATGTTAGATATGTAGTAAAAAAAGAAAAACATGAATGCTGCTTCGTCCTAGAGTTTTCTTACAGTATTTTGTAGGATTTGATTCTTTTTCTTGTTTATAGGGCTAAAATAGCCCCATTTACAATAGAGGGACAAGTGGGTGTCAGTATTGTAGGATATGCAAATAATTGTAATGTAAAAATACCCAAATAACACTGCACTTGTTTGACACTGGCTCTCTTCTTTCTGAATCATGGTGTTTTAAACAGAGAAAAACATAATTATTGTTGGATGTAAGCTACTGTTATCCTCCTTCTCCCTCCTTCATACCTGCAAAGCAGGCTTTTATCAGCCTCCTTGTTGCTTAGCAAATGGTTGCTAAGCATCTCCTCTAGACATAGAACAGTACATTGCCCAGTTGGGCTAAGCTGGACACCAAGCTGGGAGCTGCAAAGCAATGTCCTGCAGACTTTTCACTGTTAAAAGCTTGCTTATGCTCTCCACACTTCATGAATTAGCAGTTAGGCTAACATATTCTGTTAGCAGTTAGGCTAACAGAAAGCAAGCTCTTTGCCACATAGTAAAATGAGGGTTGTGGTATTACAGCTTGTGCCTGCAAATGGTATTACTGTCACAGCGCTGGCCAAAATAATCACAATGTATTGCATGGCCCAAAGGGACAGAAGGCCTTAATTAACACCTTGTAGGCTTTTGCCCTTTGTTGCCATGGATAAATTACTAAATTTGATACAGGGCGTATTTGTTTTTACATGTTTTTGCTTTGCAGATTCAAACTGATTAATAAATATATTCAATTTTCTCTTTTATTTGTCTTTTTTTCATCCATTTTAATCTCTGCCTTTATTCTATTTTAGTGCAGCTCTTGTTAATGGTGATTTATAACAAGGCTTGCTATTTGTATGGAGAACATAAGACATTATCAAAACATTTCTTGGACAAGAAAACCTCAAGGCAACACAGCAAAGTGTAATATAAGTGTATTTAATTGAGATATATACAATTGTTTCCCCCTTATACAGATTGCCATATGTGCCTCATTACTGATGCTCCACACAGCTACATTTGCAATGTATTTATTAATGCCTTCTGTAGTTGCCATAAAATGAGTCACAGGATATGGCAACTTTGAGGTGAATAATATAGGTGGGAATGAAATGCACGTAGCTAGTGTTAGCAGAGTCATTCTTCCACCATTACACATAGACCTTTATGTGTCTCATCCACCTTGTCGCTCCACCCACGTAATGACTTCTTACCACAGGATACCTACAGTACCTTGAAATCCCACCATTTTTGTGCATGACAGGGCTTTCCTGCTTGTCCCAGGAACTGTGAGACTACATTTCTACAATTCCAAATCTGAAGTATTATGAACCTATCCAGCACTTGACATATTTCTTCTGTAATCTTACATGAGACCACTATAGCATTTCCTATTCAAAGTGTTTCCATCTGCAAAGTATTCCTTCTAATAGCCGACAGTAGCTGCATGCTTGACCTCCCTGTACTCTTCCAAACGTTAAGTCTTTCTTGCCTGGCTGTTTGTCCTTTTGACATTTCAAGCACAGTTCCTCTGCATTCCCACAAATGAAATTCCCCACAATGTACCTATGGATGAAGTTCAGAAGATACCTCCTTCCTGACAAAATGTCGCTTACTAGCACCACTTTGTCATTGTAGGAGGTTGTCAGGCAGTGTCTTATCTTTTTTTTTCTTCCCTGTGTTCTCATTTTGCATTCTGGTTTGTGTATGCCCATATGTATATTTGTGTTTTTCCCAATTTTTCACCCTACACTGACATTTCTCCTCACTGTTATCCTATACACTTTTCCATAACATATTTTGTTCACAGCCCCACATGTAATCCTTCTTTTATGAGTACTATACTAAAATTACAGGAATTATGTACACATGTAGCTTAGAGATGCTGCTTTGATTTCACATATTCCTGCTGGGTACCTTTATTTACATGCAGTGTTACACACAAGGCTAACACAGGTCATCAAGCACAGGTCATCAAACACTCAGATTTTTAAACAACTAGATTTTCTTGTATTCATGGCACATTTAGGGGTTTCCTTTTCTAATACCTGTGCGTTCTTCCTTTCCTCACTGGTGTCCCTCTGTTGTGACAGCTCTGCTGCCCTTCTTGCTTTTGATACGTGTAATCTGTGACAAGCAGGACATTTCCTGAGGCAGATAAACCGAACGCAGGGCTGTGGAGTTTTTGGCCACTTATTTTTTTTTCCCGTTCTCTTCACTGCAGTCTCTTTGTCCCTTCGATAGATCCCACAAGAGATATAGGACCTTGTGTGCAGGACCAATCCTTTCGCACAGCCCCATTATCCCTCAAACTGTTTTAGGCCCTGTTGTCACCCCAGACACGAGCCTTTGCAAGATCCACAGAGATCTGTTTTCTAGACATTCGTCGTGATTTCACTCCTCTCACTTCATTTTTGTTAACCCATTGGAGACTGTTTTAATCCTCTTTCTTTCACACTTTCTTTTTTCTGAGTATATAAACGCACTTTCCTCATTTAACAAAGCGTTATGGCCAGTGAGTCTTGGAGATACGTTCGGTGACTGCTAATTTGGCAGGATTATTAATATTGTTGAGTTACTTTTCTCCAACTGGAAAAACAATATCTGGGTCTTGGGCTCTTGTCATCAATGGCAGGAAAAAAAGATTAACAAATTTCATGACACCTGAAAACCAAGGAAAGGTTCAAATTCCTTCAAGTGGGGATTGTACATTTTCATCTATTTCTGTATCTATGTATGTAGTTTTGTAGGATTTAAAAATCTTCTGATAGTTTCCAAAGGACATATAAGAAGAATCATCACAGCCAGAAATCCAGAATCAAACTCCACATAGGTTTGCTGCAGCTGTTATGAAGGTTAAAATTCCGACAGGAAAGTGAGAAATATGAAAGGTCAAGATCCATGCAGAGCAAGAGGAAATCATGGAAACATTTGACAGCCATTGTATGAGACACAGCATTTTTCCTGGGAGATCTCAAGGCTCCCAATGTCTTGCAGATGTCCTAGTCAGTTAAAATGAAAAGATGGCATTCAAAAGATGAACAAAATGGAGTTTTTTTTTCCTTAAGCCAAGATGTAAATAATGTTTCTTCTCCATTGCCTAGTACATCCAAATTTTCATCCTGGTCATCTTGGATCTTTAGTGGATGTTGTCGTTTAACCCTTCCAGCCCAGGTGAAAGCAGACAATGCAGAATGGATGTAACATAGAAGAGCTGAGATGTGAGAAGAACCTGATACAGCGAACAGCCTGAGCTTGGAGGGAGGGTGAAAGGCAGAGTGAGAAAGGGAGGAGAGAATCAGGAGGAGGAGGGGAAAGAAAGTAGCTTTTATCCCAGCCGCACTGCTGTGCCTGCACAGTATCTTAAGCTGTGAATTCGTTTTAACCCCTTTAACAAGAATGGAGCTGTTTTTACTTATGACAGCAAAACTGCTTAACAAGCATTTAACACTAGCACAAATGTTCTTTTAAAAGCTAGGGATTTTTATGATACAGAACGAAGTGCATAATAAAAAAAAAAATCAGTACATTTTTGCAACAATTACTCTATAAAAAAGATATATATATATATATATATATATATATAAAACATCCCCATGTTTTGTTTAATTTCCTTAACCACTTGAGTCCCAGATGCTGCTTTAACACAGCTCTGGGTTGGCAACTATTTGTCTCAGGGCTGCTTCAGAATGGCATTGTGACTTCACGAGTCCCTGGGCTTCAATCATGTGGAGTTTGAGTCTTGATTTTTGGCTGTGCTGACCCTTAAAAAAATTAATTAAAAAAAAAAAATATATATATATATATCTTACACAAGCACATTAAATAATACATTTTAAACATCATGTCCTCATTAATTCCCAGATCCCAGCGATGACATTAAATGATTTGGATGATAATTGTGTTTACGACGTCAAATGCTCACGTTAACACAGTGTCGTTCAGACGTTAAGTGATCATGAACCTGTGAAGTATTCGCCATCATGGTAATTTCCATCCTGTCCAACCTGACCTGATCTTAGCTTAATGTTAAGATAAACATTTACTCAAAGTACTGTTTTCTCTGCCTGTGTCACAGTGTGGAATTATAAGAAGAATACAGCTCTCTAGAATTGAAGTGCAAATGTTCACTTTGAGTTTTAGCATTCTGTTATATGAAAATGTCAATTGAGATATGATTTTATTGCCAGACTATTATTGTTAGGCCCCGTACACACAGACGCACTTAAGCATACACCCGTGCGGGGGCCGTGTTTGCTCACAGGGAATGCACAGATGTCCTGTGCATCCGCACACAGTCTTTCCTATTTACATCAATTGGGATGCAGTGGCTGCTTGGACACAGCTGCTGCTTCCAATTTGACATCCATGTGGATGCATGTCCCAAACTCAAACTATCTGCAATCTGGTACATGCACACACCCATACGGATCTCAAATTGGGAGCAGTGGCAATCGACATGAATGAGACAGCCAGCATGCAGACGCACAGGACACCTGTACATGCTCTGCAGACAAACATCACCCTCGCACAGGTCTAGGCTTAAGTACGCACATGTGAATGAGCCCTTATACTTTGGGGCAAATATTTGGGTGGGGGGTGCAAACTATGTAATAGTTGCTTTGATAAGAATTACATGAAAACTTTTTTTTTTTTTTTTAATTTTTCACTAATTAAAGATATAAGCTCCATGAGCAGGGCCCTCCAATTTCTTCTGTATCAAACTGTATAATTGTGCTGTCCCCCTTATATTGTAAAGCGCTGCATAAACTGTTGGCACTATATAAATCCTGTATTATAACAATAAGGTTCAAAACATCTCTGAAACAGAAAAAAATGTAAGAAATTCTGTGGTCTCTAATTGGTGAGTTTACAACCTAGCTGCTGTGCTCCACTGAAATCCCAAACAGTGGTGCCTATCTTGCCCAATTCTCTGCTGCTGAACAATAAAATGCCTCCTGTTATGGTGATGGGGAGGTGTTATGCAGTGCACAGAACAGAACTGGGTCATACTTACAACACTGCTTGGGATTTCAGTACAGCAGAGGCAGTTCAAACAGGAATTTAGGTGCATACTGGATTCTGGGCAGGATCATCAGGCTTTTTCTGTACTTACTGTATTTTAAAAGACACAAATATGGGGAAATATACACATATTGTAGAGATGTACTACAGAAGAAACAAGGAGCCAAGAGCGCTGGCAGGGAACCCTGGAAGAGGAGGTTTGGGGATCTGTGTGCATAACTATTGCAAAGAGAAGATAATTATAATATGTTTGTTTAAAAGTTTAAAAAGTGCAGCGCTCCCTAAATATACTTAGATACCACTCTGACCATAGGCATATCTCATATTGGGGTTGATTTTCTAAAACAGGAGAGTTCAAAATCTGCTGCAGGTTTCACAATAAAACCTGGAAGCTGGTTGATTGCTATGCAGAGCTGCACTAGATTTTGAACTCTGCAGCTTGAGTAAATCAACTCCAAAGTGTTTATAGTGGAATATAAACGTATATCCCACAATAAATCTTTTTTTCTTTTAACCAAACAACCTATGTTAGTCAAAATAATAACTGAAACTGTACTCATAGAAAATTGACAGCTCAAAATCCAAATTTTATATATATATATATATATATATATATATATATATAATAATGTCCATAACGAGTCAATCATAAAGGCGATGTCAACATGATCAAAACCACCTCTTCTTCTTCGAACCGATACCTTATTACTATGCTTTCTGCTCCCATGTGTATCCAGATTGGATGCTTATGCTCATGGATGGACCTCTTAAATTACAAGAGGTCACAAGCAGCCTATTGAGGATAGCATCTGTTCCCAGCTTGTAAACCAAAATAATTGGAGATTTTCCACAGCCTCCCCACCACCTTCACTTCACTCTCTTTTTCCAATGGGGATCGATATTCCTCACTAAAGGGGCACTTTTGTGAAGCTGAGCTCCATTATCTCTGCAGCTGTAGAGAAAAACATGAGAATAAAAGATCATAAAACTATTGTGTTACCATTAAAAAAAAACAAAAAACATTGGTGTGCTCAAATAGGGTTGTCCATTTTGATTTGTGTACAGCTACAACAGTAGGCTAGGTAGCTCTGTTACATTTTTCCTCTTTCCTGGTCAGTTGGTTAGCAAGCCTGCCAGCATTTGAGCTAGTGTATTACTTGTAAGAGCACTCACTCTACTGGAGAGAGTATTTGTAATCCCAAGGTAAATATGAGCATTACAATCCACTAGGCAGAACTCCGCAGCAATGTTAGTAACAGCAGCCAAATAAATACATCAAGGTAGCCAAATGAAATCTTACCACTCCAGTGTTTTGATACTGTCTTCCCAAGGTCAGTCTGTTCCTGAATGGGCACCTCTATATTCACAATAGATACAGATTGGAGCTAGGCTGCAACTACTGAGTACAGTCAGGCAATTCCCTGCACCTTTTTTTCTCAGCACAGCAGCCTTATGCCACAACAGCTATATCTCTTGTTCTCTGTGGATTTTGCAACCCAGTTCACACAGCACATTTCAGCAGCATATGCTCTCTTCACCTCCTGCATCTCCAGTATGCAGTCCTGCAGCTTACCTCTAGTAGCCTTCTCCACAGGCTCTTCCACAGGCTCAAGTATGCTCTGCCATGGATGGCTACCAGGGTCGGATCTAGCCTGTCCAATGTCAGGGTGCAATAAAAAATGTCCGGGGGGCAGAGGTTGGGATGTCAGCAGGGCAGTGGACAGAGATCATTGCTGGCAGGGCAGAGGACAGGGGCACAGCTCCTCCCCCCATCCCTGCACTGCACACAGCCTGGGCACAGGCTCCTCTGCACACAATGCATAACTGAGATCAGTATAGTGTCAGTCAAGGTCAGTGTAGCGTAAAGATAGAGCAGTATAATGTCAAACTAGGGCAGTAAAATATCAGATTAGGGTGTTGTGTCAATTTAGGACAGTATAGTTGGCTAGGTTAGGGTTGGCTTTGACAGTGGGGCACAACTAAAATCTGGGGGGCATAGCCCACCCAAGCACCCCCCTAGATGGCCATAGTGGCAACACCCTCTCTGGGTAAGCCAAAATTCTTCTGCTCATTTCTTATGGGCTTCCCACTCTGGGATTAGCCCCAAACTCACTGTGTCCCTGCTCAGCCCTTGGGTCCCAGGAGATCTGTCCTGCTTGAGAGTATTGGGTGAACTTAACTCATGCCAGCTGATTAGATTCGGTTTACTACCAGGTGCCATGGCTGGTCTTAGACTCATGGTGCAGTGACTGCCAAATAGTCATTCTCCCAGCCCACTCTCCTTGCACTGTCAATGTCCAGCAGTGAGGAAGAAACTAGGTGTGCAGCCAGGAAAGAATGTTCTGCTGGGCAGCTTAAAGTGGAGTTCCACCCAAAAGGGGAAGTTCCGCTTTAAAGATTGGTCTCCCGTTCCCCATTAAGGATTGGCACCTTTGGGGAACAGGGGGAACGGGTACCCGAATTTGACAGGTACCCGATTCCACTTCCGCTGCTATCACCTAGGCGATGGGAAACAAAAGTTGTCCTCCTACCCTCCCTCCCCGAAGTCTTGTGGGACACATGACAGGTCCCGGAAGATGATGGCACCATTCAGGAAGTGCAGAGCTGCTCGCGCATGCGCAGTGGGCACCCGCCTGTGAAGCCGCAAGCTGTCGCAGTCGGGTGCCCACACTGAAGACGCCAGCGCGTGGAATACAGGACGGCGGTATAACAGGCTGCGTCGGGGCAACGTGGGATCGTGAGACAGGTGAGTGGCTGTTTTTTAAAAGTCAGCAGCTACAGTTTTTGTAGCTGCTGACTTTTATTTTTTTACAGAGTGAGTGGAACTCCGCTTTAAAGGGGCAGCTGGCTGGTGCTACACTGCCTTTACAAATTATAGAAATGTTTCTTTAGTTAACATAAAATCGACACAAAACCTGACCTGATTATGATCTTAAAATTCCTATAGCTTCATCTTTGGAATCCCCAAAAAAATTACTTTTATGCTGTCTTGTCAACTTTAAACTGACAGGTGAAATAATTAAATGGTTATTTTGTATGCACTGGTCTTCTTCAGCATTTCATAGGTGAATATGCATGAGCCTGGTAAAATGGTTGGAAGTTTTCTTGCTCTTCTCTGTAAAGTCTTTGCTGTTACTTAGCATTTTGAAGGGAACAAACACACAGAGGCTGATACATTAAAATTGATGCAAAACAGCAAGAGCTGTGGGGTAAAAGTGGAGCAGTTGCCTGTAGCAACTATATTCCTTGCCCTGGTTTAAAACCGTAATAAACCAATAGCAAACATTTATTATATTGCAGCTTATTTATTCTTAGATGTAATGGCTGCATTGGTTTTCTTTTTTAGGCTTTCTTTCTTCTGTTTTTGATCTTCTTTATTTTCTTTATTTATGGAAACCCTTTATCCAAAAAAGGAAAAACAACTGCTGTAAATCATTATGAAGTGTTAGCTGGAGTTTGGCCTCAATTTGTTAGTGTACGTAAATCTGCTAGTTACCCCCCTTCCCAGACAATGCTGCTGTCCAAATCTGCCCCCCCTATGCTCATTTAGTGTGAAGGCATTCTACTTCTTCATCCAGTAAGGAGGCATTCTAATACAGGAGGTGTATTACTGGCCATATTATCACCATAGGAAACAGAGGGAAAAAAAGGCTAACCCTCTCCCCCGCAAAAAAAAATGAATGCAGCCACCACATCTGATGATTGGTAAGCTGCAATATATTGCATTTTCAGTTTTGGGTATAATACCGCTTTAACAGTACTTCCTGAGTCAGCATATGCCCACTGAACAGAGATGGTTATGCTTTTTCACTATCCATTGAGGAGGCTGATAGCAGACTGACAACCTAGCATGCTGAATGGCTGATCCAGGAAAATGTCTCACTTGTGTCACATAACTAGCTTTGCAGTATAGAAATTGTGTGCGAGTTATAAGATTCCTTGTATAAAGGTACAATTCTTTTAGCATATAAAGCAATACATTCATATGTATTTCATTTGTGTATTTTAGGTGCTTTGCTTTAATGGACATTTTAAAAACAAAAAATCTGCTGATACAAAATTGTGCATAGGTTTATGGATATTTAAATGGATCTGCATCTCAGAATTTCATTGGCCGCTTTACCGGCTTCTTAAAAATTAGTTCTAAAGTGATTAGGGCTGTGGTGCAGCTGTCACATATTATCATGAGTCTAAATACAATTGTTACATAGACTAATGATTCATATACTTATTATTTTGCCTTTTTCCATACTAATACTAATAGTCATTGCATGATTTTGGCACATCCAAAGAAGAGACTTCCAGATAAAGCAGGAAGCATGTTATATGACATGAAATGCATAGCACATACTGTAGGTGCACTTACTGCAGTACTGTCATTCTACCACAGTGAAACAGTTTATGTATTCACCATACAGAAGCAGAAATTATTGCTGACAAAGAAATATAGATTACTCTACAGTTATGCTCAATTGCTAGACGACAGAATTATTTTTAAAGATAACGAATATAAAATCGTCCTTGCCAAGCCAGTTTTGTTTCCTGCCTTCCTTCTCTTGCCTGAAATAATATCCTTTTTGCTCAGTAATCTACGCTTTTCAAATTTCTTCCTGTTAATTGGACTACTATACCCTCTTTGGATCCATATCCCGAGTTTGGCAGACTTGGGTTTCTAGCCTCTAAATTGCAAATTTTATAATATTAAAGATATGCTACAAGTGGTGATATAGTACTGTCATATTGATCCTCCACACACTAAAGGAGATGGTATACAGATTTCTCAAACCTTTTGAATGTGACTTTGCCAACTGTTTTAAGGTACTAGTACAAATCTTTTAATTTTAAATGCATTATACGGTAAGAGTGATGCTTTAGGGGCTCTTAACACTTGTCCATTTTGATTCAGCAAAACTTGTGCATTATGGGTCCATTTATACCTACATGTGGAGGTTACCATGCATGCTGCACACACAAAGAAGAGTGTAAACCCAGCCCTAAACTATAAAAAGCATTTTTTCATTGACAGACTAGGTTAAGCTAGAATGTGATGCAGTGTTCAACTAACCTAATTTAGAGTCTCCCTTTGTATTTATACAAATAAGACCTAACTTGGGCCCGTCATCTCCGTTCAAAGAGCTTGTCACTTGCCATCAAATTTTTGACATATTGAGCATATCTTGTAAAAATGATACAACATAGGGCTGTCGAGCCATGTTCCAAGAACTATAAGTTCTTGTGTTTTTGAATCCTTATTTTTACCAGTGTTTTTAATTTACATATATGGGTCCGGTTGTAGGAAAAATGTGTTGAATACCACAGATTCACAAATAAAGCATGTGTGAAATGTTCACCTGGTATAGATAATGGTTGAAGTAATCGAAAAGATCGCCATGCCATGCATCCCTGTGGCTTCATTTGAGTGCATGCTCTTTTTCATGACAGGGGTACCTGAACTGATGATCTTGTTGATTTTTTTTTTCAGAGTTAAAGTAGATTATGACTACTTGCTATTTGTAAGCATGTTGAGCATATACAGGGGTGTGGAAATTGTTTTGACTTTTACTTGTCCAGGGACTAAATCAGGGCTGCAATTTACTTGTCCCTCATGAAAACCTACTTGTCCAGATTAAAAAAAAAAATTAACCAAAACCATATTTAAATCGGAGGTGATTTTAGGAATGTCTGGGGCTTTTAAAACCAAAAGAGGCTTTATGGCGACTTAAGCATGTAATAATTTTAACAATGAGCTGTTTATCTCCTCCTCCCCTCCCTGCACCGCAACCAGCACCGCAACCAGAGACTAGCAGGGATGGGGGAGACCTTGCAGTGTAATGAGCACTGATCAGCTGCTCATCAGGAAAGAGTTGGTCAGGGCTTATACTTTATCCCTTTCGCTGCCAGAGCTGTTTTTTCGTTTTCGCTGCCAGAGTAGTTTTTGCGTTTTTTGCACATGTTTAAAAAGTAATTTTAGGCCTGAAGATTACATAAACCCCCCAAACATTAGATATTTTCTGAAATTAGAGACCCCCCTAGAGAATAAAATATTGGTAATTCCAATTTTTTATGTTGCATGATATTACCGCACAATTACGGTAAAAATACAATTAAGTTAATTTTAGGGTACAAAAAAGCAATAAATTGCCTTTTTTTGTAAAATATAAAAGACGAGGTTGCAGCGAGTAAATAGATATTTAACTTGTCAAACCTTAAATTCATGCGCACTCGTGAAATGGTGGAGGATGGAGGCAGATGCTCCAGATTCTCAGCTGTAGGAGAGGGTAGAAATCTGAGGGAATTTGAAATCCTCTTCATGCAGGGATGACAGTACGAGCTAGACAGTTTCTGATTGGTCAGCACCCTGACGGTGCTGACCAATAAAAATCCATCTAGTCTGCACTGTCATCCCTGCAAGGAGAGGAGAGAAAGCCATATGGATTTAAAATTCTGTGGCGTTCTCTCTTTTACTTTCAGGGATGACAACTGAGAATCTGGAGCATCTGTCAGCATTATTCGCCTGATAGCCAACACCAGTGTATACATCCCCACATGCCCGTCTCTCCTACTCTTTGCTCACTCGCTCAGTATGGGATTGCTGCAAGAAGGTTTCCCCACACATCCAGTGGTGTATTTAGGTTTCATGCTGTCCTAGGCAACACAAAAATTGGCTCCCCCACCACAGAGAGACCCTGACACCGACCAACACCCCCTCCCCCACGAAGAGAGCCTGATGTTGACCAAGAACACCCCCTCCATCCGAGAGAGCCTTGCACTAACACCGCTCCCCCCATACACTGGCAACCCCACCCCGGCAAGAGATAACACTCACCTTCAGAGCTCAGGACATACCCAGGTACAAGAGTCAGGCTCTGCATACACCATCAAGCAGCCTCTCTCAGATCCCACCTGGTCCCTGTGCTGCGTGCATCCCTTCTTTCATTCCCTCGTTCGGGGGACAGCACTTCCCCCCTGAAAAATGCTGCTGCCCCCCTGAAAAATGCTGCCCTAGGCAAATGCCTTGTTTGCCTTGTGGTAAATACACCCCTGCACACACCCTTCTGTCCCACTCTCTGCTCAGTTTGGGATCAGTAAGGAGAGGTTTCCAGCACCACTCCCGTGTGAACTTGCATTTCTGTTCAAATCACAAGCTATTCTTTGCAGTGCAATTTGCATCCATACATCAGTATTTTTTTGGGCGAGTACTTGACCTGAAAGTATCGGTACTCATACTCAATGATCAAAAAATGGTATTGATGCATCTCTTTATAGTGGTTTTAAAGGCTCAATGCTTTTTACCTTCATGCATTCTAAAAAAAAAACAACTTTCTGTGTGCAGCAGCCCCCCCAGTCCCACCTAATACCTGAGCCCCACTGCAATCCAGCGATGTGTGCATGGCAGCCTTGGCTCTCTGGGGACTCTCCCCCCTTATTGGCTAAAGCAGCAGTCGATCACAGACAGTGAGCCAATGAGGAGAGAGAGGGGCGGGGTTGAGCCACAGCTTTGTGCGTGCATGGACATGTGTCCTCATAGCAAGTTGCTTGCTGTGGGGGCACTTGGCAGGAAATAGGGGCCAGGAGCTCTAGCAGGGGTCCAAGAAGAGGAGGATCGGGGCTGTTCTATGCAAGACCACTGCACAGGGCAGGTACGGTAAGTATGAAATGTTTATTATTAAAGTGGGGCTAAACTTACTTTTCTTTCAACAATTTCCATCCCTCGCTGGCGACAGCCTCCTCATTGGCTGGTTTGGGATGATGTTACTCCTATGCATCCGCAGGAGTTTGTCATCCCAGCACACAGGGACTGTGCTGTTAATGTAGGCTGAGCAGCACATGCGCAACTCCGTTTACAAGCTGGAGAAGAAAACAAGGAGGCACGCAGATGTATTTTATTGCAGAAGAGACATTGTATATCTCTTCTGCAATAAAGAGCCTCTCTGCTTGCAGTTTGTGACTGCAGAACCTTATTTACACTTTAACACACCAAAAGGGAGCAAATAGAAGCAGTTCATTGTTTCCGTTCACAAACACTTTAATGTTTATTGCCACTTTAATGTAAGGATTTTTAAAATATTAGTTACTTTTGACTTGCCAATAAATATTTCATGATATTACAAATCATTCAGTGGCAGTCACCTTGATCTATTTTGCATACATGCATGTTCTGAAATGTCCTTTGAAAACCTCTTAATCACTAGCATTGGCACTATTCCTTATGAACAGAATTTACTGTACATATGCCAACATGCATGCAAATACCATGCTATTAATGGTTATGTATGTTTTATTTAGCACAGCCAGCTCTTAAGTGACAGATTTTATAAGATCCTCTCTCATTCACCCCCTTCGCTGTTCTATTCATTCCAGTCTGATCATCATAGCTCTAATTAGCAGGTCTTTGAGCAACCAGAGTGATACAGTAAGCAGTTCCCAGGAGTCGCAGAAATGGGACACTGGCGTCATCCTGTGTATGCAGTTGACTTTTCTTTTTTTTTTTCTTCCTTCTTTCCTACCCTTGCTCTTTCAAACTATATTTTTGCCTTTAGATTATATTTTGCTGTATCTTAAAAAACCATTTGTTATTCTCACTTACAGCAATGGTCTTGGGGACATAATGTTTAAAATACAATGTGCTAGTTTCACTACTCTCCCTAGTTTCACATTTATTACTGTTGGATGACATCCTTGGTTGTTTGTAACTTAATGGGAAATGACTGTTCTCAGAGGCCCATTAGAGCTAATCCGATATCTTGCAGGTTTGTACAGTTTACAGACACATTTTCTTTGAGAGTTATGGATTGTTTGCACAGTTGCCATTTTTACATACACTGAAAATTCTTACTGTGAATATGTAAGTACCATTGTGTATTCTTCTATTTACATATTGTTTTTTTCTGTATTTTTATTTTAGACAAATATTCCTTTCTTACAAAATGTTCTATACAATGACCAATTCCTTCATGGTACAGTGGACACCCAGTTTATTGATGAAAACCCTGACCTCTTCAACTTGAGGCCTGTACAGAACCGAGCACAAAAGCTGTTGCACTACCTTGGTAAATCAGTTCTACTTTCTATTCTATTTTCTATTATGTAATCTTCAGTGCGCTAAGACTACAGTTGGACAAGTAGTAGCACAAGTTAGTAGTTTGGTCAAGATGGCATGCTAGCAATCTATTACTAGTTTGAGTAGTATTTTTTGAAGTTCTCAAGTTAATATTTTAAAAGGTATAGCGAAAGTTCACCCAGAATTGATTTTCCCTTTACAGGAGAGTATGTTTAAGCATAGAGTATTGTTCATTATTAAGGTTCATGCTTCTGCCAGGTTTTCTATGCTAAACAGGAAGCTAAGTAGAGAGATTTATACCCATTCCAGAAAGTTCTTGAAATGCTCTGAGGTCAAATGAAAAAGGTTTAACCTCTGCAGACAGAAATTGTCCTTTCAAATAAGAGCTGTTAGCCAGATCTAGCCAACTTGGTAGATTGCTTAAAAAATAGATGTGTTTCTGAATACACAAAATGTAACTGGCTATTAACATGTGAGTATCTGTTAGAGTAAACTGAACCACGCTTTATAAAGCCCCATGCACACTGGATGTTTTTAAAACTGCTGTTAGGGGCATATGGCTTTTTTTTCTGCCTCTAAACACCCCTGCATACACACATAGGCATTTAGAGGCAGAACACCCCCCCCCCCACTGCCAGCGTGTTAAGTATCAGCTGAGTTTTGGCAGAAAAAAACACTTGATGCATGTAAATGTGCGTAAAGGCATCTATATGCATGTTAACACTAGGTGTGTCTAGGGCTTGAGTGTCAATTAATTTCAATGACCAGAATAAAATATTATTCTAGCCAATGAAATTAACACCCAAGCTCATGCGTTTAAAAGCATTGTGCAGTTTTGCTGCCAGGATAAAGGGTGTCTAAGAGAGATGGCCAATTGGCCAGTGTACACGAGGCCTAAGGGTGTTCTGCTTTATCTGGATCAGCTGTATGTCTTTAGGTTCCTGTGAATGCAAGTTTTTAAAAATATTTTTTTGTTATGGTTGATGGTCGAGTGCTATTTTTCAGCCTGACTGCAGAGTCAACCATGTTTTCTAAAAAAAAAAAAAAGTCCCATCCTTTTCTGCACTTTAAACGACGGTCCTTCTTTAACCGCCTCTCGCATGCCATATAAGGAAATGACAGATGGGTGGCGTTTCTCTTCTTCTGGGAGGACATCATATGACATCCTCCCACTCTGTGTATGCGCACCTCAGCGATCAGTGGTGCGCTGTGTCCCTGGCACACAGCAGATCAGCGATCACAGTGAAGAGCCAATGATGTAGGCTCTATCATGTGATCAGCTGTCCAATCACAGCTGATCACAAGTAAATAGGAAATTCCGGTAATTGGCATTCTTCAGAGGGGACATGTACACTGATCATCAGGGCACTGATCATCAATGCCCTGATGATCAGTGCCCATAATTGCCACCTGTCACTGCCCATCAATGCCACATACCAGTGCCCATTAGTGCAAAAGCTCAGTGCGTTTTGCACATGTAGGGAAGCAGCTGCCAGCCACAAGGCTTCACTTTCTGTTTCGCTTACTTAAGATGCCGGCACCAGCACCTTAACCTGGCTCAGGCGAGGGCATCGCTGGACCCCTGAAAAGGTAAGTGCCCTTATATTAAAAGTCAGCAGCTACAGTATTTGTTGCTGCCAACGTTTAAGTTTTTTTTTGGGGGGGAGCCTGGAGCTCCGCTTTAAACTTTCTTTTTTAATTTAAAGTACAAACTTCATAGGAAGTTGTGGTACCACTTACTAAGTGGTGTGACAGAACTGTGTTTATCATAAAACTGGCAAAAGGAAATACAAATTTAGTTTGACAGCATTCAGAAAAATGTTTAACAACCTGTTTGTTAAACTGGTGCTTTGTTATTCTAGCAGCTAATGTACTGAAAGCAAGATTCTGTACCTACATTAAGTCACTGCATATCATTTCAGAAGTTAAATTGCTGTGTTAATCTCCTGTGCTATCACTCTACTCCAATTTATAACAATTGCTCCATCAGTCTCTTGTGTCATCATTATGCCCCTATTTAATCATAGCACTGAGTAAAGTTTTTTTGTGCTATACTTGTTCGATTCAGCTATTTATAAAGGTTTGTTTAATGGGCTTTTCGATTGATTATGTTTAATGATTTTCACAACTTTCCTTTTAAAACATTATCCAGCTTATTGTTTAACCACGTTTTTTGAGCCATAACAGGCAAAATCCATTTGAAAATCTTTACCTTGTGCTTGGGTACAGCATAAGGGACAAGCTTACAGTGCCACTTTGCAGATACAGCTGAAGTCAAATAGCTTTTTATGACAAAGCAGCATTTAGGGAAAACTACTTTGTGAGCTGGCAATTTTTATATGACAGTTATCACCAGTTGGGAGACCAGATGTTTTACAACTATTTCTACTGTTATGACTGAGGATTGGCTGATCCAGGCATCATCCTTTTGTTTCCATCAATGCTGCTTTTTTTTTCCCCATACCAGATAGTACAAATACAAAAGCAGTTTGATGCAGGCCAGGAGGAGGTGAAAGCATTTGTGAAGTCAGATGGAACTCAAAAGCATGGCAAACTAATCAAAATGTACTAACTATTCAAATTGATTGCAAATGGAAGCTGAATACATGTATAACTATGCTGAATTTTCCTATCTACACAAACACTAAGGACACCAAGATAGCAAAGCTATGTTAAAACACTACAGTTGTTATGCTTAGCTGGGCTCACAAGCAACTTTTGTGGATGGTAGGTGCTGGATTTAGTGTATTAGATGTCATTATCAATTGGAGCATAGTCCTTAAAGACAGAACTGAATAACCAGATTTGGCAGTGGTCATCTCATGGAAGTGAGTACTCATACAACTTATAGTGTGTGTACATTACAAATAGGGATAAGCTTGCAATTCACCCATTCATGAGTTTGAGGCTTGTTTTGGGGGCAAATTGGTCTAGTCATATTTTGGATCAATCAATAATGCCCTGCATATACTTTGACCCTGCACAGAAGATTCAAAATAGCCAATAATGAGGAGAGATGGGTTCACAGCAGCGATAGAGTTTAGATATTGGAGTTGTTGTAGTGAGAGCATAAAAAAGCTGACAAACTGCATAGGGAGAGAATAGTATAGACTGATAAACGTAAAGTGGATCTAAACCGCAGATTTATGAACAAAGCATATCCCTCTATATTGTGTACTTGTCTCAATGAAGAGCACTAAGTGTGATTTCTGTCTACTACCTTGTTCCTCTGCTATCAGCATGAGTCACCTCTGACAAGTTTTCCTGACACCAATAGAAAAATGGGGACAGGGGAGGGTCTTTCAGCAGAGTGACAGCCTCAGCTCCATTCCTGTGGTGTGTCTCTTCCATCCAATCAGCTGGTGGGGTATCTTCTCTTCTATGCTCTGCCTGTGTTTACAAACCTTTACTGAAAACCAAAAGTCTTTTAACTACTTCAGTGTACTTTTTTAATGTGACACAAAAACAAAAAAAATAATAAATAAAAGTGAAAGAAAGTTTTACATATAATGGTTAATAAGATAAAAATCTGCAGTAAAATAGTTGAAGAGAGAAGGGAAAGAATGGGTTCATTTGGGGCAATTAGGTGATACTAAGGCTTAATAATGGATTAAGTAAAGAAACTTTAATTACATTTAATTGATTTTTCTTTTTACTTGACAGATTGTTCATTTACCTGCAGGTCAAAGGGATGAACTTCAGTCTGTAGTTAGAACAGAGTAGATACAAAAGTAATAATGTTACACTGTTACTCTCTGTTTCATGTCCACATGGTTCTTTTTATGACAGCAACATTTGGTAGAATTGCTGTATCTACACATCAGCTCCTGGCTTTCATTTTAAGAGCAGGATATCAACCTCAAGTGGGACTGATTTCTAGCTCTTCAACTGTCCTCATCTCCTGATCCTGTACCCTTATTTCTCTGTGACTGTTCTGAAGTGGATCTTCTCTGGAATGTTTTCCCTTGTTGGTAGTCTCATAAATCTCTTGCAAATCTCTTTGCTGTGTTTAATATATGTTGAAGACCTCAAAAGATCTCAAAAGATGTACTCAGTTATGGTAGACTTATTAGACCAGTCTTTTTCAACCAGGGTGCCCAGGGGCCCTGGGGTGCCTTTAGGTGTCTTCAGGGGTGCCTTGGCAACATGCCTAAAATTTGCCCAAAAACTGTTTACAAGCCAGTGGGTGAATCAAGTCTGTCTCTTAGTTACACAAAGCCACAAGTTTTCATTATGCACCATTACAACTTTTTAGCTGCCTGGGTCCTAGCAACCAATGACATCATCAGTTGATAAGGAGGACACTGTGCATCTGCACTTGTTTACCTCTTCCCATCATCACATTAACTCAGTGAGGGACAGAAACTGAAGAAGAGATATATTGTAATACTAGCCACTTGCCCTCCAGAAGATTTACCCCCCTTCCTGACCAGGCCATTTTTTGTGATACGGCACTGCGATACTTGAACTGACAATTGCGCAGTCATGGAATGCTGTACCCAGATGCAAATGATGTCCTTTTTTCCAACAAATAGAGCTTTCATTCGTTGGTATTTTATCATCTCTGCGGTTTTTACTTTTTGCGCTATAACAAAAAAAGACTGACAATTTTGAAAAAACCCAATATTTTTTATTTTCTGCTATAAAACATCAAATAAAAAAACAATCAAATTTCTTCATAAATTTAGGTCAAAATGTATTCTGCTACATATTTTTGGTAAAACAAATCCTAACACTTTTATATTGATTAGTTGTAGCATCTACAAACTATGGTACATATACTGTAATTTTTAAATGTTATTTTTTTTATACCAGTAATGGTGGTGATCAGCGACTTATAGAAGGACTGCAATATTGTGGCGGCCATTTTTACATTAACTGACACTGACACTTTGTGGTAACCAGTGACACTAATGCAGTGATCAGTGTTAAAAATATAAACTGATTACTGTACTAATGACACTGGTTTGGAAGGTGTTAACATCTAGGGCAATCAAAGTGTTAAGTGTGTGCCCAGCTATGTGCTTGGTGTACACTAGGTGGTGCTTTTACTATGGGAAGTGATGGATCATGTTCTCAGCTTTGCATAAAGCCAAGATTCATGACTCTCTCCTGTCACAACAGAGTTATGTAAACATATCCATAGCCCATTCTTCCTCCCTGACCAACGATCTGCAGGTGCCGGCGAGCAACTGCTCCCCAGGGCTTGTAGATCATTTTGTGCTGTGACAGTTCACAGCTGAATATTTCCAGTAGTGTGTGCTCGCCCCTGTTTGGCCGAAGTGCAAAATTATGTTTAGTTACGTGATTTTGCACAGGAATACCATCCTGTAGGCAGTAAAACTGCTATAGGGTGGAGGGAGAGTGGCTAGTCAGTAACAGTGTGCAAAGGTATATCTGCTTTGCAAGACTAAATCACTGCTAATGTTGGGTATCCCACATGTGTCAGTGTTGGTGCATTATATAAAACCATTAGTTTGTTCTTCACTATTTTAGAATGGGGTGCCTCGAGATTGTGTATAGTTTTAAAGGGTGTCTTGAATGGAAAAAGGTTGAGAAACACTGTATTAGACTACCATCAAAAGGGTTATATATACCTAGCAAAAGAACACTGGGATTGATTATGTTTCAGAAGCTTTTAGGTTGTTGTCTGACACAAATACAGTACATATGAGAAATTGGACAGAGATCCCCTTGGAAGATTCAAGCCTATACTACATGAGATGATTCAGAGGACAAATGATGACGGTATTGTGACTAAAGCAGAATGCTCTTTTCTTTTTAGAGAGTATTACAATGTCCCATATTCCAAAAAATAATAAAAATACAGGCAACACCTCCTGAGAATTTGATTATAGCAAATATGGGAGGATTGACATATGGAATAGCACAGTATGTGGACTTCTTTCTCCAATCTATAATAACATCTTAAGCAGCATATATTAGAGATTTTTCACACCTGTTGGAGATTTTACAGTTATCATTGGGATTATGGGGGGTTATATGTGGCTCTCACTTGATGTGAGCTCTTTTTATACCTCCATCCTGCATACAGCTGGTTTGGAAGCCCTGAAACTTTTTTTGGTTTGAAATGACAATTTCCACCCTCTGCAGTCACAGTTCATCTCTTAGTGTACATAGTTTGCTTCAGAACAAAATTACCTTCAGTTCTTGGATACATTTTACCTACAGAAGGTTGGCAAGGTGATGGGCTTAAACTTCGTGCTCCGTTATGCCAACCTCTTTATGGTCCTTTGGAAATCTCCATACATTTGGGACAACAACCCTTTTGCGAGTCATCTAGTATACTATGGCCACTATAATAATGACATCATAGTCAACTGGGATGGATCATATGAATTTATATCTTCTTTTACTACTTATTGTATGAATAATCCTTATAACATCTAGTTTACCCATGTAGCAGACCTGAATTCCCTAGTGTTTTTGGATCTTCTATTATACACTGATAAAAGCGGTAGCAGTGTTCAAGATGCATTTTAAAGATATTCTTACTTACACTGGGACAGTTGTCATTACCCACAATGGAAGAGGAATATTCCCTGCAGTCAATTTCAGAAGCTGTGATGCAACTGTATGAAAGTTTCTGAAATTGTGAAAACAACGTATCTGGAAAAGGGATATGAAAAAGTCTCATAGATAATCATGTGACAGGTATAGCTGTGGAAGTGTCTTGTACTTGCAAGAAAGCCCACCTGAAAACCCCACTAATTCTCTAATTTTTAGTACCAACATTAGCAATCACTATATAGCCATTAACAAAATAAACATTGGCCTATCCTTTTGCAGGATACCAAGTTGGAAAGCATTCTCCCTTGGAAGCCAAAAATAGTTTTTAGAAAAGAGAAAAATATTACAAATATCACAACCTAATAGTTTGAAAGGTAAGAAGATCCAGATTAGGGATATGCCAACATGGAGAGCACATACCCATGTAGGAAAAGAAACTGTGTGGGGTATAAATTTGTTACATGAGAACAGAAGATTTTTGCAGTTTAGATGGTAAAGAATATGTGGTGTGTCAGTTCATGACTTGCGCCACTCAGTTTGTCTTATTGTATATGGGTTGAGTTGCCTCTGTAGCTACACTTATGTTGGAAGAACCAATAGATTTATGCACACTAGGTTTGGGCAACACCAGCGACTGGTAAAGCTTGGGGATTTGAAGCATTGGGGTTTATTTGCTAAACCTGGAGAGTGCAAAATCAGGCTCACTTCTGCATAGAAACCAGCTTTCAAGTTTTATTGCCAAAGCTTGATTGAAAAAGCTAAGCTTAGAAGCTAATTGGTTTCTATACAGAAGTGAGCCTGATTTTGAACTTTCCAGCTTTAAAAGATAAACCCCATAGTGTATGTATATTACAGTATGTGTGAAGATTAGCGCCAAGGGTAGAGCTTTTTTGTTTGGAGGCTCTCTTTGCCTATTTTAAATTAGAGTAAAGATATTTAAACTCAGATTTTCTACATGGGGTTTTAGCATCACAAAATGTCCAAAGCAAAACTACAGCCTCATGGCTATAAAGCAACCCCAACTCAGGATTCTTGAGCTCTCGGCCTATTAGATCATGGTCTCTATGGCCAGAACATAACCGTGTTCACACGCTGCTTGTGAAACTGTATCCTCCAGGTGTTGGCCTGCTCAGTGCAGACAGAGGGACATACACACTTCTAGCCTGTATGTGTACCTGCTGCCCCCTAGCAGCACAATGAGGGGGTAGAACCCTGAACTATAGTCATCTCCCATTCTAAGAGGGCTGTGCACACCTTTACAATCACAATGCTGGTTGCTGACAAAATGTATCTATCTAGTTAAAGTAGAATATATTTTTTTTTTACAGATTACAGTATGTAATTTATGCATCTTTGTCATTAGCTGGTAATTACTTGGAAAATGGGAAAATATGACTGCCGAACATCTTGTGTAAATTACTAACCGAAGGTGTAATTTTCTAGGTCATGTGATGGTGAATGGTCCAACTACACCCATTCCTGTTAAGGCAAAGCCATCTACTGTTGATCCTGTTGTGCCCCCTGTGACAATGAGTAAGTTTTGATTTTATTTATGAAAATAACTACATAACAAATGTTAAATCAACCTAACAACTTTACATATATAATTTTAACTCCACACAGTTAAAGGGTAGCACATTAAAAAAAAAAGAAATATAGCATATATATTTGCGACACAAGTAATATTGTAATAGAATGTTATTAAAAATTACCTTTCCTTTTCAATCAGCAGCTCTGTCATTTTCTAGGAAATGCAATGCAATATGGCTACCTGGAGGTGTTCTGTGCACAGAATGTGTACAGAAAACAACTAGCAATGTCATTTCCTGCTTGTGTGATTGGCTTACTGATTTTCCCAGAAGTCTGTACTAAGATACAATTCAGATTTCAGGCATTTTTCTCAACAAAAGGGGAGTTATTCTTTAACAATTCTTGTGGTTTGGAAGTAAAATAAAAATTATCTCAAATGCCTCTTCTTTGAGCCAATTTACCGTGGTCATATGACTTTCATGCTTGCACCCAACCACAGTGAAACCTCTGGTGCAGGAGCAAGCAAGATGCATCATACCAGGAAGCCTGAGAATCTTTCTAGTGCCTGCACAACACTAAATGGCACTGTTGCCAAAAAAAAAAAATCTTTATGATTTTACTTTATAAACAAGCGTAAAATGTGCTTGGAATATGTAGCCTGAATATACACACATTCACTGCTGCTGCTGTCCTGAGGTAACACTGGCAATGTGTCATGTGGGGCGGTCACCCCTACAAATGATGAAACAGACACATGGGGAAGCTGGAATAGGAAAACAGATATAGATTACCTGTCAAACATCTGAGGAGCATTTGTAGTAAAGCTGGCAACACAACAGCAAGAAGATCGGATGTTACTGTGTAAAAAACAATTTGCTGTAACTAAATGGAATGATCAACCAAGTTTAGTACTTTATACAACTTGCATATTTTAGAATATAATGTAATATTAACCCCTTCACACCGCCCTTACACAGTTATACGGTCTCACTGCTCTGGACTTTACGCTGTGGGCCTGCATATTTGCTTATCTTCCTTTGTGCAAGGTCAAAGGTCAGGGTCAGTATATTTTCTGCTTTTTTTTTTTTCCTAGTTTAGAAACCCTGTCAGTTTCAGTGTCAGTGTGTTTTAGGTAGGATAAAAACAAAATGCGCACTGTTGTTTCTGGTCTGTACTACAGGTACAAACAACAAATAACATACACATATGTGGTATCACCTCAATTGTCATGAGCAGGAGAATTTATTTTGGGCTGTTCTTTGGTGGTAGGTTATGGTAGTAACAAGAAATATACAGCTTAAAAATAATTTTTTTTTTACTATTTTTTTTGCCAGTTTTCCTTTGATAACAATATAACAAATCAGAAGATATCCATTACCATTCACCACCAAATGAAAGCCCAATTTGTCCTGAAAAAAACAACAACGTATAATTCACTTGCATGCACTAAGTAGTTGTGATGATATGCACAGTTTTACTAAAACATGTCAAAGCTGCAAAATTGTGCTTCAGCATTAGGATTTGTTTTACCTTTAGACATGAAGGGGTTAAAGAAAAATGCATTTAAACTTTTTTAGGGTGTTTATTGAGACTTTAAGGACTGTGAAAGAAGTTTGTACAAGACAGTATAATTAATATGCATATATATATGTTATAGATTCACCTGCAGCTTCTTTAGATAGTATTGATGGTTTTGATTGAATTATCCACATAGATGAGTGGATAATTGCAAGTTTTCTCAGCCAGCAGTCTTCCTGATTTAGTTCACAT
Organism: Staurois parvus; assembly: GCF_062004578.1. NCBI lineage: Eukaryota > Metazoa > Chordata > Amphibia > Anura > Ranidae > Staurois > Staurois parvus. The sequence goes on from NW_028318301.1 coordinate 4,044,921, forward strand.
GGTCAAGATCCAACTTTAAAAAATGAGTAAAGTGAAGCGCCAGCCAAATTTATATTTTTTTTATTAATTTAGATGTGTTGGCTGCAGTAGTTTTTTTTTTCATAACTTTTTTTGCTCTATTTTTACCTGGTGATTTTTCCGTATTGTATCTGTGGAGCAGCGGCATTGTCACTCTAGGACAGGACTAAAGAACACCCCCCTTTCCTTTTCTCCATAACTTAAGGGTAGGGGTGTTCCACAGTCCACAGAGGGAGCAGGGAACAATTTTAACTGATAAAAATTCACCACAGTTAGAGAACACAGAAAGTGATTATCTCACCAGTTTTCTGGCTAATACAACAGGAAGTTTTGCACTTAGTGAAAACATACAACAAAACATATTGTAGGTGGTATTTTTAGTAGACCAAATAAGATGTTCATTGTTAAGGTTTGCATATGGTTTAAATGTGTTTATTAAAATAAAAAAATAACTTTTTTTTAAAGAAGATATGTGCTCAACATAATAGGGTACATGCTTCTATCCCTACAGCAAGAAGGCTATGAATGTACATGACCCTTCTTGTGATTTTAGAACATGCAGGCAATATCTGACTATTCCTCAGATGCAGACCTCTTGAGAACATTACAAAGAACATTACATTACATTACAAATCTTACAAATTTAGCTCTGTTAGCGTAATATACATGTTTGCAACTAAAAGACAGTTTTGATTGAACATGGTATCAAATAAATCTCAAACACGTGTTTGAGTGTGTAACAGGTTGACAGGGGTTAATAGTGAGTTGTTTTTTTTTTAATCTACTTTTTTTAAATGCTTATGTGCTAGGTGAACCTCTTCCTGGATTTAGGGATATCCTGCTTCGAGAAGGTCCAGAGGGGTTTGCCAAGGCTGTACGCAAGCACCGTGGACTTCTTCTAATGGACACAACATACAGAGATGCCCACCAATCTCTTCTTGCCACCCGAGTTCGTACTCATGACCTAAAAAAGATATCTCCTTTTGTCTCACACAACTTCAGCAATCTCTTCAGCCTGGAAAACTGGGGAGGTAAGACATTATAATCACAATATATCTTTAGATCACCAGTTATTCATGACATTTTCTGGAATATTCTGTCTGTATTTCTAGTGCATTTGCTTTTCCAATACATTTTAATGTGTCACTGGGCATGGTATCCAAAGTATTGAGATTTAGACAGTTTGAAATTTTTTAGTGTGTAGGTTCCAGTCATCAAATATTGCAAGGGGCAGTGTATAAAGAGGACCTGTAACAACTGATATGTGCGCAGTGTCTGTATATAATGATGACAACAGTTTGACTAATCGATTAGATTTCTTGTTTTAATTGCTCAATGAATTAAAACCTGAATTGGCCTTTATGAGCAAGTTGCTCCCATTTTCATAAACATGCAACAGAGTGACTCATGAGTCATAGTGGAGCACAGCATTTATAATTGTTTTCAAATATCAGACCATGGAGTCTTTCATGTTTTTTAGCATTAACTATATGAGTGTCTTGATACTTCTTTCCATAGGAAATATTATTGATGACAAATCTGGCTATTTTTTTAAGCTCCTTTAGACCAGTTTCACGATGTTTCAGCGAAGCTATTTCATTGCTTTGACATTCTGTTTTCATGTCCAAACTGTCCTGGATTTTGACGTTTACTTTAATTTAGATGAAAACATTTCAGTTAAATGCCATTGGTACATTACTTTGTTGTAGTGTGACAGTTTTTATGGTGTCTTTCTAAAGGTGCTACTTTTGATGTTGCCATGCGCTTCCTTTATGAATGCCCTTGGAGACGTCTGCAGGAGTTGAGGGAGCTCATTCCTAACATACCTTTCCAGATGTTACTTAGAGGGGCAAATGCTGTAGGATATACAAACTACCCTGATAATGCTGTTTTCAAGTGAGTAACGGAACAAGTGACAACATTCATTTTCCTGCTTTTTTTTTATTGCTTATTACTTTATTTTTTTGCTTATTTTATTTAATTGTTATTATTGATTATGTTTATGTCAGTTAAAATGTAAACAGACCGCATATAAAAGAAATAGTCTAGATATAACTAGATATTAGTTTGGGGGGGTTTCTCCTTGAAATCATCTTAACATATTTTGGCAGTTTGGCTGATGATTAGTTAGGTAGTGGTACATGGGTGAAAAGAAAGCAAAGAGCCCCCAACTAAAATATGGCATTGCTTTCTTAGTGGAAAAGGTATATTTTTATGTTTATCGCTTTCATCACAACTACAAAACTGACTTCTGAAATCATTCTTTTCTGCTACGTTGTACCATGTGCTGCTGTAGTATAGTACATATACAGCCTAAAATGAAAGAGCCATTTAATCTAACTTCCAGCTCAGGTTTTTTGACTACCATCAGCGGACGATATAAAATATATGGCATCTTTACAGTAAGGCTTAGGAAGTATTAAATCAAATTTATATTGAAGTGGGCCAAAAGGCTCTTCTTTAAACTACAGCACTGCCTTGAAACTTGAAGTCTGAAAATACTGTCTTTGCTTTCTGAAAATGCTAATTGCCTGGGTGTTATGCTGACTGCCTTGCTTCTTTAAAGCCCAATCCAGGATCACCCTTTCTATATTGCACCAGATGTACATTAGTGCATTAAGCTGCCCTTCAGTTTCACATTAGGGGATGCACATGCATTGAAGCACACCTCAACACATTGTAATGCACTGCCATGAGTTGGGGTGTGCTGCATTGCTGAAAAATGGTGAATGTATGTTTTTTTTTTATACCTGGTATTGGCAGCCCATTGATTTGAATGGGCTACCTTAATACAGCACACTTCAATGTGCAACATAACAGGTGTCAACACAGCACAACAGAGCAGAAAGGAATGAATGGGTCTTTGGGCTGTCGTCACCGGACATTTGCCCCCTTTGGAAGATATAGCTCAGTCTATTGCTGTGGTGACAACTCTAGAATTTCAGATTTCCCTTTACTTTCAAAATTATAATGTTCACCAAAACAAATGAAGACATTGTATTCCTCCTGCAGGGACACTGATAGAGAGTATAACTTTTCCCTATTCTATCCAAAATGAGAAATTGCAAAAATAAATTATTGAAACCATAGTACAGTACAACAGCCAACCAACTTTTTTTTTTTTACAAAAAAGTCAACAATTACAGTCTCATGTTTTTTTAAATAGTTTACTTTTATACAATAACTAATATCCTAAGTGGCCAGAGTAATGCAAATCATTAATTTATCTTAGTTGTGCACCTCTGCATGCAGACTCTGAAAGCAAGAATTTCCCAGCATCAGCAAAATTTTTATTGGCTGTGTATTTTTACACAGACATGGTCATATTAGCTGTTCTTTTTATACAAACAGTTGATGAACATAATGGGGGAATTAAATTGATATGAGCGGCGTGCATCACATTAACAGAACAGATAGACTTTTTTCAGCTCTCTCTGTACTTCCTGCATAAGTTTTTATTTCAGAGTGAAATATTCCTGTGCCATTCTTTGTCAATTCCACCAATGTCTTTACTTCCAGCTACAGGATTTAAAGGTTAGAAATTTTTAGAGATATTTTTAATAGAAAGATTGATGTGGCAGTAACCATATACAACCTTTCGTAGGTATCTCAAGTCTTTTCGTATGTGTCTTTAGTAGATCATGTAATACATGACAGGTAAACTTTAATATGAGAAAAATCCGTGTTATGAAATTAATGTGCTGCCTGCTTTTTTCATAGGTTTTGTGAAGTGGCAAAAGAGAATGGCATGGATATCTTTAGAGTATTTGACTCTTTGAATTACCTACCAAACATGATCTTGGGTATGGAAGCAGCAGGCCAAGCTGGTGGAGTGGTAGAGGCTGCTATTTCCTACACTGGGGATGTTGCAGACGCTACTCGCACTAAATACACACTGGACTACTATGTGAATCTGGCTGAAGAACTTGTGAAAGCTGGAACCCACATTTTATGCATTAAGGTATAATAGCACTATTAATGGGTTATAATGCTTAAAGTGACTCTAAAGGCAAGACCTTTTTTTTACCTTACTGCATTCTCTGCATTGAGGTAAAAAATGTCCCAGTAGTCCTATCTTGATCCAGCAATGTGCCCATCTACAGTGGCGCTGGTCTCTATCCTCTCCTCTTAGGACACAGAGGCAGCAGTGGGAGCCATTGGCTCCTGCTGCTATTAATCCAATCCTGTGAGGAGGAAGTGGGGGGTGGACACACACAGCAGGGCTTGGGAGTGTGCCCACACGTGTACCCCATAGGACACTGCTTTCTATGGGGGCACACACAGAAGAGGAGGGGCTGAAAGCTCTAGTGGGGGACTCCAGAACAGGAGGTTCTGGGACAGTCTGTGCCATACCATTGTACTGCACAGGTAAGTATTCCATAGGTTGATTTACTAAAACTGGAGAGTGCAAAATCTGGTGCAGCTCTGCATGGTAGCCAGTCAGCTTCCAACTTTAGATTGTTCAGTTAAACTTTGACAAAAACAAACCTGGAAGCCGACTGTTTTTTATGCAGAGCTACACCAGATTTTTCACGTTCCGGTTTTAGTAAATCAACTCCCATGTTTATTATTTTAAGAAAAAAAATTAAGCCTTTACAACCACTTGAAGTTACATCATTTTTATGTATGAGTTTTGCATAATTTTGTCACGTATTGTGCCTACAATAGCCACTTGCCTAGACAAATCTGCTTCCAACAATATTGCAAATGCATGTCATCTCTGTTTTGAGTATATTTCCATGCATAACTATGAATATTAGTGTTTTTCACATAGTGCTACATTTCTTTTGCTTAAATGATACTGCTAGTAATATGACTGAGGAGTTACCTTGTTTGAACGGGATGCGTTCGGTGCATTTTAGGAGGCATTCTTATGATTTGCATAGTTATCTGGCAGAAGCATGTTTATTAAAGTATATCTATTTGTTGTATTTAGATACACCTTACATTCAGTAATTTCAAAATCTTGTATATCCTTTTTACCATTGACCCTATGAAGAACCATTGTTCTGTAGGCATAGGGAAGTCAGCTGGTCCAACACTGGTATCATTGTATGTAGACTGACAGTGATTGGTCTTATCAGCTAATAATCATTATGTCTCTAAAAATTGCAGACATGCCCAGCTAATTATTTCAGGGCAGCCATCAATCTAGAGTTTTGTTTTGTTTTTTTTCCAGCTGACCTCCATGGTTTTGTTCCAGCATAAGGTCAGCACTAGACCTCATTCCCACGAATGATCGATTCACACTCACTTCTGAAAAGTGATCAGTGGTGCCACATAATTGTACTGTGGTCCCATTGACTTTAATTGGTTTGATTGGCAGGTGGAACAGCATGCAAAATGTGACATCCTGTAAAAATATTTTTACACAAAACATGTATGTGAGGACCATGTAAAAAAAACTCCAAGTGGCCTCAATATAAAACTGTAGGTGGACTTTCAAGGGGTTTTAACAATGTGGATTAACTGCTTGTTTTACTGTGCCTATGCATCCCATGTGAATGCCTTGAGGCCTTAGGTTGTATCACCTCGCTTACATGATACAGGTGTGCATACTCCTGCAGAGATTATTAATTTAGCCGTCAAGTTTTTCTTGCAGGTTGGGGACTTTAATGTGGTACATGTGGACTTTTGTATTTTTTTTCAGCCAGACTATGTAACTATGTAACATTGTTTTAATAAACATCCTGCGCAGATTATTTTTTTTAAATTATAAGCTAAAGAATGGACAAAATGTGAAAAAGCATTTCACTTTTTAACTCATACCTATTTAATTTGTTTTAATGAAGTAACACATTTTTTAAATAAAAAATCTGCTGTGTACTTTGACAGGAGAAGTCAATAGACCCTTAAAATGCGCGAGTTTGTTTGTAGAAAATGTCATGTAAACACTATGACATAGTAATCAGATTTTCAGCAGTCAGAGACATAGGTTCTCAATCCCTGTATCTGATAGTGCCGGGTTCTGCTTGGGGACATTTAAAAAGCTTCCCTCCCTTATGCTGAGGACTTTTATATACATATTGCAGGTGGGAAAAGGATAAATGACCAAAATGGTATCTTGAACATGAGTTATAGTAGAAATATTATACATCTTCACTTCATCAACTTCATTCAAAATGTATAAATGTCATTATTTGTAAATACAGAGTATAACAAACAGCAGGGGTTGCAAATATTTCCTTTTTTTTAAATTTACTGTATAAAAAGTAGCAAAGAAACAAAATAACTTGTTTCAAGTAAAATAAATTATAGTTTTTCCAGCATAGTTAAAGTGATCCTGTTCATTGCATAAAACCAAAAGCTGTTGAAATACAGAAAACACAGGAACATAGGTGGTACTTCATATAAGACAGCAGTATGTTGTTTTTTTAAAAGTGACAGACACTCTATAATGATTGTCTTAAAGCTGTAGTAAAGTTAGGGAAAAAAAATGTCCTTCTTCTAGGTGAAGGCATAATATAATGTGCATCACATACTAGTATGCATCGCATAAGAGCACAATATGAAACATTCACCTTGAAACTAAACCATCTAGTGGCACGCTGTCACCTCTGCATAGACTTCCATCTTCACCCGGTCTTCCTCCCAGGTTTTCAAGCTGTGGCCACTTGAATGGCCAAGCTCTAATGATGTCACTTTCGTGCATGCGTGCCGGAGTCATGGTTACAGCACACAACTCTGAAGGAACAGCACAGGTATGTCGTTCCTTCAGAGCACATGGCACATGTACTCTGCACATGGCACTGGCACAGTGATGTAGCCGGCTGCTGCTCACTAGAATATCTCCTAAACGATGCACGTTTAGGAGATATTCATTTTACGTACAGATGCACTTTATTATAAGCTTACCTGTAGGTAAAAATAAAGAAATAGACTTTACTACCGCTTTAAGCCTGCTTAACCTAAACCACTTTTGGCATTCTCATGAGGATATGTAGAGGTCAATAATTTTAGATATTTGATACCTATACAGGAACCCCAGCTAATAGTGAATATTGTGGGAAGTCCAGGTTGGTGTCAATTTTTCTAATTTAAGCAACCTCTCTCGCTGGTTTTATGAATAAAGCTTGCAATATACTTGGACCTAGTGTTTTTTTAAAGGTTGTGTTTACCCTTTTTGCTTGATATTGTTTTATTGTATGATTATAATGTAATACTGATCTTTTCTAGGATATGGCGGGACTGTTGAAACCCAAGGCCTCAGATTTGCTAATACGAGCTCTCAGGGACAAGTTCCCAGATATCCCAATCCATATACATACTCATGATACAGCTGGGGCTGGAGTGGCATCTATGCTGGCCTGTGCAGAAGCTGGAGCTGACATTGTTGATGTGGCAGTTGATTCCATGTCTGGGATGACTTCTCAGCCTAGTATGGGAGCTATGGTGGCTTGTACAAAGGACACAGCACTTGACACAGGTAACTTGTTGTGCTGTTAAAACACTTTTGTGTTTATAATACATTTTTATACAGTTTTTGTAACTAGTTCAGGTTTTGCATCCAGTCCTAACGCCAATAGAAGTGCTTCTAGCCTATAAAGTACAGTTGTGACAAGCAACAAAAAAAAAAATGCGACAAGACTTTTATTTCAGAAGAGACCTACTTGATCCCTACCTAACAATCACAAGAAAACAAACAAAAAAAACATCATTCCCTTCAGCATTAGCGTGGGGGGTATATGAGAAGGCTTCCTTCTGAAAAAAAGGGGACTTTTTCTCAAAGCACTGGGTTTTTATTAGTGTCTAATTTCTCTGGCTAGTGGGAGCACAAACAGCAGTAAAACCTAACAGAGATAATCATTACCCTTACTTTTCAGATACAACAAAGTTTTGGCTAGAGTTCCACTTTAAAGTAGAAAAGAAGAGAAACAGTGAGTGGGTATAGAAAGGGATTACACTTGAGACTGGTAAGGTGTAAGCAGTTGCCCAGTAATTCAGAAAGAATAATCTGAATCTTTATTAAATGCCTGTTCAACCTGTACTCCAACTACTATTCCCTGACTGACACACTCTTTTCAGAAATGTATGTACTTTTTAAATTCTCTGACATCTTATGCTCTTACTGTTTGTTTTTAATAAAATATTACAGGAAAATCTCCTGAGCAAACACTCCCTCACTGTTGCCATCTGTTTGCTCCCTGAACTCCAACAATACCGTTTGGTCAAATGTTTGACCTATCTCTTTCCTCAGTTAAAATCCTTGCCCAGCAACTCATCTTAACCCCAATTTACCAATCCTAATTAATCCCCAAGGATCAAATTGGATTTATTCCTGGCTGTCAAGCAAGAGATAACATTTGTAGAATTGTTACGGATTTTTCCAAAACAACAAATAGTCCCTCAAAAGGCCTTTGGTTTCTTTTCTTGGGAATACCCTTTCTACATCTTACATAAATGGGGTTTTGGTAGGATTATTATACCACTGATTCAAGCCCAATCTACTAGACCACAATTCTTATTAGTTGCAAGATAGTTGAGGAGGTTGTCTTCTTTTTAATATTTCATATTTAATTTTATGTTGTTATAGCCAGAGGAACCTTACACTTGTAAGTGCAGCATCCCTATCATATTGTGGAATCTTATATACTCTTAACGGCAGTGATCTTTCTGAGATGGTCTCTTATAAGAGTATTTTGTTCTTTTCATTATATGGACACTGTCTGTTTAATGTGACATCATGATTTTGTTGTCCAATTTTTATTTAGTACTAGAAATTGGGAAATCGGATGCACTCCTCTAGCTCTCCATATATGTTGACCAAAAGATACTGTTTTTAGAGTAGTTTATGGTTGTGATATTACCTCAGGAGTACATTGTATTCAGAATCCTGGCAGAGAAGGATGTTTAATAAACACATAATGAAGTGTTGCCTCTCTGGTTAGGGGTGTGTGATCTTTCCAAATAACTTATCCACTGGGCTCAGGCATGCTGTGGCCTCATACCTATAATTGTGATCACATGATAGATTGTTTTTAAATTAAAACTTCACCTTTTCACAATAGAACGTAAATTAATTGGTAAAGGATAAATTCACCTTTTGTAAAAAAAAGTAAATGCACATGTATTTACAGGAAAAAAAGTGTTTTTATTATTATTTTTTTATACTACAGCCTTTAACCACTAGGTGACTGCCCGCAGTACATATACTGCTACAAGGCGGCCCCTGTGCGCAGGATCACGTATATAAACGTGATCCTGCATTCCGGGGTAGGGGGCGCGTGACCGCCCTACCCGCGGCACCAATCGTGGCCGCAGGTGTCAATCACTGGATCCCGGCCTGTGATTACCCGCCGGAGCCTGGCGATTGCAAGCAATCACTGACAGAGAGGAAGGCTGCATTGTTTTCAATGGAGCTTTCCTCCCTGTCAGCTTTCAGCACACTGTTCCGGGATCGCTGGTCACACCCTTCCGGGACAGTGTGTAACAGAGAGGCACACACCCCCACCCCCTAGTAAAACACTTCCCTCACACAGTTAACCCTTTCATTGCCTCCCAAAGTTAACCCCTTCCTCCCCAGTGCCATTAGTACAGTGTCAGTGTTTTTTTTTTGCACTGATAACTGTATTGGTGTCAGTGACCCCAAGTCAGTTCCCCCCAGTGTCAGAATGTCCGCCGCAGTCCCGCTATAAGTCGCTGATCGCCGCCATAAGTCGCTGATTGCCACCATAAGTCGATGATCGCTACTACTGTATTATTAGTATATATAAAAAAAAAATTCAGTATCTATATCGCCATTTGTAAACGCTATAACTTTCACGTAAACCAATTAATTTACATGTATTGGGATTTTTTTTAGCAGACATGTTGCAGAATACATTTTGGCCGAAATTTATGATGAAATTTGATTATAAAATTTTTTTACTGGACATGTTTTACAGCAAAAAGTCCAAAATATTTTTTTTTTTTCTCAAAATTGTTTTTTTTTATAGCGCAAAAAAAACCACACAGGTGATCAAAAACCACACAGGCGATCAAAAACCACCAAAAGAAAGCTCAATTTGTGGGAAAAAAATATGTAAATTTAATTTTGGTGCAGCGTTGCATGACCGCGCAATTGTCAGTTAAAGGGACACAGCGCCATAACACAAACCCCTTTAACCCCTTGATTGCCAGGAAGACGCTTATACACAATAAACCTCCATTGCTAGTGTAGTGTCTCAACGGATCAATATCTTTGATCAGATCAGCACTATACCAGCGTTCACATTAGTATAGCGTCCCCAAAAATGCAGTGTTAGCGGGATCAGCCCCGGCACCTGCCAGTACCTGCGTTTAGCCCCTACGCTTACCCCCCCCTTCTCCCCCAGCAAGTGCAGTGTCAGTAGGCCACTGTCACTTGATACATTGTACACAAAACTGCAGTGTTCGCAGAGTCAGGCCTGATCTCTGTTAGCACTTGCCGTTAAGTTTTGATGACTCTCATATGCAGCAGAGTGCCAGTACTAGTGCCGCGCTACCTTTTGGTGAACTGGCGAGCACCAGCGGTCTAGTACATCCTGGTCTTTCACATACCTCTTAGATTGTAAGCTCACAGGATCAGGACCTCCTAACCCTCTTGTATTGAACTGTATTGTTGCTGTATTGTCTCCCGTTATATTGTAAAGCGCTGAGCAAACTGTTGGCGCTATATAAATCCTGTATAATAATAATACCAGCACTGCAGTATGATTTGGCGAGTCCCATAAGTGCAGTACAAGCTGGTGCGGTGGCGAGCACAAGTATTGTCCCGCAACCACCAAGAATTTGCACACAGGCCCGTAGAGCTCCTAGTATCCTTCTGATTGGCAACCCACAAATTCTGCAGCACCCGTACTTCCCCCATTCACTGCCCAACCCAGAACTCAGACAGAAACAGCAAATTTAACTACGCCCCTTGATTTTTTGGAGCTGTTTTTCACGGAAGATCTGTATGCATTGACTCGACTGTGGATCAAAGCATTTTATATGCACAACAATGTATCGCCGCCAACCAATTTTCAAACCTTGCCAGACCATTCGCATGGAAACCCATTACGGTTTTTGAATTTATTTTTTTTGGGGCCTAACCCTCAACATGGGCATTACTAAAAAAAATGAATTGCGGTTGTATTGGTACACAGACCCGATTCATCATATGCCCGTGTTCTCTGCTGCCATAGCCAGGCATAGATATGAGAGTATAATGTGTTTTATGCATTTCAACGACAATACACTCTGTCGTCCTTGAGGTGACCCTGAATTTGACCGGCTACACAAAATTCAGCTCCTCGTAAATCACCTTAACCAAAAATTAGCAGATGTCTATACTCCCCAGCAAAAAATCTGCATTGATGAGTCCCTCATTCATTTTTCTGTCCGCCTTACATTCAAACAATTTCTCCCCAGCAAGATGTGCCAGATATGGGGTCAAGATGTAGAAGACCTGTGAGAGGACAACAGGCTATACTTATAAGTATCCGATTTACGAGGGAATAGATTGTCACGTGGAGCCCCCCAGATGCCCAGACTACATGGGGAGCAGTGGCAAAATAGTTTGGGTAAGAGAAGGAGAGAAGCGCCTCTAAGTGCAATAAGCCTCTTTATTAAAGTCTATCTGTAGAAACACTCACATGTGTAAAGTAATGATAAGCATAAAAACCGTAGTTAACAATAGTTAACAGTGGGGTGGTAACCAGGGTGAAGAGCCGTCATCTCTCTGTGGTGTGGGGAAGTCAGCTTTCGGCTGGAACAGCGTGGTGGCTGGAGGGGAACAGCGGTGAGGCCGGCCGGCGTGCATGTCCTCCCTCAGAGCCAGATGGATTGCACACTGGAGCACAGCGGCGGCGTGGCCATGATGATGTCAGATCCCAAGGTGCACTGCGATGCGTTTCGGAGCATGCGCTAGCCATGAAAAGCGTAAGTGCGCTCCTTTTTCAAGCAGGGGGAGGTGGAAGGACAAGGATGAATATATAGGTAGCGCGAGTCTAATTAATCAATTAACCAATGATTAGCCATTATTGCAAGGTGAATAGTGGAAAGTCATGGATGTTCAAAATTGTCAGAATGGAAAAGAAAAAAGAGGAAAAATGAAAAATACGAGATGTGATAAAATTGTGTAAAGATGAAAAAAAAGGTAATAATAGGTAATGGGGTTAAGAATAAATATAAAACCAAAAAGAAAAAAGAAAAAGAAAAATGAATAATGAAAAATAAAAATAAGAATAAAAATAAAATTAAATAAAAATAGAAATAAGTAAAAATACAAATACATTGGAAAATGAGAATTGAACAGTTAAAAATGCAAAAAAAGAAAAAGGAAGAAGCTATGTGGAGAAATGTTGATGGGGTTAAAAAGGTACAGAATAAAAAAATCCAAAGATTAAAAATTAATATATACAGTCAGGTCCATAAATATTGGGACATAGACACAATTCTAACATTTTTGGCTCTATACACCACCACAATGGATTTGAAATGAAACTAACAAGATGTGCTTTAACTGCAGACTGTCAGCTTTAATTTGAGGGTATTTACATCCAAATCAGGTGAACTGTGTAGAAATTACAACAGTTTGCATATGTGCCTCCCACTTGTTAAGGGACCAAAAGTAATGGGACAATTGGCTTCTCAGCTGTTCCATGGCCAGGTGTGTGTTATTCCCTCATTATCCCAATTACAATGAGCAGATAAAAGGTCCACAGTTCATTTCAAGTGTGCTATTTACATTTGCAATCTGTCAACTCTCAAGATGAGATCCAAAGAGCTGTCACTATCAGTGAAGCAAGCCATCATTAGGCTGAAAAAACAAAACAAACCCATCAGAGAGATAGTAAAAACATTAGGCGTGGCCAAAACAACTGTTTGGAACATTCATAAAAAGAAGGAACGCACCAGTGAGCTCAACAACACCAAAAGACCCGGAAGACCACGGAAAACAACTGTGGTGGATGACCGAAGAATTCTTTCCCTGGTGAAGGAAACACCCTTCACAACAGTTGGCCAGATCAAGATCACTCTCCAGGAGGTAGGTGCATGTGTGTCAAAGTCACCAATCAAGAGAAGACTTCACCAGAGTGAATACAGAGGGTTCACCACAAGATGTAAACCATTGGTGAGCCTCACAAACAGGAAGGCCAGATTAGAGTTTGCCAAACGACATCTAAAAAAGCCTTCACAGTTCTGGAACAACATCCTATGGACAGATGAGACCAAGATCAACTTGTACCAGAGTGATGGGAAGAGAAGAGTATGGAGAAGGAAAGGAACTGCTCATGGTCCTAAGCATAACACCTCATCAGTGAAGCATGGTGGTGGTAGTGTCATGGCGTGGGCATGTATGGCTGCCAATGGAACTGGTTCTCTTATATTTATTGATGATGTGACTGCTGACAAAAGCAGCAGGATGAATTCTGAAGTGTTTCGGGAATATTATCTGCTCATATTCAGCCAAATGCTTCAGAACTCATTGGACGCCGCTTCACAGTACAGATGGACAATGACCCAAAGCAGACTGCAAAAGCAACCAAAGAGTTTTTTAAGGAAAAGAAGTGGAATGTTATGCAATGGCCAAGTCAATCACCTGACCTGAATCCAATTGAGCATGCATTTCACTTGCTGAAGACAAAACTGAAGGGAAAATGCCCCAAGAACAAGCAGGAACTGAAGACAGTTACAGTAGAGGCCTGGCAGAGCATCACCAGGGATGAAACCCAGCATCTGGTGATGTCTATGCGTTCCAGACTTCAGGCTGTAATTGACTGCAAAGGATTTGCAACCAAGTATTAAAAAGTGAAAGTTTGATTTATGATTATTATTCTGTCCCATTACTTTTGGTCCCTTAAAAAGTGGGAGGCACATATGCAAACTGTTGTAATTCCTACACCGTTCACCTGATTTGGATGTAAATACCCTCAAATTAAAGCTGACAGTCTGCAGTCAAAGCACATCTTATTTGTTTCATTTCAAATCCATTGTGGTGGTGTATAGAGCCAAAAATGTTAGAATTGTGTTGATGTCCCAATATTTATGGACCTGACTGTATATATAGTAGATATATATATATAATTTATTATAAAATTAGAAATAAATTAATGCTCCAGCGTGCGTTCCATCTGGCTCTGAGGGAGGAAGTGCATGCCGGCCAGCCTCACCGCTGTTCCCCTCCAGCCACCACGCTGTTCCAGCCGAAAGCTGACCTCCCCACACCACAGAGAGATGATGGCTCTTCACCCTGATTACCACCCCACTGTTAACTATTGTTAACTACGGTTTTTATGCTTATCATTACTTTACACATGTGAGTGTTTCTACAGATAGACTTTAATAAAGAGGCGTATTGCACTTAGAGGCGCTTCTCTCCTTCTCTTACCTACAGAGCCTGCTACAGCTTATTTGGAAGCCTTGCCCTCAGTGCCACACAGATTCCTACGCTCTTCATACAACAGCCACAACCACCACTATCACCATACTATTATTTCCCAGGACTTCCTGCAGTGTTTGCGCTGTTACAACCCCTCCTCATTTTTTGCAAAATATTTTGGGACTTGGTGTCATCCTTTTTCCATACTGGGTACCACTTATACGTGGACAATTTTTATTGAAGCACGCCAATATTTAGTCATTTGTACAATTTGGAACTGGCGCATGTGGCAAAGTGTGACCTAATGTGTGCCCACCATTAGAAGTGGGTGGATGCAGGGTGATATATTTTAATGGTGGGCATACCACACACTTTTTTTTATTTTGGCAGAGATTTCTTCTCTTTTTTTCATTCAGTCCATAGGCTGCATACAAAAAAAAAAAAGCATATATACCAACAAGGACAAGCGACGTACTGGTACATCACTGGACTTTGAATGGTTATACCAGGATGATGCCTATAGCTGCAGGCATTATCCTGGTATCATTTTTTGAAGCTGGCGATTAGCTTTCATGTAAAATCAATCCTATTGGCTAATTAGCTTCAGGATTGCTTTTACAAGCAGCGGGAGACAATGCCCCCCTCCCCCGCTGCCATTCTCAGGTTCCTAGGGGGAACCTGAGAATGCAGCCGGTGTTTCTGCCAGCTGACCATAGAGCTGATTGGAGACCAGAATGGTGCCAATCATCTCTATAGCCTAAGAAATCTGAAGCTACAAGCATCTCATTACTTCAGTTTCGCAGGATATAAACAGCGCCATTTGGAAATTGGGAGAGCATCGGATCACACCGATCTTGGTTTGATTAGATAATGTAAGGGCAGAGGAAATATCTAGAGTCTGATGGAACCCAGATTTCTGAAAAAAGAATATATGACAATGCCCACTGAAGTTATATGGGATATTTGCATTCCCTGTGATAGCATTAAAAGTGATCAAAAAAAAGAGACAGTGTAAAATAATTGAAAAAAATCAAAATAGCTTAAAAAAAGTACCCTTACCCCCCCCCCCCCGCGCACGCGCGCACCTGTGTTCGTGAGCCTTGACCCTGTGCCAGTATGAAAACAGCAGTTGCACCATGCATGACATGAACGTCAGATCAAGGGCAGTAATTTTAACACTGGACCTCCTCTGTAAATCAAAAATGGTAGCTTGTAAAGGCTTTTAAAAGGTTGCCTATGGATATTAAAAACTTATGCAGTTTGTTGCCATTGCACGGGCATGCACAGTTTTAAAGCATGTCATGTTTGGTATCTATTTCCTTGGCATATCATCATCTTTTATATTTTACCAAATAATTGGCCAATATATTGTGTTTTTGTGCATTAAAAGTAAAACAAGTGTATTTTTTTTTCTAAAATTTAGTTTGACAGAAAAAATTGCAGCACCCAGCATTTTATTCACTAGGGTGTTTGCTTTAAAAAACTATATAATGTTTGGGGTTTAAATTAATTTCCTAGCAACTGATTTTTTTTCATGTGAACAAAAAGTGTCAGCTTGGTCTTAAGGTGGTTAGAAGAGTGAATGATGTGTGGCATAAACTTATAATGCTGGGCATAAAATGCTCCCACCCCCCAAAATGACCCCTTTTTGGAAAGTAGACACCTCAAACTATTTGCTGAGAGGCATGTTGAATCAATAGAAGAATTAATTTTTTTACCACAAGTTTTTGGAAAATGACAAAAAAATTGTATTTTTTTTTTTTTACACACAAAATTGTCACTTAAATGATTTACTG
Source organism: Staurois parvus (assembly GCF_062004578.1). Taxonomy (NCBI): domain Eukaryota; kingdom Metazoa; phylum Chordata; class Amphibia; order Anura; family Ranidae; genus Staurois; species Staurois parvus. Next base: position 4,061,058 of record NW_028318301.1, read on the forward strand.
CTCACACATGCCATGGGTATATGTGGAATTACTCCCCACAATACATTCTGCTACTTCTCCCGAGTATGGGGGTACCACATGTGAGAGAAGTTTTGGCAGTCTAGCCAAGTATAGGGCCCCAAAACCCAATGAGCACCTTCAGGCTTTTAAAGGGCTTTATTTCCTCATTACACTTCCTGACTACCTATAACAGTTTCGGAGGCCCTGAAATGTGAGGATAGCACCAAACCCCCCCAAATGACCACTTTTTGGAAAGTAGACCCCCCAAGGAATTTGATAAGAAGCATGGTGAATATTTTGCACATCTCGTTTGTTGCCACACGTTTTTGAAAAATGAAAAAAAACAAAAACATATTTTTTCTTTTTTTTTTTATATTTCAAAACCTTGTGAGAAAAAATGAGATCTGCAAAATACTCACTATGCCTCTTTTTAAATTCCTTGGGGTGTCTACTTTCCAAAAAGGGGTCATTTGGGGGAGTCTGGTGCTATCCTGGCATGTCAGGGCCTTCGAAACTCTGATAGGTAGTGAGGAAGTGAAATGAGGAAGTAACACACCTTCAGGCTTTCAAAGTGGTCATTGGATTTTAGGCTCCTGTATGTGGCTAGGCTCCCAAAAAGTCTCACACATGTAGTATCCCCATACTCGGTAGAAGTAGCAGAATGTATTTTAGGGTGTAATTCCACATATGCCTATGGCTTGTGCGAAAAATATATAATTTAAATGATAAAAAAATTTTTTTTGTCATTTTACAGAAACTTGTGGAAAAAAAATAAATCTTCCATGGACTCAATATGCATCTCAGGAGATAGCTTAGGGTGTCTTACTTTACGAAAAGGTGTCATTTGGGGGTGTTTCTGATGAGCAGTCAGAAAGTAAAAGCTGTGTAAATTCCATTATCTATACCATAGTTTGTAGACGCTATAACTTTCACACAAAGCAATAAATATACACTTATTGGGATTTTTTTTTTAACCAAAAAGATGTAGCAGAATACATTTTGGCCTAAATTTATGACAAAATTTTAGTTTTTTTGGATATTTCTTATGACAGAAATGAGAAAATATTGTTTTTTTCTCAAAACTTTTTTTGTTTATAGCGGCAAAAATATAAAGCGCACAGGTGATAAAATACCACCAAAAGAAAGCTCTATTTGTGTGAAAAAAAGGACATAAATTTCATTTATGTACCGTATTGCATGACTGCGCAATTGTCAGTTACACTAGTGCAGCGCTGTATAGCAAAAAATTGGCGTAAATTGCAGTATCTATACCATAGTTTGTATGCGCTATAACTTTCACACAAAGCAATCAATATACACTTATTGGGATTTTTTTACCAAAAACATGTAGCAGAATATATTTTGGTCTACATTTATAACTAACTGTGAGTTTACTATATATTTTTTATAGCCGAAAGTAAAAAATATAACTTTTCTTCAAAATTTTCTGGCTTTTTTTGTTTATAGCGCAAAAAATAAAAAGCGCACAGGTGATCAAATACCCCCAAAAGAAAGCTCTATTTGTGAAAAAAAGGATGTAAATTTTGTTTGGGTACAGCATTCCATGACCGCGCAATTATCAGTTGAATTAG